>NC_090940.1:76351404-76659904 GCF_040938575.1 Ambystoma mexicanum | reverse complement strand
TCTGTCCGCCTGTGTTCCTAAGTACAGCACAGCTTGTGCTCTTTGGCTTCTTTATTTTCTATTTTATTTATTTATTTATGTATTACATGCCAGAGCCTGCAGGCATCAAGGCGCACATTAATACCAAGGACATATCACAACAGGACAGGGTATCAGAAGAACCATTTAATTAGACAAAGAGGTCTTAAGGCGTTTCCGAAAGGTGAACAAGTACCTTCCTTTGCGCAAGTCAGCCGGCAGTTTATTCAAAGCAATTGCTGCTTGGACAAGGAAGGAGTGGCTGCTCCCTTACTCATTTTTATTGGTAGCATATTAGAAGCAAGGTGTTACAAGACTGCATGGACCTACAGGGAGTATGTTGCACAAGGCTCTTTTTTAGATTAGAAGGGGCAGACCCATAGAGGCATTTATGGGTAAGAGTGTTTATCTTGAAACATATTCTGGATGCCATAGGTAACCAATGAAGTTCCTTCCTAAACACAGAGATGTGTTCTCTTTTAGGAACATTCTGAACAATACGGACTGCATCGTTCTGCAACGTCTGGTGTTTGCGAATGCAATTTTTACTGGGACATTATAGCGCATTATAATAGTCCAGTCTGGGCATGATCGTTTCCTTCACCAGAGTTTCACAATTTTTTGAGGATACATAAGTTTCGACTAACCTCAGCAGTCTCAAATGGTAATGTGACTTTTTTATTTTACCGTTGGTCTGGGCGTTCGAGGGAAGACTGAAAGAGTTTTAACTCTGTCCAACACATCGATACAGTTATCCTCGACAATTAATTTTCAGTATTTAGGATCTAGTTTAGCCCCCGCCTGTGTTGACCCGAAAATCAGGAGCTCTGTTTTTTCACGGTTTAGATACAACCAGTTTGCTGACATCCAATGTTTTACAGCCTTATAGATGCTTCAGATCCTATTAGCATCACTGGAGTAATAATCACTCAGTTCGGCAGTAACTGGGTGTTGTCAGTGTAGTTTGTAAATTGTACTCCCATGTTCTCGACTAAATCACAGAGTGGTTCAACATAGACATTGAAGAGGGCTGGCGAGAGGCACGCGACCTGTGTAGCTCCACAAGTGATTTGTGCTTGGTCGGAGGCTGCATGACCACAGCAGATTTGGGATTTATTATTGGTAAGAAACAAGCTGATCCAGTGAACGACCTCTCTGGAGAAGGCTTCTGTATTAGACAGAGTTCTCAGGATCCTCTCATGAACAAGAAGATCAAAGGCTGCTGATAGATCGAGTAACACCAGCAGCCCAGTCTTGCTTCTATCGATGACACCCAGCATCTGCGTATGAAGATCCAACAAGGCACTCTCAGTGCCGTAATTAGATAGAAACCCTGATTGCCTAGGATGCAAAATATCGGACTGATGTAAATGCTCTTGGAATTGCATTGTCGCAATTTTGTCCACAATTCTTAATAAAAAGGGATATTAGTAATAGGCCTCTAATTGCTGGTTACTTTGAGGTTCTGTCCAGGTTTCTTTAACAAAGGGGTTACCACAACATCTTTTTCTATAGTCAGGAACAATGTTGTGATAAAAGGTTGCATTGGTGAATCGCGAGAGAAAGGGGGCAAAGACTTTAATGTTACCCAGAATGAGTTTAGATGGAATTATATCTCAAAGACAGGTCGTGGGGTGCATTTTCTTGAGCACACTTTCTATCTCAGACACAG
Organism: Ambystoma mexicanum; assembly: GCF_040938575.1. Taxonomy (NCBI): domain Eukaryota; kingdom Metazoa; phylum Chordata; class Amphibia; order Caudata; family Ambystomatidae; genus Ambystoma; species Ambystoma mexicanum. The sequence continues at coordinate 76,658,214 of NC_090940.1, read as the reverse complement.
AGATGGGATTAAACTTAAAAATAGGTTGTGGTCAGGGGCGCTGTTGAGCAGCCACAAGATGGCTCCAGCTGGATGATCCTCCATGGGGACCGCCGGCTGGTCTTCGTTAAAGCCCGCTATCCAAATAAATAGTTACGTTATAAGCCCATGAATGGTCAGAGGAAGTGATCCGTCATAACCTAAGCGAGTGTGAGCCCGAATCCTATGGTAGCGCCGGAGAAATGCGGCCCAGAACGCTGAGGGCCCGGAGGCGTGGAGATACTGTGCGCCCACAAGTAGAAGTACGAGGCAAGACGGGCTAACTGAGTGCGCATGCAAAAACAGATTGGCCCTACACTCTATCCAGCAGCAACCAGTGTTCAGTGAAGCTGCTTGCGTGGGGAAAGCTGACGGTAGTCCTGACTGCACTCTGTGGGCCTCATTACCCGGTAGGCGGTGAGCCATGGCGCTATTAGCGCCATGGCTCATGCCGGTAAAATACCGGCACCGCCTTGGCGGAAAGGGGATTTACCGCCCCATTCCAAGGTTGGAGGGGCGGTAAATCCCCCTTCCGCCATTGCCCTTCCCCATTCCCATTTCTGCCCCATAGGGCTCTATGGGAATGGGGAAGGCGCTAATTACGGCACTGCAATTTTGCGGTGCCGTAATTAGCTCCGAGGTCCCTTAGCGGGTTGGATTTTAACGCCTGCAAAAAGCAGGCGTTAAATCCCCCAACCCGCAAAGGGACCTCGTAGTAAGGCGGTAGGGATTTACCGGTACCGGTATTTTACCGGTACCGGTAAATCCCTACCGCCATCCGTGTAATGAGGCCCTGTGACTCCCGCAAATCACTACCTTGAGCACACACAAGTCTGGTGACTGCAGAGGGGGAAGACGTGCTGTGATCCGTCATGGAGTCCCAGCGGGATTGACATCAGAGCGTGACGTGTTAAAGAGGCCGGGAGCGAAGGCTTGAGTCTGCATGGACCCCATACTATAACGCAACGCTTCCCTTTATCTACAGTGCATCGTATGGGAGGGAAGGCCGACATCACGCAAAGCTGCGGCTTGCGAGGACACCTGACTGCTGAGCCTCAGCAGCGATTAGTGAAAGGTAGCAGTGGTTTTGGAAAACAGTGCTCTGCGCACGAACGCCTACTGCTGGGCCAAAAGAGGAAATCTATTAATGGGGACCGAGAGTTTGCTTGGCCCGGTATACTGGCTGAGTGAGTGTATTTTGTATTGATATCCAGGAAGCAGGGCACAATGCATTTACATCCCTGGGCATCCTATACACATCAGCAGTAAAGAACTCATGGCGCCAAAAACATCTAAGCACCATCCTGAGTAAACACAGAGAGCAAGACTACATAATACAACTACCTTGCAGCAATTACAATAGCACATAGTGCCTACACCACTTTGCAGCGCTATAAATGTCTCTCAGCAGATCTCCTTCTAGCTGCATATAAAAGACTGGCATGCCAAGTTGGACTGGGACATATGTGCGTACTTGACTATTGAGACCTGGGCTCTACTGTCAAACGATACCACCACACCCCTTCATGATATGGAAAAACAGACTGGAGCCTGACAACAGAGAAGGAAAGTGGAGAAACAATGCCCAGAGGCTGAGGCCACCAAAAGAAGCAGAATGCCCTGGATGCCTTTAACAGACAGTTCAACCCTCCCCTCACTGATAAAATGACTGAGACACAGACTGTGATGGCCACTAGTGATCTTTCCACTGACCCGCTGAGTCTTAAACAAGTGCTGGACAGTATGCAGGTGGACTTTGCCGCTATGAATCACAAATTAGATGGGATCACGTCCAATATTAATGCGTTAAATAGCAAAATGGAAAGAGTGAGCTCTAGAATGACGGAGGTGGAAGGGCGGATTGGAACAGCGGAAGACGATATAAGCACCCCTAAAATCCAAACATCGAAAGTCACTACTGACCTGAAAAGAGTTCTGACAAAATGCGATGATTTGGAGTCACGTTCATAGAGAAGCAACATCTGTATAATAGGACTACCAGAGGACCTAGGGAAGTGACTTTTGAAAGAATTACTTGGCGAACAGGGATTCTCCTCAATGTTTGTTGTGGAGAGGGCCCACAGAATACCATGGCTCACCCTAAACCTGGTGCCCTCCCCCAAGCCCCCTCAGGGCCTTAATAGTGAAATTACTTAATTATAGAGACCGCGACACAGCCTTGCGTCTTGCCAGGGAGAAAGGTACACTACGACTTGACAACACTGTAATTCATCTACATCCAGACCTCTCCCTGGTTGTCCAGCAAGAACGCAGATCCTTTGTGGCTGTGAAGTGAATGCTCCAGGAAACGGCCATCTACTACGCAATGCTATAACCAGCGCGCCTGGGGATCATATCCCGGGGGAAGGCACTATTTTATACTCTTCTGGAGGAAGCTGTGAACTTCATTGAGGCAAACATATCAATTGTTACTAATGATGGCGAGGCAGGAAGAAGTGAGTCAGCATAATCTCTGTCATGAATACCTATTGGGAACACTTTGGTTGAGAAGATTGAGATGGGAACGACCTTACTGACTTCTCTGGGTTATGTTTATTCTTCACTTTGACACTTACTTGGTGCTAGCAACATGGTTAAGTAAACAAGATGGTGGGTTATTTTTACTTGAGCTTCCAAATAAGGGTATCTACACCCATATACCAGATCGCTGGAGTCCCCCCCTTCTGATGGGTCGGTGAGGTTAACTGCAGCCCCCCATGCAAGGTTGCGGGAAAATGTTGATTAATGGGAGAGTACACAAGTTGGGGAAGTGTACGACAGTTTCGAGGATCGGCTTAGGTTGGAGTGGGGGATTCATGGCCCTGATTGGGAGGGCCGATGTGGGTGGTAAGTAGGGGAACAAGTACGGGGAAAAATGTGGTAAAAATGTTCAGTGACATACATTAAGAAATGTACAGATATACGTGTGATACAACAGCAGCGGAGCTACACTATCACAAATGCAGGCCATATGTTACTCTCTTAAAACACCCTGGAGATTATTAAGATTATGAGTTGGAATGTATGGGCGCTGGGGAACTACACCAAAGCAAGGAGAATTGTAGCCTACCTGAATCGACATAAGGTACAGATTTTGTTTCTACAAGAGACACATACTGTGGGAACGGGCAATATTAGTATAGCAGCCAATTGGGGCCCAAAAAGATACTACACTGTGTATTCTTCATAATCTAGAGGGGTACTGATACTGGTACATAAGGGAATGGCCTTTACCCAGCTGCACACACAAACTGACCCGCAGGGCAGATACGTCATTGTGCATGGCAAACTTCTCAACAGAGCTGTGCTGTTCGTAAACACCTGTGGTCCTAACATTGATGATCCCGGGTTTTATGACATGATAGCGGACCTCATAACACCCTACATGCCCATAGCGGTAATATGGGGAGGTGATCTGATACCATTTTAGATTTGACCTTAGATCGCACGGGTTGCAGGAACAGACCACTGTCGAAAGCTGCGACTACAATACTTAATATAACTGAAAGACTGCAACTATTGGACATGTGGTGTACACTGCACCCAGCAGAGAGAGGATCCACATACTAATCTATGGTACATAACATGTCATCCAGAATAGACATGTTTCTGGTGTCTGACCACTTAGTAGGCCATGTGACTGAAACCGACATACACCCACAAACATACTCAGAACACTCTCCAATTACAATTTCTCTAGAGTGGGGCATGACCCCGTCTGACCGAGGTATGTGGAGGTTTAAGTCTGCAGCGCCGCAAGACCTCATCTTTAGGACCGATATTGAAGAAGATATCCGTACTTACTTTCTGACCAACAACAATGGAACAGTCTCATATGCCACTCTGTGGCAGGCATTTAAGCTCTGTATAAGAGGGATGGCGATGTCACAGGAACCGGGTATGTTACGCACCATACAAAGGGAAATGTGGCATTGTGAACACACACTAAAAATGCTATAAAGACAACATAGCGCAACATTCAACCGGAACACTCTGTTAGATATCCAGGAGCACTTAGAGACCTTTAGACAACTCGTGGATAGGGAAATACAGTAATTAGCTAAACCAGCTGCTGCCAAGAAATACGGAGAGGGGGACAGACCTGAGAGAATGTTGGCCAATTTGGTGAAACTGGAGGGTGGGGGGCGGAATTGTATAGTCGGTGTGAAAGATGAAAAACAACGAATGGAGTACACTGACCAGGGCATTAACAGCGTGTTCACAAGATTCTATACAGCTCTCTACAGTAAACACAGGGAACCAGATGAAAATGAAATAAACGACCTTTTAAAAGACATCTCATTGTCCTTGCTGTCTCCCTGCTACAGAGACCCTCCCGAGCACCCCATTGTCAACAGCTGAGCTGATGCAAGTAATTAAAGAACTACCTAGAAACAAAGCACCTTGACCGGATGGGCTTATAGCAGAATTTTTCATGGAATATGGTGCTCTGCTAGTTCCCCAGCTACTGAAACTCTGGGAAGAGTCGATTGGCTGCAGCCAGCTACGAGCATCCCTACGCAAGGCAGTAATTATAGTGCTACTTAAGCCCGGGAAGGAAAGTAATGAATGCAGATCCTACAGACCGCTTTCATTAATGAACATGGACACTAAATTATACGCCAAAGCCCTAGCAAATAGATTACTCTCCTTTATGCCTGCTTTGGTCCAGCAAGATCAAGCTAGATTTATTCCGGGTAGGGCAACGTCACTTAATTTGAGATGTCTGTTTAATATCATTGCGCGTATACCACTGAGAGCAAACGCGATAGCCGTGGCTATAGACGCTCAAAAAGCTTTTGACATGGTCTCATGGCCCTTTTTAGTTACTGTCTTGGAGAAATTGCGGCCTGGGGAAAACCTTTATAAATTATATCAAGTTGCTGTATTCAAAACCCATTGCAAGGGTTCGTACTAATAGTACCCAGTCCGTACCATTTGAATTATGTAGAGGGGCCCCACAGGGGTGCCCCCTGTCACCATAAATGTTTGCCATGGCTATAGAAACCATGGCCGACTTTATAAGATCCCAACACCGCAATAAAGGTAACCAAATACAGGGCACCCCAGAACTTATATCTCTATACACAGATGATGTTTGTTTTTTTTTGTTTTTGTTTATTTATATAGCGCTACGAACCCTCAGGTATCTGAGCGCTGCTTATTTCCCACGGTGTGTGGTGCTCATTTATCGACCTCGGAAGGATGACAGGCTGAGTTTGGCCCTGCCGGGTTTCGAACCTGCATGAGCAGGCTCTGCACGGATGTCAAAGCGAGCGCTCTACTCGCTGTGCTATCTGACCGGATGTATTACTGTACGTCAGAGACCCACAGCACAACCTAGACTTGCTAATGCAAGATATTACCCAGTTCAGCGTTTATTCTGGGCTTACTTTAAATTAGGGTAAATCGGAAATATTTTCCTTCACGGACTGCACTCCACGGCCAATATACAGTCACAAGTAGAGTGGTCTCCTGATAAGTTTAAATATATAGGTGTTACGGTAAACACAGCCAAAAACTCTCTTAAGGCAAGCAGTTACACCTGCTTGCAAACATGTGCAGATAATAAAATGACAAGCTGGTCTCGGGTGCCCATGTCCTTGGCGGGCAAGATGGCCCTGATTAAAATGATACTGGTCCCCAAAATGCTTTATACATTTGTTAATGTTCCTATCAGGCCGAGGAAGATTTTTTTTTCAGATTTACATAAGAGCTTATCCTGTTTTCTTTGGCACTCCAGCGCACTGTGGAAAAAGGGGGCGGACATAGCTCTCCCTTATGCCCTGGGAGGTTTCAACGGGCCTAACCTGGAAGTATACTGGCTAGCGGCTCAAGCTCAACACGCTACCTATTGGTATGGGAACGAAACAGCTCCACCACATGTCAAATTAGAAAGGAAGGCAGCGGGGAATGTAGAAATTATGACGTTAATACTGGATGGGTCATACAAAGACTACTGTCAAATGGACCCAATGGCCAGCATGAGATACACGTGGAAACGTATATTTACTAGACTGAAAATTGAGACCCCATACTACCGCTGGCTTCCATTATGGAACCACCCACTGGTGCCTCCTACGAACGACTCAACAATTAAGCATAGATGGGAACCTTGTGGATACGGTGGTCAGTCATAATTTCTAAAAAAAAATGTCGAAAAAAAAATGTCGAATTACGTTTTTTTTAATTATATATTTATTTTGGGGTCCGGGAGTAAAAAAAAGGGGTAAAACAAAAAAATAAATAAAAAAAGGGGGGTTGGGGGGGAACCCCCCATTTCGAAAAAAAAATGTATTGAAAAAATAATTCGACATTTTTTTTTCTACATTTTTTTTCTCGAAATAATGACTTTCGACATTTTTGTTTTCGAAATTATCACTATAAACCCGTGGATACCATACGGTCGGGGACCTTTTTTGTGGAGGGTGAATTTATTACACTAGACGACTGTAGGCACAAACACATATTGATACCAATAGACGCCTTGCAATATTACAGAAGGCGGGCAGCCATTAGGGCCGTATGGTCGGGATACCCAACGGAACCCCCTGAAACCAAACTGTTGTTATACATCGCAAATTCAGCAGGATCTCGCCATATACTATCCACATTATATGGTGAAATACTGACAACTACCCCCACAGGACAGAAACGCTCTCAGGAAAAATGGGACAATGAGCTAGATCTAACTCTGTCAGACGAACAGTAGTCTGCCATGTGTACGCTTATAAAAGAGGTATCCATGAATATGCGCCTCAAATTGATCCAATACAAAATACTGCATATGTTACGCTACACCCCTCTCAAACTCCCAAAAATATGTAAGAATGGTAATGGTTTATGTCCGCGCTGCAGATCAGAAAGGCGGGCACAATGCACATGCTCTGGAGGAGTTGTCCGGAACTGGCTCAATTTTGGGGGGGCAATTTATGCAGCACTAGCTGACATGGCGGATGAACAGATACCAATATCCCTGTTTTCAGCTATGTTTGGTGTTTGGGATGTGGCAGGCTAAGCTGGGTAAGAGACTTAGAGCCCTGTTTAACATTGGTTGTATAGTGGCCAAAAGATGCATATTGAAAAAATGGAAATCCAGCACCCCTCCCAGGTATAACAAATGGCTCAATGAATTGACATGGATCAATGATAACGAAGAATTGTATATAGTTAGACTGCCCCAGTCGACGAGACCCAAAGACATCTGGGCAGACTTCAGAACATATTTGTCCAGGTCGTTAATGATGATCCTACACAATTATATGATATGATGTGGCATATATAATGCGCCTGCACACAAGTGTTTCAAGGCGCGACGAGACAAGGAGGGGGAAACAAGGGAGGACGAAATAACGATCTTATTAGGCGTTGTGTCATTCAGATCGTGCAAGTGCTGTGTGGGGAACGGGTGTATAGAATGTTGAAAACAAGGTGTAAGTCTGTGAAGACTACTGTTTGACAAAATGCATGTTGTGACACTACTGTATGCTGAACTTAAATAACGTTTTTTTTAAAAAAAAAATATGTTGCAGGTGATTTTTCAGGGACTCTGAAGTGTTGAGTGCCATATGCAAGGCAATATTACTAGCAATATTGGAGCAAGCCAACTTGGTTTTGTCTGAAAAAGCCTGCTGGACCCTGACATAGTCTTTGTTAGTATGATCAAAAGACCTGGGCTCTGTGTGGTGTTTTTCCAACTTTTTGAAGATTTTGAAAGGTTTCTTAGTATTATTCTCAGCGTTCTCAATTTGTTCAAATTATTCTTCTTAGCTTCATATATTTCCAGTCTACTAGTCTTTTCTTAGGATTTCCATGTAGTCCTGTTTTCCTCTGTTCTGCTTTTTGTCCAGATTCATTCGGCCCGTCTTTTATCTTGCTTAAGATTGGTCAGAGTGGGTGTTATCCAACTATGGTGGTTCTGTCCATCTCAGACCATCTTGGATTTCATGGGGCCACTCTGTCCAGTAATTCCATCATGTATTTACTATAACAGGAGCTAGGACATGCTGTGGGTCAAGGTCCATAGTAGTGCTGATAGGCCTATACATACAGAGCCTCATTACGAGTATGGAGGTAGCCATGCCGCTAAAAGCAGCATGGCTGCCTCCATACCGGGTTCCAAGTCCGGGTCCCACGAAAGGGGACTTGCTAGGCCATTCCGACCTTGGAGGGCCCGGTAAATCCCTTTCGCGGGACCCAGACCCGGTACATCCCATTCCCATTTGAGATCCCATAGGGCTCAATGGGAATGGGGAGGATACTAACAACAGGCACATAAATGACGGGCCCGTTGTTAGCATCCTCGTCTGCTAGCAGGTCCCGCTAAGGACGCCTGGTTTTACCAGACGTCCTTAGTGGGTCCCGCTGCAGACCGCGGAATAGGCCAGACCCTTACCGGCCCCCTTCATTCCGTGACCGCCTGCCTCGTAATGAGGCCCACAGTCACCCAATTCATCTGAGTATACCTTGTTCATGTTCCTACGAGTGAGTTTCTTTGGTATATTCCTTTTCTGCACTGCTTTTTCATGTAGGTAACATGAACTGAAAGTTTACAAAATAGTGATCCGACCTAATGCAAGGCTTGGTACTCATGGAACTAATATGCTCCTAGATGCCACCCAATCTAGAATGCTCCCCTTAATATGGGTGGGATCTTTACTGTGTATAGTAACCTCAATATTATTAAAATGCTGCTCTAGGAGAATGGCCACATTATCAGAGGTGTTTCCCAGCCAACGGCTAAAACCACCCGGAATAATGGTGGAACAATAAGGCTTGTTCAAAAGGCAAGAAGCCTGGTTATTTCTTCATTAAAACTGGGCATTTCGTTAGGTGGGCGCTAGAGCAAGATGATATTTACATAATTATTAGGGCAAGGAGTGATTTTAAGAAGTATAATTTCACACCCTTCACCGGTTGCAGATGACTGAAAGAAGCAAACCTCTTTTCTTGCCAAAATGGCAACTCCTCCACCATTCCCGGTTTCACAGTTCTGGCCAAATAAGTTAAATCCTTCTGGCGTGGCCAAATGGATATTCAGTCCACTTGAATCCTTTAACCAGGTTTTGGTTAGGCACATGACATCGATACGATTATCCAAGACATTGATATGGATATCGATGGCATGTTTGCCTAGGGAGCGGGTATTTCAAAGTTCTACTTTAATAACTTGCTCCCCAAGCACAAGACCATTAGTAATGGGGATAATGTGCTTTTCTACACATATGATGTCCTGGATAGATGAATTTGTTAAGTTTTATCAAGGGCGCAGGGACATATAAAGAACTCAAGAGGCCCTGCCGCCTGCATCATGTTATCAATATTAACCTTATGTGAGGTATCAACGGACGTATGGCTCAACTCAAGGTCTAATGGGTTCAGGTTGAATTGGACAGCCCTATTGCCCTCATCCGCCCTATCCACTATATTAAATATGTACGTACTAGTAGGAGATACCAGCACAGTGGCCTCATTAGGCTTGTTAGTTGTAGCATACCCCATATCTGCATTATGTGTTTTGGTTGTCTCTAGAGCTACCAGTTAAAGCCCAATATATCTCGATTAAAAGGCTAAAATTCATTTCAAGTACCAAGTGCAGTCAGTATCTGTCTTGGATCTGCATTCCTCGGCTCATCTTCCTCGTCACAATATTTTTGTAGCTATATAAATGGAAATCCATTCTTGATGATTTGCATGTAAAGTCTGAGTAAATGTTCTCAGTGATCTTTAAGGGCAAGTCAGGTCTGGATGACTTGTAGGTAGTCTGAGGTGTATTCATGAGTCTTAAAGGGCAAGTCAGATTTTGACGGTTTACATACAGATCTTGTGGAAAGGTCTTCTGCATCCTTCCTTGGTGGATGAGGGGAGGTATAACAATATGCCATTAAGGCAATGGACATGGATGGCGTATCCTCGAAAGAAGAAGGGGATACCATGTCTCGTCCGATGGTGCCCTGATCAGGATCAGGTAGCGGCTGCCATCCCCTGGCCGCATGGGGAGGGGTCACTGCCGGAAAGAATTGATGACACCATCAGATTCATCACAGTAGTTTCATGTGGCTCTTTTCCCTTCATCTGACCGACTCTGCCGCACATCAGAGGCAAGGAAAAGCTCAGCGCAGACAGATGAATTTTCAGACCCAAAATGTTAAAATTGCTTTCAGCCCCCATCAACTGCAATGCACACAATCCTTTCAAATATGTCAGGCGCTATCACCAACCCTCCCTCCACATGGCTGCAGGTTGTTGCTTCCGATCTGAGTGGGTGTCTTCACCTTCCCCGTTAGAATCTTCACTAGCTCTCTAGGCTACCATTCGTGGGATTCCTCCACCACTTTGTGATCCCTGCTGCATGACATTGAGAGATCAAATGTAAAAGAATAAAGCATAAAGGAAGAGTGGGAAAAGAAACAAGTTCAAAGGTAAATATATGAGTCACTTAAATATGTATGTGAACGACTGAAAGTACATGACACATTGGGAATATATATACAAATGCATTTTTTGTTACAGAGCAAGACCCATCAGATGCAGGAATGTAGAGGACCGTGCTTGCCCTTAGGCCGGCCAGTGTATAGAAGGAATGTAGAGGACCTTGCATGCCCTTAGTTTGGAAAGAGGGTGTAAGGATTGTAGAGGACCTTGTTTGCCCTTAGGCTAGCCGGCGAATGGAAGGAATGTAGAGGACCGTGCTTGCCCTTAGGCTGCCCAGTGGATGGAAGGAATGTAGAGGGCCTTGCTTGCCCTTAGGCTAGCCGTCGGATGGAAGGAATGTAGAGGACCGTTCTTGCCCTTAGGCTGGCCGGTGGGTGGAAGGAATGTAGAGGACCTTGCTTGCCCTTAGGCTGCCCGGTGGATGGAAGGAATGTAGAGGACAGTGCTGGCCCTTAGGCTGGCCAGTGGATGGAAGGAATGCAGAGGATTGTGCTGGCCCTCAGGCTGGCCGGTGGATGGAAGGATTGTAGAGGACCTTGCCTGCCTTTAGGCTGGCCGGTGGATGGAAGGAATGTAGAGGACCTTGCTCACCCTTAGGCTGGCCGGTGGATGGAAGGAATGTAGAGAACCTTGTTTGCCCGTAAGCTGGCCGGTGGATGGAAGGAATGTTGAGGACCTTGCTTGCATTTAGGCTGGCCGGTGGATGGAAGGAATGTAAAGGACCCTGCTTGCCCTTAGGCTGGTCAGTGCATGGAAGGAATGTAGAGGACCCTGCTTGCCCGTAAGATGGCCGGTGGATGGAAGGAATGTTGAGGACCTTGCTTGCATTTAGGCTGGCCAGTGGATGAAAGGAATGTAGAGGACCTTGATTGCCCTTAGGCTGCCCAGTGGATGGAATTAATTTAGACAACCTTGCTTGCCCTTAGGTTAGCCGGCGGATGGAAGGATTGTAGAGGACTGTGTTTGTCCTTGGGCTGGCCGGTGGGTAGAAGGAATGTAGAGGACCTTGCTTGCCTTTAGGCTGGCCGGTGGATGGAAGGAATGTAGAGGACCTTGCTTGCACTTAGGCTGGCCGGGGTGGATGGAAGGAATGTAGAGGACCTTGCTTGCTTTTAGGCTGGCCAGTGGATGGAAGGAATGTAGAGGACCGTGCTTGCCCTTATGCTGGCCAGTGGATGAAAGGAATGTAGAGGACCTTGCTTGCCCTTAGGCTGCCCAGTGGATGGAAGGAATGTAGAGGACCTTGCTTGCCTTTTGGCTGGCTGGTGGATGGAAGGAATGTAGAGGACCGTGCTTGCCCTTAGGCTGGCCGGTGGATGGAAGGAATGTAGAGGACCTTGCTTGCCCTTAGGCTGGCTGGTGGATGGAAGGAATGTACAGGACCTTGCTTGCCATTAGGCTGGCCGGTGGGTGGAAGGAATGTTGAGGACCATGCTGGCCCTTAGGCTGGCCGGCGGATGGAAGAAATATAGAGGACCTTGCTTGCCCTTAAGCTGGTCGGTGGATGGAAGGACTGTAGAGGACCATGCTTGCCTTTAGTCTGGCCGGTGGATGGAAGGAATGTAGAGGACCCTGCTTGCCCTTGGGCTGATCAGTGCATGGAAGGAATGTAGAGGACCCTGCTTGCCCTTAGGCTGGCCGGTGGAGGGAAGGAATGTAGAGGACCTTGCTTGCCTTTGGGCTGGCCGGTGGATGGAAGGAATGCAGAGGAACATGCTGGCCCTTAGGCTGGCCGGTGGATGGGAGGAATGTAGAGGACCTTGCTTGCCCTTAGGCTGGCCGGTGGATGGAAGGAATGTAAAGGACCTTGCTTGACCTTAGGCTGGCTGGTGGATGGAAGGAATGTAGAGGACGGTGCTTGCCTTTAGGCTGGCCGGTGGATGGAAGGAATGTAGAGGACCTTGCTTGCCCTTAGGCTGGCCAGTGGATGGAAGGGATCTAGAGGACCTTGCTTGCCCTTAGGCTGGCCGGTGGATGGAAGGAATGTAGAGGACAGTGCTGGCCCTTAGGCTGGCCAGTGGATGGAAGGAATGCAGAGGATTGTGCTGGCCCTCAGGCTGGCCGGTGGATGGAAGGATTGTAGAGGACCTTGCCTGCCTTTAGGCTGGCCGGTGGATGGAAGGAATGTAGAGGACCTTGCTCACCCTTAGGCTGGCCGGTGGATGGAAGGAATGTCGAGGACCTTGCTTGCCCTTAGGCTGGCCGGTGGATGGAAGGAATGTTGAGGACCTTGCTTGCATTTAGGCTGGCCGGTGGATGGAAGGAATGTAAAGGACCCTGCTTGCCCTTAGGCTGGTCAGTGCATGGAAGGAATGTAGAGGACCCTGCTTGCCCGTAAGATGGCCGGTGGATGGAAGGAATGTTGAGGACCTTGCTTGCATTTAGGCTGGCCAGTGGATGAAAGGAAGGGATGTAGAGGACCTTGCTTGCCCTTAGGCTGGCCGGTGGATGGAAGGAATGTAGAGGACAGTGCTGGCCCTTACGCTGGCCAGTGGATGGAAAGAATGTAGAGGATCGTGCTGCCCTTAAGCTGGCCGGTGGATGGAGGAATGTAGAGGACCATGGCTGCCTTTAGGCTGGCCGGTGAATGGAAGGAATGTAGAGGGCCTTGCTCGCCCTTAGGCTGGCGGTGGATGCAAGGAATGTAGAGGACCTTGCTTGACCTTAAACTGGCCGGTGGATGAAAGGAATGTAGAGGACCTTGCTTGCCCTTAGGCTGGCCAGTGGATGGAAGGAATGTAGAGGACAGTGCTTGCCCTCAGGCTGGCCAGTGGATGGAAGGAATGTAGAGGACTGTGCTTGCCATTAGGCTGGCCAGTGGATGGAAGCAATGTAGGGAACTGTGCTTGCCCTTAGGCTGGCCAGTGGATGGACGGAATGTAGAGGACCTTGCTTGCCCTTAGGCTGGCCAGTGGATGGAAGGAATGTAGAGGACAGTGCTTGCCCTCAGGCTGGCCAGTGGATGGAAGGAATGTAGAGGACTGTGCTTGCCATTAGGCTGGCCAGTGGATGGAAGCAATGTATGGAACTGTGCTTGCCCTTAGGCTGGCCAGTGGATGGACGGAATGTAGAGGACCTTGCTTGCCCTTAAGCTGAGAGTCTAGGAGACAGACTCATCAGAATGATCAAGCTGTCTCAATTAAGAACATAAAAGTTTTGAAATCAATGGGGGGGGGATCAAGAGGGTATTACACCCCTCTGGCATTTACTAGTAATCTAGAGTGGGACGTCTGAGAGTGAGTAAGCTTTTGCTCTGCTAGCTGGGCCCTAGCCCAGAAATAAGGGTCTGGGTTCCCTTGTAAGCACATGACAACCATTGTTCCACGTTAGGTTGCGTGTCTAATCACGACATGATGTAATTGCCCCAGCAGCAGCTGGCGAAACGGATATGTGAAATGACTTGTTTTTATATAAAAGCTCACTATTGTAAGTGATATTTTCTTGTTAATTGCTGTCTTCTCGCAGTGAATGTATTCCCTAAAATAGGTGTGATTCGAAATTCATCAGCAGAGCAAATGTTAGCTCCATAAAGCCCCACATCATTTGGGGCAATTGGACTTTCTCCTTAGTTAAACCCAAAATTGGGCTCCTTTACTGTGAAAGTAAGATTCTGAGGTTAGATAAGGACGGTCTTCCGTGCTCTTACGTTTACTCGCCCTGATGGCTGGCTGAGGCTTCCTCCCCCCAGTGGCGCGAGGTGCACGTAAGCTCAAAGCCGTGACAATGGCGCAGGGCGCCTTCTCCAGCCCATGGTATCTACTCTAGTGCACATGCCAAGACCATCCTGGGGCCTCTCAGGGCAGAATAGGCCTGTGGCTACACAGGTCAAATGTTGCTCACTGAGCCAAAGGGCCTTTTCAGTAAAAGGTCCCATACTTTCAGATGGGTCGTTTGCCTCCTTACTTTAGGGGCTGGTCTATATTTCTGCTACTATGAATCAATGAAAGGAAATTGTCGCCGGAAAGAGGAGATGGGTTCCGGGGAAGGGGTCTGCAACCTGCAGCTCTCCAGATGCTTTGGACTACAGCTCCCATGAGCACTCACCATAACGCAGGGAGAGATGAATTAAAATGGCTGCTTCCCCGCTGAGAACGGGACATGAGCTGCCTTATCTGACACAAAAGAGCACTTGGAAGCAGGCCAAATCACTAGGAAGCGCTGTAAAGACAACACCACGAGACACAGCCCCCAAGTCACACACTGCCAAAAAGCAAAGTCAGAAGCACATGGGCACTGCAAAGAATGTCGCAAGTCACAGCGCATTCCGCCATACTGCATAGGAGCCAAAAACTGTTTTGTATACTTATTTGCACTACTCCGACACAGTTTGTGCACATATGTACAACGTGGAAGGACGCTTTCCCGAATGTCAACATGTATCATTAGCCCGGGGTGATATTAACAAATCCAGTGTATTATTGAATTCATATGTTTAATGGTGCTTTCTACAGCGGCGACCAACAACGAAAAATGTTTCCCAGCGCAAGGGGGGAAGAAGAACAGGGTCGTGCATTCCAACCACCCACGCACACACAGAGTAAGGCACATTCCTATTTTAGAACAAACATCCTGAATAATTAATAATATATATATGTATATATATATTAAACTGTACAGTTAAGTTTGTACGTTTGCATGCCCTCTGCAATGTTTCATGCATGCCCATGAAGCACTACTGTTCACTAGATATTCTCGCCTCTGCTCACCTTTTCCATTGCTGCACCAGCTTGTCAAAAGTCCTGAGGAAGCACTCTGGGTGCAAAACATGCACTGACTCAGTTCTGATTTACGGCAAAGATATCGTCATTATTGACTGTATTTCACCCTAGGCTGTGTTTGATTTATTTATTTTCCCAACAGGAATATACACATGGCACAAAACACGTAATCTATACCTTTCCCTTCATGAATACATATGCACGTGTGTCACGATAACCCAAGAAACACTTTTGTATTAATGTGTCAATTTTCGGCCTTCTGCGTGTAGAAAAATGACAGAGTGAAATGGTTAGACCCGAGGGAATGGGCAAAAGTAAAGGTATGAGAGCACACAGAAGTGTTACAGCGGGGGACTGGCCCAGAGGCGCTGTGACAGGGGGGGGGGATAAACAGGTGACATGTAACCATCTTGCACTCTTCTTCTAAATACTTAACACTTGTACCCACGTGGTTTAACGTTGACTGAATCACCAGTGATGGGGATATGAACTGTATAACAATGTGAAGGGTGCCCACACAAACTCTTAACTTCCTTTAGGACGGTGCTCCACTGTCCATCCCGCTGCCCCTTAGGCCTTTCAGTATCTACAGGCAGTTCAAATCATCACTCACAGTCTCTAGGAGTTTAATAGTGTTGCACACGTTTCTTTCTTTCCCTCTGTACCTTTCTTGGCTGGTGCATGGATGGGCAGGCTCTCCTTGCCTCTGGTGCCAGGCACCACCACCTGGCACTCTTAGAGTCTTCCATCCAGAACCTCCCCCCATTCGTTATCTTCCATCTTTTCTCATTCCTCCCTTCTTTTATTGAGGTTTCTTCATCTCTCTGGTCACATTGACCTTAGAGTCAATCTGATCTAAGGTCAAGTAACGCTGCTCCAGAATTACTTCCTGGTTTCAGCAGGAAAAGACAGGCAGGATTCTCTTTCTTGCTACTGGCCAACAAACTCTGAAACTCACAACCTAAACAACTTTGCATGGAAGAAGACCACCAGGAAACAGCTCAAGACGTGGCTCCTCAATTGACTGCTGTGACCGCCTACCCAAAGCGGTACAGAGTTGAATCGCTGTACATCCCTGTTAGAAACCACAAATCACCTTTATTTTCAATATGTGCTCCTTTCCACCATCTGCAACTTTGAATAAAACCTTTGAAATCAGGGACCCTCCACACCCCAGTGTCTGAAGAAGGATACAGAGGCTAGGGGCAACGTGCTGGTCTTGTAAGCAACACCACACATAGCAAACGAGGTTCAAATCCCAGATCCGCGCTTAGAAACCGAACTCGGGTATTAAGTGTGTTATAAACAAATAATTAAAAAATGTTTTTAAATGTTGGCAATTTTTAAATAAATTTCAAGTTTTCTAGGGCACTGATTGTTTTTACTTTTTCCCACTAGGTTTCCTCCCTCACTAAATGGACTTACTGCTAAAATCTCTGACGTTTACACCACACTCACTCCTCATCAGGCGGCCCACAAGGTCTAGCGTACAGTGGAAAACCAACCATCTCTTGCTGCTGTTTACCCCTCCAGTGTGCCCCCCACAGCTCTCCCAACTATGAGACATCCATGTTGGCGAACTCCCTGCAGTGTCCTCTCACCTGAGCACACAGAGCCCCTATCACCACACAGGCAGTGGGTGCTTCCGACCTCCACTGGTCAACACAAGCAGCTTCTGCATCTGCCTCCCCCACTATCAAGCCCTCGCCCCTCGTTCTTACAGAGCCACACAGAGCCGGGCCACCATCATTGGCAGAAAGGCGCCTTACAATACCACTTTGCCTCATCTTACCTGAGTGAACCCTCTTCACAGAACAGGTGAATAGCCAGAAATAAATGAATCTCTGCAGAGGTCGACGCAGATGACACCTTTCATCACAAAAGATCTTGCTACTACCAGCGGTGCCTGGAACCAGCTGACTAACCAGATCCCAAAAAGGAATCCCAAAAAGGAATCTGCTCATTCTTTCTTGAAGATTTGTGCAGCACCTTGGAGACCGCAGGAGCCCACACCTCCAAATATAGAGCATCTCTGGCAATCATGGCAACTTGTAGGAATTGGAAAGGAAAGGATGGACCCAGATGCCTTCTCATCAATGCCCACACTTTGTCCAAATACTTGTCTGACATCTAGGATCTTCTCCATGAGGGCACGGCAGACCTACTGTTCATATCAGGGGCCTGGCTCAAGGAGAACTCTTCAATGACCATACACATGGCCATCTCCAGCAGCTACATGACAACACGCACCAACAGAACAGCCAAGAGAGGAGGAGGAATGTCACTTGTTCACTAAGACCGATAAGATAGCTCAGTGGGTTGAGTGCTCGCTGCTGCAATCGGAGCGTGATCTGCAGGTCGCAGCTTCAAATCCCGGCAAGGCCAACTTAGCCTTTCATCCTTCCGAGGTATTGTATGTAAATATGTGCTCTGTAAAGTGCTTTGGATTAAGGCGCTATATAAATAACACATCATTACCAAGACCAGCAATGTGATAATCTCACCAGCTGCCAACATCCTGGAATGTGAAGCTCTTCTGATCAGTTCCACCTCAATCACAAGTCTCTCATCTACAGACTGCCTCCAGGGAACCCACGCTTTGCAGATAACCTGGCCGATGTGATTGCCAACCTCAAAATATTTGGAAATTTTATTTATTTTAGTGTGCATTTGTAAGGTGCTTATACACGAAGAAATTCTGTTAGAAAGCGCACACAGGGCAAAGGGGAGGGAACAAGGTAACAAAACAAGGCAATGGAATAAAATAACAATGATGAGCAAAAGGCAGAGGCGGCCCTACTAGGCCTTGTGAACATTCGGAACGTGCAAGTGCAGAGAGAGAGAGAAGGGACAGGGGAGGGGGGTAAGTGCTAGAGGTTCCACAGAGGGGTAAGTGCCAGAGAGCCAGTGGCGGGGCAACTGATAAGTGCCAGGCAGTGACCCCTTGGTAGGACAGTGGTCACCTGTAAGTGCATGCAGGCCTGTGAGACAACACAGGCCAGTGGGGACCCAAAGGCAAGTGCAATAAGTGCAGGCCTGTGAGACAACACAGGCCAGTGGGGGCCCAAAGGCAAGTGCAATAAGTGCATGCCTGTGAGACAACACAGGCTAGTGGGTGCCCAAAGGCAAGTGCAATAAGTGCAGGCCTGTGAGACAACACAGGCCAGTGGGTGCCCAAAGGCAAGTGCAATAAGTGCATGCCTGTGAGACAACACAGGCCAGTGGGGACCCAAAGGCAAGTGCAATAAGTGCATGCCTGTGAGACAACACAGGCCAGTGGGGACCCAAAGGCAAGTAAAATAGGTGCAGGCCTGTGAGACAACACAGCCCAGTGGGGACCCAAAGGCAAGTACAATAGGTGTATGCCTGTGAGACAACACAGGCCAGTGGGGACCCAAAGGCAAGTGACATATGTGCAGGCCTGTGAAACAACACAGGCCAGTGGGGGCCCAAAGGCAAGTGCAATATGTTCAGGCCTGTGAGACAACACAGGCCAGTGGGTGCCCAAAGGCAAGTGAAATAAGTGCAGGCCTGTGAGACAACACAGGCCAGTGGGTGCCCAAAGGCAAGTGCAATAAGTGCAGGCCTGTGAGACAACACAGGCCAGTGGGGACCCAAAGGCAAGTGCAATAAGTGCATGCCTGTGAGACAACACAGGCCAGTGGGGACCCAAAGGCAAGTGCAATACGTGCAGGCCTGTGAGACAACACAGGCCAGTGGGGACCCAAAGGCAAGTGCAATACGTGCAGGCCTGTGAGACAACACAGGCCAGTGGGGACCCAAAGGCAAGTGCAATAAGTGCATGCCTGTGAGACAACACAGGCCAGTGGGGACCCAAAGGCAAGTGCAATAACTGCAGGCCTGTGAGACAACACAGGCCAGTGGGGACCCAAAGGCAAGTAAAATAAGTGCAGGCCTGTGAGACAACACAGGCCAGTGGGGACCCAAAGGCAAGTGCAATAAGTGCATACCTGTGAGACAACACAGGCCAGTGGGGACCCAAAGGCAAGTGCAGGGGGGTGGGTGGAGGCTGCAGGCGATTGGACAGAAGGCCAGGACCCTGAATGACACATAGGGGCCCAAGCCACCAATCTCTGCCTCTGTGGGGATTAGCACGGGAGGGAGAGGAGGAAGGAGGGGAAGAATGTCTTGAGGAGCTTGTGGAACTTGAGGAGATCTGGTTCAAGGCTCAGAAGAGGGGGGAGGCTGTTCCAGAGGAGAGAGCCAGCCGAGGAAAGAGATCAGCCACACGCTTGCTGCTTAGAGAAGTGCTTGACGAGCAGAGAGTTGGAGCCGGAGGATCGTAGGGATCTGGAGGGACAGTATTTGGTGAGAGAAAGTTGTAGATAGCGTGGTCCCAGTCCCCACCCAAACAGCCTTATGATTGATGCAGAGGGATTTGAATTTGATCCTTGCAGCAACAGGGAGACAGTGGAGAGATTTTAGGTCTGGAGGGATTCGGTTCCTGGGCTTGAGACCAAGGATAAGTCTTGCAGCCCTATTTTGGATTAGCTGGAGGGGTGGAGAGAGGAAGAGGGTAGGTTAAGGAAGAGGCTGTTGCAATAGTACAGCCTAGAGAGAACCAGAGCTATAGAGACAGTGGGCCTCATTAAACGGAAGGCGGTAGCTATAGCGCTCTTAGCGCCATGGCTACCCCCTTACCGCCGTCAGGGGCCGGGTTCCCGGAATAGGGACTTACCGGCCTACTCCGACCTTTGCGGAACCGGTAACTCCCCATCCCGGGAACCATTCTCCATTCCCATTTGAGTCCCCATAGGGCTCAATGGGAATGGGGAAGGAGCAAATAACGGTACTGCAATTTGCAGTACCGTTATTTGCACTGAAGTCCCTCAGCGGGTCCTGTCCTTAACGTGTGGTCTGACCACACGTTAAGGACGGGACCCGCTGAGGGACCTCGGAGTATGGCGTTGGGGATTACCGGCACCGGTGCCCTTACCGATGCCGGTTATCCCCTACCGCCTTCCGTGTAATGAGGCCCAGTGAGTTTCTGGGGGAAAGTGAGAAAAGGAGGGTACCTTTGAGGAGGTAGAGTTGGAAATGGGCCTTCTTGGCACGGCCCAGGATGTGAGGAAGGAAGGAGAGAGTGGAGTCGAAGATGACTCCAAGGTTTCTGGTTTCAGAGGAAGGAGAGGGGGGAGAGCCCATTGAGGGTGTAAGAGTGAAGGGTGGAAAGAAGGAACAGGACTCCCAATAGGCTGGCATTGAGACAAAGATTGTTAGAGGTGCACCAAGACTGGATAGCAGACAGGCAGTCAGTAATGGTAGAGGAAGAAGGGCGAGGTTCAGAGGGACATTTGAGAAAGAGTTGGGTATCATCTGCATAACACTGTAAGTGCGGGAGAAAGTGGAGATAAGGTAAACAAGCAAGGTAAGATAGATGTTAAAGAGCAAGGATAGATTCCTGGGGAACGCCACAAGTGGGGAGAGTGGTGGGGGAGGAGAAAGAACCCAGGTTAACCAGGGAGGGACGGTCAGTGAGGAAGGAGGTCAGCCAGTCCAGTGTCCTCTCCAAGATAGCCAGAGTATCATGGAGCCGTTTTATGAGGATGGAGTGATTGACCGTATTGAAAGCAGAAGAGAGATCGAGTAGAATGAGAACAGCGGGAGAGTTTGAGTCAAGGGATGCGAGCAGTTCTTCTCGGGTGTTCAGGAGAGCAGTTTCCGTGCCTCTAGATGCTCAGAATCCTGATTGGTGGTCGTGTAGGCAACCAACGAGCTCAGTATGCTGGGTCACTTGGGGGAATGCCAACTTCTCCAAAGGTTTCGCGAGGAAGAGAGTGATAGAGATGGGGCGGTAGTTAGTCGGACACGAGGGGTTGGTTGAAGGCTTTTTTAAGAGAGTGCTTGAGGGAAGAGGGGAAAGACCTGATAGCAAGAGCATATTTACAGAAATCAGGAAGTGCAGGGGCAAGAGAGGCAATTTCAATCTCTGGCTGGAAAAGGAGGGCAACGCAGCTACAAAACTGATCTCTGCAAGTGTAGGCGCCTTACACCCGAAGCTGCTATTTTAAGTATCAACCCAGGCAGCTGATCACATTATGAAACAATGTTTTCGGCAATGACACATTTTCCACAATTTCCTCCTGAGCTATCTTACCCTGAGGGGACCACCTGTTCGTCCCTTTCATCATTTTCACAGGAGTACCATCACTGCCAAAAGCAAACATAGCTTCGCTAACATTATTCTCACTCGGGGAAGGGCGCTCAGCCAATCAGGTGGCTGGAAGAGCGGGCATAAATGCAGTGTGTATCGCCCGCTCTTCCGAGCCACCCGAGGCCCTTCCCCAGGTGGTGCCATCTTGATTGTAGGGAGGCAACAGATAGTCTCTCCTGTTTGCCTGCCCACATCGCCCACCCTCCCCATAACATTAGAACCCTTTCCCAATCTTTTCTTCTCCCTCCCACCTTACCTGCTGCACAGTCCCGGCGTTCCTCCCGCCCGTGACCACCGCCATGGAAATGGAGAAGGGATAAGACCCTTTTCCCATTCAGCACCATTTATTGTTCCCCTCAGAATTTTATCCCGGAGATTGGGCTGGTGCAATGGCGCAGAGCCCATCTCCTGAGGAGAAATAAAAAACTATTTGCACCCCGGGCAAACACTGGGATGAGAATAACTATTACACCCAAGCCAGGGGCCTACATGGCCGGTAACGGCCAGTAGCCTTGCCGAGGCCCTTGATTCGCTTGGGCCTTCCTAGGCTCAGGCTGGGGGCCATTAACAGCCATTATCTCCCCCCCCCCCCAATCTAGGGCGTTATTTCTCCAATGAAGCCCTGGAAGGAGACACAGCTGAATGTCCTCCTAGAACCCGCCCCCCCACACCCCCAGCTCACAATTAAAAACCAGATGCAAGGCTTGTTCACTGCTTATCGGCATCCAATACCTGGAAATCCAACAAATTAATACATGCTTAGTCACATCTGGATACACGTGCCAAATCTACCGTGTAAAAAAGAAGCGGGCAGAGGTGTGCACGCTGCATTGAAGCAACCAGGGCCTTGGCATGGCGGTGCGTACTGCATCACAAACAGATACTCTGACAGGGGCCACATGGCATCAGTTTAAGTCAGCGGTCTTCAAACTGAGGGGCTGGTCACCCTAAGGGGGACTGAAGGATGTCAATGTGGGCCTCGAGGCGCTATAGAAAGGGATTCAGGGCCTGTTTTTATTGGAAAATGTACTAATTTCATAGACAATGTTAACATTTATAACTTGTGAGGTGGAATGTGGAAAACAACGTTTTACTCAAGGAGGGTCCTCGTAGAAATAAGTCTGAACACCACTGGTTTAAGTACGACTTCCCAAGCTGCATTAGATTCTAAATAGTAGTTACGTGTGAACGAGTTTAAAAAAGGGCCCTGGTCACTGCAAGAATATGAAAACGGTAGACTCTGAAACAGGAGCGTGAACAGATGTAGGCTTGTGTTCTGTGGATCAACACAGTAACGCGTGTGACCCACACAGGTAGGAATAAAGTGTGCTTCTTGGGCATATTGCAACTTGCACGTGCGGGGAAGCGTCCTGAAGCGCGGCTGCGCCTGCAGTTCCTAGAAGAGCGCTTGGAATGTGCATGGAAGGGGCAGGAATGACGCCTGGAGTGGGACGAGCAGCCCCTGCACGCCGGGGAAGCTGATTACCGAGCCGTGCAGAGTCCCTCCCGAGGCCACACAGACACGTGGCACGGCATCGAAGACAGCATTGCGCTCGCGGCCCTGGCAGCATACCTGAAGCTAGCAACCTGCAGGCACACGCTTGCACCGGGTGATTCCAAAGCAAAGCGGTTCACGCTCATCGTATACTATGTATTCATTTAGCAATGCTCTCGTGACAAGCAGTGGTGTCACTCTGCCGTGCAACATTAAGGATGCCGGTACATCAAGTGCATGCTTTTCCCCTAGCGCACACACTGGGAGCTGGATCGCCTCTAAGCGCTGGGCTTTAGTGCTTGTGAACAATGGTAAGTGCCGGAGATCACATCCCTCCAAGGCAGTCCAAGACAACTAATATTGTCTGTCCTTACGCCTCACTCCTCCAAGCCGAAAAAAGGACGTTGTGCTGCAATAAAATGATAAAAGCAGGAGGTGTCCAAATAATTCAGAAGTCTTGTGTCACAAAGATTGCATCTATGCCACTGCTTCTTTTAACCCTGCTGCGGGGGGGGGGGCTCACCCAAACCCACGCACGCTTGCACACTCTCGCAGGAAATGATATGCGGGAGCCGGGTTAACTGCAACCTGCTTTATTCACACACCGGCGGGAACTGCCGGACCCTCTTCCCGTCCCTCCCCTACCCGGTGACGTCCCATCCGGCACGTCATGTCCTTTGGGCCCTAACGAAGGCCCGCCCACATAACGTTGTGGACGATCTGACATCTCCCCCTTTTTTAACAAATGAGCCGCGCGGCTTTTCCTCTTAACCCATTTCCTCGATGAGTCGCATTGGCTTCATGCGGCTCCTCTGGGGTCGTGGTGCCCGGCTGGGGGTTGGTCGTTCCCTGTCGGGAGTTGTGAGGTGTGCCTCGCCTCCTGACTCTTCTCCATCTCCTTGGTACTCTTCTTCTTGTGGTCTGTCTTCATCACTGTCTCTGTCCATTGTCCATTGCCTTCCCTGCGTCGGTCTGACACGCTTGAAGTGTGAGCTGTTCCTGGTCACCATGGAGCAGTCGTCCCTCTGTGCGGTGACCATGGTGCCCTGCTTGTGTGTTATGACGAGGGGGGTGGGTGCAAAGGTGGCTTCCTCCTTGCGGTTTTTGGGTTGCCTTAGCCATACTTCGTCTCCTGGCTGCATCACACTTTCCCGAGCTCTTCTCTTCCTGTCTGTGATTTCTTTTGTTTTTGCTTTCCTCGCGGTGTCATTTGCTTTCGCTTCTTGTTCAAGCGGCGTCAGTTCTTGTGGTCTGGGGTCCTCCGGCAGTCTCGTGGTGATCGGCCTCCGGAACATCAGATCAGCTGGGCACACTCCTGTCGTGCTGTGAGGTGTGTGCCTGTACTCCCGGAGTAGCTGGTTAAGAGCCTGCTCGAACGGCTTATTTTGAACATGGGCGATTTGTAGGGTTCTTTTTATGTTGGCCATGAATCTTTCGACCATGCCATTGGCCTGGGGCCATCGGGGTGTTATTCGTCGGTGTTGAAATCCCATGTACTTTGCAAATCTCTGGAAGTCCTGGCTTATGAATGTGGGGCCGTTGTCTGACTTTATGACTTTGGGGATCCCATATGCAGAGAGCATTCTGTCAAGTGCCGGGATGACGCTCGATGTGGCGCTGCTTTCCACTATCTGCGCGTCCGGATATCTTGAATGTTCATCTATGAGTACGACCACGTGAGTTCCGTTGCTCAGTGGACCAAATAGGTCTAACGCTAGCTCCTCCCATACTTTGTTCGGTAGCGGTGACGACTGTAAGGGGTTGGGGTGAGGCGGTGGCGCCACTTGTGTACAGATGTGTCAGTTCCCTACGATGGTATCAACCAGGTGGTCAAGGTGTGGGAACCAGGCTTTCTGGCGAAGGAGGCGCTTCGTGGCGATTACTCCTCTATGTCCTTCATGGGCTAGGTGCACTATCCTTTCTCGGAGAGTTCTCGGGATGACTACCTTGCAGCCCTTCAGGATCACATTGTCTTCTACTACCGTTAATTCCTCCTTTACCTGGTCCAAAGACTTGACGTCCTCGCGTGTCGTCTCTGATTCTCCTCTTGCCTGTTGTCTCATGAGGGTTGACTTGTCTGTCACCAGGCAGTGTCTCGCAATTCTAAGTGCTGGGTCAATCTCCGACTGTGCCGACAGTTCAACCCATCCCACGGGTAGCGGTTTCAGGTGGTGAATTATGTAATTTATGTAAGCGTCCGCTATGGATGGTCGGGACGCGGTGGAGGGCAGAGGGTGCCTAGAGAGATAGTCTGCTGGGTTTTCCTCTTTCCCCAGGCGGTGAATTATTTGGAATCTGTAATCCTGCAGTCGCAGGCCCCATCTGGCGATCCTTGGTGGCATCCTAGCCTTTGGGCTCCCATAGATGGTGAGTAGCGCCTGATGGTCTGTGATGACGGTGAACTCCTTGCCAAACAGAAAGAGATGAAAGTACTCACACGCCCAGACTACCGCCAGGCTTTCTTTTTCTGCTTGTGAGTATGCCTGCTCTGTCCTGGTCAGGCTCCGGCTGGCGTATGCCACCACGTGGGTGACGTGCGGTTCTCCAGGGTCTCTTTGTGTGAGAATGGCACCGAGTCCCACGGGGCTGGCGTCTACGATCAGTTCGGTGGTGCGGTTGGCATCAAAGTATGCCATGTCCTCTGCTTGTGATATGGCTTTCTTACGGCTTCAAATGCGTCTTGGCACTCCTTCGACCATATAAACGGCGTGTCCTTGCGAGTGATCAAGCGTAACTGGTTGCTGACGGTAGCATAGTCTTTCAGATATCTGGAACAGTAGCTGGTGAGGCCGAGAAACGATCTCAGGTCCGTGGTGTTAAGTGGGGGCGTGGCCGAGCTGAGGGCTTCCACTTTCTCTGGATCGGGTCTCATGCCCTTGTCCGAGAAGACGTGTCCGAAGAATCGTAACAAACCTTTCGAGAATTCGCACTTCATTTTATTCAATGTTAATCCTGCCTACGTTAGTGCTTGGCAGACTCTGTGAAGCGCTATATCATGTTCTTCCTGCGATTTGCCGTAGACTAGAACGTCATCCGAGTAATTTAGACAGTTAGGGACGTGCCTGATTACTTTGTGGATTTCCTCCTGGAATATTTCAGCGGCAGAGGAAATGCCAAAACTGAGTCTTTTGTACTGGAACAAACCGAGATGGGTGACAAATGTAGTAATGTACCGGGATTCAGGCGCGATTTCGATTTGGTGGTAACCTTTCGTGACGTCGAGTTTTGAAAAGACCCTTGCGCCATGGAGCAAGTGAATCATGTCGGTGATTCGGGGCGCCTGATGCCTCTCTCTTTCTATGGCGGTGTTGGCCCTGCGCATGTCTACACACAGGCGTAAGGATCCCTCAGGTGACTTCTTGGGGACGGGGACGATGGGGGAGACCCAAGGTGTGGGCCCTGTTGCTGGTTCTATGACATTTAGTTTAATAAGTTTGTCCAGTTCTTCTTCCACCTGCCTTTGAATGTTGAATGGTATCCCCCGGTAGTGTTGGGCTACCGGCTTTACCTGAGGGTTTATGTGCAGGTGTACCTTCCTGTTTCGCAGTTTGCCGAGGCCAGCGAAAATTTTGGGGAATGATTGTTCAATAGTGTCCGGTTTGGCAAAGTACTTGTGTGCCATCAGTTGATATAGGATGTGTATGAGTCCCATGTCTACTGCGGTTCGGAAACTTAGGATGCATCCGCTGTTTGCTTCAGTTTTCAGTATGTATAGTGTAAGCTTCGCGGTGTGTTCTTTGTGTGTGCACCAAGCTTTGATCATTCCTTTGCAGGGCAGGGGGGGTTGTGGACCCGTAGGGGTATATGTCTACTGTGGCTTTCTTGATTTTTGGTTGAGGAACCAGTGATTGATATGCTCTTTCGCTGTTGATGTTGACCGTTGCTCCAGTGTCTATCAGGAATTTCTGTGGGGTATCGTTTACCTGGAGTGTCAGTATAGGGCTATGTTGGGTGGCGGCCATGTTGTCTTTCAGCGCCCATACGTATCCTTTCCTTCTTTGATCATCCTCAGATGATGGGGTGTCACTGCTGGTGGGGGAGCGGGTTTCAAAGTATCTTACGAATCTTCTTCTGTGCGAGCGTCTTGTGTCTTCCGATGAGCGCTTGTCTTCACGAGTGTATCTGCTTTTGCGGCCACTGTCCTCTTTTCTGTAGTGTCTCCTTTCGCTGTCACCCATGGGTCTGGGTGGGCTCTGACGAGCGTAGCGACGCCTGTCTTGGTGTCGATGTTTGTTTGTTGTGTGTGTTGGCGCGTTCTTGCACATGGCCCTGTAATGATCCATTCCTCCACATGCGGCGCATTTTTGCCCTATGGCCGGGCATTCCCCTGTGTGCGGGTATTCGTATCCGCATTTGTAGCACGTGGCCTCTAGTGATTTGTTTCCTTGAAGTGGGTGTGAGTGTAATTTGTTGACCGATTCGGTGGTTTCATATGGTTGTTGTATGGATACCTTCCCCAGGCTGTCTAGTTGTGAGTCAACTGCTGCCTCCATGCGAGCTAGAGCTAGGATTTCTTCAAGGGATCTTTGTTTCTGTAGAAGTTGCTTGCGGAATGGTTGTGAGAGGCACCCTGCGATTACTTGTGATCTGAGTGCCTCTTCATTAGAGTATTTGTGAAATTCACAATGCTTCAGCTTGATGCGGAGGCGCATCACGAAGTTGTCTATTGACTCACCCTTTTCTTGCCTGGTTGTGTGGAACATATGGCGTTCGTAGTCGACGTTCGTATGAGGTGCAAAGTATTCTGAGAGTTTGGCATGTAGTTCTCCGAATGTGACTGTGTCCACATTTAGTAGTTCCCCTGCAATGTCTCTCACTGCTGGCCCCACTGCCATGAACAGTGTGTTTTTCAGTCTCGTGTCATCAGTTAGCCCTATGGCACCCGTGTAAAACTTAAAGTCCCGGAGCCATATTGCCCATCTGGGTCCAAGGTTTGAGGTGTCACGAATTTCAAATGGATTTGGCATGTGCATGACTTGGGATGCACCTCCCGGCGTTTGATTGCTGTCACGGGTTGCATCAATGTCTCCTGCTGCCGCTGGTGCCGCCCCTCCCGAAGATGAGGCCGTGGTACTCGCCGTCTCCGACATGTTTGTCGATGTCGTGGGCCTGTGTGGTGGCGTGTCCCCGTGATGTTCGCGCAGCGTGTGCGGGGTGCCTGTTGCTCTGGGTGTATATTCCTACTCGATCACCCGTGGTGCAGGATGGCTCCGCTTTCCATATACTGGATGGGGTGCAGCTTCTTCACCCACTCCAGCTCGCCTGTGGCCCAGCCTTTGATCCTGGAGACCCGCGACGTGCCACTACGTGAGGGAGCGAACGCTGTTTCCTTTACGTGCAGTGCCACCCATGCCGTGTGGGGACAGGCACTGTGTCTTTGGCCTTGCAAACGGCCCTGACCTTGTGCTGTGCGTGGCTGCTGGTGTCCCTTCTGGCGTAGGGGTGTGGGCCCAGTTCCCCCAGTCCCGTTGCCGCATCCGTTGTCACGCGGGAGGCGCGGCCGCACTTGTGCAGCTTTCCGTGACCGAGGTGCGCCGACGCGCTTGACTGCCCGACAGCAGACCTCGTCACGGAGACAGCGGGGGCTTGTGTCTGCTCATCGCCAGTGTTGCGGGGGGGCTCACTCAAACCCACGCACGCTTGCACACTCTCGCAGGCAATGATACGCGGGAGCCGGGTTAACTGCAACCTGCTTTATTCACACACCGGCGGGAACTGCCGATCCCTCTTCCCGTCCCACCCCTACCCCGTGACGTCCCATCCGGCACGTCATGTCCTTTGGGCCTTAACGAAGGCCCGCTCACATAACGTTGTGGACGATCTGACAAACCCATTCGTGTGTCCATGCAACCAAAACACTGTCACATCATATGGTCTGCTGTGCAGTCATGCATAACATACAGGCTTGTACAGCGGTGACCATGAACTGTGTGGAAATATGCCACCAAAGGCTTCAGAGCCACATCTGATAGACCACGAGAGTGAAGCGCGCGCTGTCGATCATGTGACTCCGATCGCCCAGGGGGAAAAGGTCCCCTTGCTTGATAGTCACTCCTGCAAATAGGATTCTTTCAGCAATTCTGACCTCCTTAGAGGAGCAGTAGGGTCCTTTCCTCTAAGAGGGTGGACCCTTCCGGTTTTGGCACTGTCTGGGTTGGTATGAGGAGGAACCTGAATGACAATGGTCCTCGGGGGAGTGGGGTAAGGAGAAACCCATCCGGCAAAGGTGAAATGGAGGTGTGTGAGTGTGTGACATCACGGCAGTGAAAAAAAGAGTTCACCCGCTGTCACCAAGGCTATTCATCTGACTGCACTAATTGCTACTTTATTTGTTTTTTTTCTTTATTGTGTTATAGTTCTTACAAACTTTTCACAAACAAACCACACAAATATTATTTAATAATAGAAAAGAAAAGGAGAACAAGCTTTAAAAAATGGCTACTTTAAACATATCTAGTATCCATGGCATACTTTATCAAACAGGAAGATGCATTAAGTCACAAGAATTTAATTCTGTCATAATTGTTTTTAAATTAATTAACTCTACTATGGTATTATTGTGTTTTTCTATTTTGTATGTGCGGAAAGACAATATTGAATAGAGGCATAATGAATGAATGAATGAATGAACTGTCACTTTCATATTTCACTGTGGTGACGTCAGAGTGCGGAGTTAGGACTTTGGGGTTTGGGTGTGGGTGTATTGTAGAGGAGCCCTTGGTATGTTGAGGCTACAGGGGGCCTCCTTTTCCGTTTAAGAATTAAACCACTTATGTGTTGGAGTACCTTGAAGATTTCGACTTTACTTTGAACAAAACCTCCAACAAGAGAACATAGAAATTCATGTGCCTGTTAATTTAACTTTCTCAAAGTTTACAGTAACCCCCCATGGGGTACAGCATGAGAGTGACTGATTAGCTGCGTGTTGTCCATTCCGTTTTTTTGGTGTGGCTGTATTGTACAAGAACACTTTCATTTCATCAACTAGCTTGCCAGCATAGATTTTTGGAGAGTGTAAATATCTGGTGGCAAAGGCCATAGCTTGATGAGTAACACTGGGTGTTTATGATTGGCACATTTCTCAACAAGTCATGAAGTGTACTGAACTAACAAGGATAGTACAACAATATGTCACCCAGCGCATTGTTATACACTTACACATGTTCTTCAAAAGGTGGGCAAGGTGCAGACCGGGGCTCGCGGCTCATACAGCCCCACAATCCAGTGTTGGTTGTTCTCCTCCAAGTGCGCTTTCATGCCTCAGCAATCAGGGGGGGGCAGGCCAGTTAAGAATTGCGTGGTTAGATCCCATTTAAATGGTGCATTCTGGTCGCTGTAGTTTGTCCCAGCAGAAAGCAAACTCTCCTTGATTACTGAATGCTTCGACCTAAGTGGGGGGTGGAGGGGCTCAATGAGCCACTTCTTAGTCAGGCCTGGATCGCCCAAGTGCACCTCTCCAGAGCCCTGAAATTGCAATATGCTCTTCAAAAGGTGGGTGTGGGGCTCACTCTGGCTCTCAGCTCCGGAGGATAGCTCAAGGGAAACGTGCTTGCCTTGCAAACAAGACGACAAGGAGCAACACAGGTTCGATCCCTATGTGTGTGCTTAGAAGCCTCTGGATATTAAGTGTGTTATAAATAACCTATCATATCATTCAGCCCATCATCCCATATTCTACTCTGCCAAGTGCACTTTTATGCCTAAGCAATCATGAGGTTGGCAAATCAGTTCAGGTGTGCATGGTTAAATCCAATTCAATTAGTGCAAAGACTTCTGGTCACTGTAGTTTGTCAGAGACAGCCAGAACCACACATATTACTCAATTATTTAACCTCAGTGGAGATAAGGGGAATGGGGGGGGGGTTACCAGCTAAATGTTACTCCTTAGTCAAGCTTGCATCGCTCCAGTGCAGCCCCTCTGGAGTCTGGAACTCCCAGCAATAGGTTCTTGCAGAGGTGGGTGAGGGTGGTGCTATCTGGCTCCCAGCTCATGCAACCCCGCAGGCAAGGGATGTACTCCTGCAAGCATGCTTCCATGCCTAAGCAATCAGCAGGGGGGCAGGGGGGGATTTGGTGCAGGTGTGTAAAGCTGAACTGACATGCTTCCCTCAGGATAACTGAGGCATGTCATGGAAGGTAAAGCAAGTGACAAACTGTCGTTGCATCACAGTTGGTTGGGTGAGGGTTAGTAGCATACGTGTATCGTGTTGATTTCAAATACTACTGTTAGATTTAGTAGTGTGTTATTACAGTCGCCAGTACCAACCAACTGTGATCCAACAGCAGTTTGTCACTTGCTTTACCTTCCATTGTAAACCAATTGAGGCTCTTCTGTGACCCTTTCAAGTCTTTTCTTGTTTTTTCTTCTGCACACTTACTATTTTTATATGTGTCCGGATCTACGAATCCATTGAATCTGTTTCCAACTTCTAAACTATCTGTGACCCTTAATGGCTAGGTCTGGAAACGAGCTCCCTGCCTCTCTAGACCCACCTCCTCCACACGGTTGACCTGGGTAGCTGTTGACTCTGCCTTTCTTCCTTATTATGCTCCTAATCCTTGCGCCTCCCACTCTGTGTCCTGTACCCGTGTTAGGGGACATGTACCTTTCTCGGCGATTCTAATCTCATAACACATATGATCTGATGTGTTAGGGTACACATATATCCTACATCTATTCCACAGCCTGGCTGTGTTTGGTAAAAGGTGCCCTGTACCTCTGATAGAACATAAGTGCCCTTATTCTGGCATTTGAAATGACATTTGCTTATTATTCTGAATACAGCATGGGCGAAAAGGGGCTCAGCGTGCTTTCCAGTCTAGCTCTAGCTATTGCCCGGACGATGTATCCGGCGATGTGTGGTGACTGGGACGAAGGGTGGGGGATATCAGCTAATAATATCCCTATATGTATGCTCGCCGTGTATAATGTCAACGGGAAAAGGTTGGGGCGACATTATAAAGCTGACCATATATATAGGGACAGGGGGAGTGTTCCATGTAATAATGTCCCCACCAAAAACTGCAATTTTTCAGCTTTTTTTTTGCATGGCAATATTTTTGAGGGAGTTGTCAGACAGAATCTCTTCTGGGATCCCGTGTGTCTGTGCCTGGGCCCTTCCAATCAGACTATCTACTGGCCCATTGCTAGCGGTATATGCACAGTGTAAAAGCCTGCCACAGGATATGCTGTATGCGCCTCGCAGTATCTGCACAGTGTACAGATACAGTACATGCTCAGTAACAAGTCTGGTTCCATTATAGAGACATATAGCAGCCATATGCATGCCAGAAAGTCTGCCAGAAAGTCTGCCAGGCTGCGATCCTATCGTTCCAACTCTGTAACGGGACCTTGGCACCCCCCCACCCTCCCCCCCCCGCACTCGGCCCTGCACCTGTAGGGGATGCTGCCTGATGGGCCCACACGTGCCCAGTGATGTAATCATTTCGTCATCCCTTCTGTACTGATGTAAGGCATAAAGGCATAAGTAGAGAAAGGAAGAGTCCACAATGTGCAAACAATTGTCTGCATGGCAAGCACACTACCACCTGCTCACTCCTCACTTTCCTGCTCAGCATCACCTAACTCCTCACTGGATTTTGCGAGCCATTTCAAACCCATCCACACACAGCTCACTGAAACCTGAAACCCCACACATAGCACCTTGCCTAGAGCTTCGTTGACTGGGGCACATTTTGACTAACTCCCGAGGTGGTAGCTGCTTTGTCATTATGTATGGCAAATATTCTTTGTCGGGTTATTGTCTACCATAGTGGTGGCCAATCTGCGGCCTTCCACATGTTTTGGCCTACAACTCCCAGAAGCCCTATAGCCACATTAGGCAATGGTAAGGGATCCTGGAAGTTGTGGTGAAAACATATGGCGAGCCACAGGAGAAGCAATGCAATATGGAACTGCGCACAGTGCTACAAGGCAACACTGTTGGCCCTTTACATAACAATCAGAGTCCTTTGTTTCTCTCTTTCCCACGTGGTCCTGCCATCACACTCTGTTACGCTTCTTTATCACTTATTCCTGATTCCTTGGGTTTCTTCAGCTTCTAAAATGGCGCATTTCATTTTCTCATGCAAACCTCCTGAAGTCCTTCCTTCCATAAATAAGGGCAACGTGGAATGAGGGTGGGGAGGGCAGCCAATTCGAGGGATGGGAAGGTCCGAGCCTCTCGGTATACTGCTGGAACGCAAAGAAGAAAAGAAACAAGGGCGAAATTCGTGCTTCCAAAAATGGAGGGAAATGTGTGTGCGTGAGGTGTGCATTCTGAGGTGCTGGAGGAGGTGGGAGCTGACACCCCACCCCTGACGCCCCAATGGTTTTTATTGGAATTGTGATCAGGGGTTTCATGGTACGAGGCACTGCTTATCCTTTGTGCCGAATAAGGCTCAGAGCTGGAGATTGAGGGTGGATTCCTGAAGTGGTTGGGGCAAAGGAGATTTTGTGAAGAAAGTTCCAAAGGACATATGGACCCGTTTGAGGGTGCTGTTGAGGGGTTGATACGTGGCAGTAAAATAGGGAGGCTGATGGCGATGATGAATTGTAATTGATGAAAAATGAGGGTTGGTCAATTATCAAAGAGCCTTCAAGTGAGGTTGCAAAACTGAAGTTTGGTACCTGGAAGGTTCTGAATTAATCATAACCAAATGCATTGCTGTGGGCAACCCTCCAGACCTTTAGCGTGCCATGCTATCCCAGAAGAGGATTGGCCATGTGCACATCATGCTTAGTTCTACCCCAAATGTTGCAGTGTGGCCTGAACTGCTAGTTGACACCTCTTCTGCAGGAGAACACAAGCAACCCCAGGCACGTTTTGGCCTCATTAGGCATCATCAGTGAGGTTTGCCGTGGGTCTGTAGTGCAGCAGGCTCAGGACCCACGTATGAACAACCTTGTCCCACTCAGGATGATATTAGCATAACTGAAGGGTTCTGGCTTGAAGGTTTTGAATTAATCATAACCACCGGCCGGAAGGTGACAAGTGAGCTCAGCATACATGTGTGAGTAAACAAAGCATCCTCATGTAAATCCCAGTACTGGGCAAAAAGACAATATTAATATATAATGGATCAAGGAAATGGCACATACGCATGAAGGGATTAGAAATGCAGTCTTCTTCTGGCTCCACAGCAAAGAGCTAGCGCCTAGACATCTCCATTCCTAAAGCCAAGCACCTGAAGGCGCTGCCATGGCCCTCCAGGAGTGGTGCCATTAGGGGCTGCCTCGTGGGTTATGTTGTGGGGCCGGTTCGGGTATCTGGGGGCTGTTGGCAAGGCCTGTAGGGAGAGGCTGCGCGGCTGCAGGTGGGCTCAACCTAAATGGCATCCAGTGGGGCAGTATTTAAGGGGCTGAGCCCATCCGGTTGCCCTCTTTTCTTCCTGCCTCTGGCCCGCGCGTTTGGTCGAGTTGGTCCGGCTGAAGGGCCCGTTTCCGAGGTCGATACAAGGAATGGACCGTCTCTGGATTTCAGCTTTGGGCGGTACGCGTTGGCCGTTTTCTTTTCATTTTTGATATGTTGAGGTAGTGAATTTATCGTTGGTCCCGGGTTCGAGCCACGGCGTCGCCATCGGGTATATGCTTTGGTGCAATTTTATTCAGATGAATTATCTTTAACACTGCAATGCGCCTCAACATTAGGCAGTAGCGCTATATCCCTGTGGCGCTATGAACGGGGACCTACACAACAGTTTGCATATATAGCGTTCGGACCATGACCAAGAATGTTGAACTAATAGTAACTATGATTTTGCTATCCGGGTTGTGGGTTAAGGGGTCCATTATCGTCCAATAGGTCAGCCAGGCGAGGACGGCTGACGTGGCCACACGGGTTGCCCATTCGTTGATTTTTAACCTAGGCTTGGGTGTTTGGACTGTCTGGCTGGAAACTGGATTTTCTACAAGCAACCCTTGGGACAGCTCAGACAGCCAGTAGGCCAATCAGGCAGCTGGCGCGTCAGCAGAGCTGCTAGGCTCAAAGTCATGGTAACCGATGATGGACGATGTATAGATATGTGGGTCCCCCTCAATTTGGATGAACATTCCTGTTTAATAAAATGAGTCCTGTTTTACCTAAAACAATGGGGTATATAGTGTTTGTATCGAATTCTTCATATTGAATGCCCATATATCGAATCTTTTATCTTGAAAACCTTTATCGTGAATGTATTTAGGGTTGAAGTAAAGTGTTAAATATTTTTGGGAAACGGTCGGGATGGGTTTTTAGGGGTGGGAAATGGATGTCCACCCAAAAAAAAGAAAGAAAAAAAATGCATTCGGTATAAATGTTTTTAAGATAAAAGAATCGACATATGGGCATTCGTTATAAATTACTTCGACATAAAGACATGCAACCAATAATGGTGTCTTATTGTATCATCTCTTCACAGTGATGTGTTATCTTATGGCGGCATGGGCTGATACCAGTATACCCCTATAAACATAGTCATTCCTTCCACATAACAAAAATGTGGCTTCTCGTCTTTTATTATGTGATTGGGAAGGAAAGCGCACGGAATGTTTTTATCCTTTCTGGGAGAAAAACAGCAAAGCTGCTGCGATTAGCGGGGAAATCAAGGTAGGCGAAAGCTGGCACTTTTGCTGCCACTTTAATGCTAGCGCTCTTAAGGCAAGGCGCGCTTCAGGAGCCGGATCGCATGGCATTGCGATAAATCTTTTGTTTTGATGCACTGGAATGTTCCCATTGTGTCAAGCTAATTTATCATCTGCTATTTACCTTTCAGTGCACACAAATTCCATTCCTTTTAGAGTGCTGTGTCTGGTGTAGGTGTTTGCGAAGCGCGCGCCTCTCATAATGTGCCTATTCCGATGAGACGCTCTGGTGCAGGCCGGGCGCCATTTGCTGCAGCAGTGGCACAAGCAGCCGGGCGGCCATTTTGAGGATCTTCGTCTCAGAGGAATCCATGTCGTTTGCTTGCAGACCCCTTACATTGCATGAAAGGCCAGTGGAACCGGAGGTAGCGATAGAAGGGGAGCTGATGAGGGACGCACCACCACAGCTGTGGGTATTTATGTACAGGTCTGGCAGTAAATGTTGCTTGGTTACACCTGGCGGTAAATCCTTCAGGAGAAAGCAGTAGCAGTGAATGCAGAATTACTGTGGATCCCCAATGTTGGCCTATAGGACCTCATTATGGGTAATAACGCACATTTGTAATCGTCTGGATTCGCCACAGTTCATGCCGGGAGCAAGGGTAGTCGGATTTTACAATATTAACGCTGATAATACCAAGAGACTTGTAATGAGACCCATTGTGTTTCAAATAGAGGGGCGTCTGTGGGGGCCTTGTGAATCTATTCACTGCAATGCTGCTCACAGGGTGGGAATAAGACTCCCATGCGTTTTAGCCTCCAACAATAGCACCTACCACACAAGGCAGGCCGAGAGGGGTGACCGCACTTCTGCTTTCGTACTACCTTTAAAATATGCTGTCATTAGCTCCAAAATACTCTTCCTTGAATAAGTGTGACTCCTCTGACGAGCAGGTAGATTTCTGTTATTGCTTCTGTTTACTATGTCTGAAAACCTCTTTTGTTTAAACTCTGCTCCCCCTCAAAGGTAGACTGGCCCTCATGGCCTCGTCATGGTTGCGAGAAACCCAGCATTCAGTGGGGTTTTAGCTTCTAAAACAACCTTCAAACCCGGAAGTGCTTCTGCAGAAGCCTCTGCCAGAGAGCCATACTATCATTTCTATGAGGTAATATCAAGAGCAAAAAAATCCTCGTAAGCAATGAAGCTGAAAAACCTGTGAAGGAAATGATATTGTAATCCAGCAGCAATCCAGCAAATGTAAAAAAAATAAAAGTAGATCAAATCAAATAAGAAAAATAAAATGATATGATATTTATAATGCGCTCAATACCCAGAGGTTTTTAAGCGTGGACCCAGGGATCGAACCTGTGGTGCTCTGTGTACTCTTGTTTACAAAGCGAGCTCGTTGCCCCTGTACTATTTACAGTGATATAAACCATTACTCCTAAAATTTGAAATAAACAATAATTAGAAGTAAAGAACACTATTGCAAAACTAAAAGAAATGTTATCAAAATATAATTGATATTCATTTTGTCAATTGTCTAAGGAGGGAAGACCAAAAAGCAGATTCCAACCAAAGTGTAAAAATGTACTCTCTTCTGGGAAACAGCACAGCACGTCCAACCCCAACACATTCCCACAACAACCTCCAGTCCTGGAACACAACATCACCCAAACCCATGAAGGAATGTTTAACTGAAATAATAAGGTTTAAAAAAATATGCTACTTTTTCCACATTATTTTTGTCTGACTGTATTTTGGCCTCAAGATTTTGACTACGCAATCCACTTCCTCTGATCTTGCATCTGATTAGCGATCATCTTAAGTTCAGAAGTGGGGCGAAGACCACCTGTTCCCCCAGTAAAATCTTCTTCTGCGGGCGGCCCTTTCTTGGCCTCGATCTATCAGCGGAGTCGTGTTGCGCCGTGATGCATTGTTAAGGTCTATCTTGTGCTCTATCAGTCTCTCTAGTATTCCATAGTCACTCTTCATTTTTAAAAAAAAATTTGGAACTTTTATTGCAATAGTTTGACAACTGGATCTTAGCTTGGTGCTGCTGTTTGTTTTTAGGTGTTTTCAATTATTTCATGATGTTCATATTCCTTGACAGATTGGCAACAAAATGTGCTCTCTCCAAAGAAAATAATTATTCTTTTGCCCTGAGGAATGCTGGGCCAATATTCAAATTGGGGGCCTTTGTTACAGCCGAAACTCGAGCAGACATTGGGCCTCATTCCAAGTAGGGCGCAAAGGGATACTGGGCACCGTTAAGGACATCGGTGCCGGGAATCCCTTTGCGCCCTACTACGAGGTCCCTTAGCGGGAGCCGCAAAGGGACCAGGGAGCAAATAACGGAACCGCAAATTGCGGTACCGTTATTAGCGCCCTCCCCATTCCCATTGAGCCCCATGGGGGCTCAAATGGGAATGGGGATTGCCTTTTTCAATGGGGACTTACCGGTCCCGCAAAGGTCGGACTACACCGGTAAGTCCCCATTGAACCAGGTCGGAGTTGGTACCGGTATTGGAAGCAACCATGGTGCTAACAGCACCATGGCTGCCTCCAATGTCGGAATGAGGTCCATTGTCTTGAACTCCTTCTTTTCCTTTAAGAAAGATAAATGTGTTTCTTTCACTACGTTGGACATAATTAAGCATTGGCTTCCTTACATGCATGGAATTCATTTTAAATTAATATGTTTTGTGCACATAGAATACTTAGGTGCACGGCTGCTGATACTCAAGTACAGCCCGAGGTATATGTGAGGATTTTTTGATTTCTATGGGCCTCATTACGAGGTTGGAGGTAACCATGGTGCTACTAGCGCCATGGCTCCCTCCAAAACCTTACTGACTCCGCCCTGGTGAATGGAGCAATTACCGGTCCATTCCAAGGCTGGCGGGACTGGGAATTCCCCATTCACCAGGGCCCTTCCCCATTGCCATTTGAGCCCCCATAGGGCTCAATGGGAATGGGGAAGGCGCTAATAATGATACCGCAAATTGCGGTACCAATATTAGCTCTAAAGTCCCTTTGCGGGTCCTGTCCTTAACGCCTGGAAAAACCAGGCGTTAAGGGAGGACCCGCAAAGGGAACTCGTAGTAGGGCGGTAAGGGATTACTGGCACCGGTGCCCTTACCGGTGCCGGTAATCCCTTACCGCCCACCTCGTAATGAGGCACTATGTATTTGGTTTTGTTTTTCCTATACATATGTAGCTTACGGTTGGTCTATGTGGTACTCACTCGTGGTGTTTCGTTTCTTTGGAGAGTGGCACTTTGGGGCGTTATGTAGTCTTTTGCATTAGTATTTCTAGGATTCCTTTTTAATTTTGTTCATGTGTTTTATTGTATTTTGTCATTTTTTTGATCGAACATTTGGCAAAAAATGAAACAGTGGTTCTAAATGATTTTCACGTGCTCTGGCATAATTAGTTTTTCTGAAATTTGAAATGATTTTTACTCAGAATAGGCGGATCCCAATCACTGGCCTCTGCTAAAGTCATTGCAGTGGGTAAAATCTCCTGAGTTCCCTCGAGGCCAGTCCACCCCTGTGGGTAACCACCTCTTTGTGTTGGTGCTGCCTTCTATGCAGCAAGATCCAAATGGCATTTGCGCGCGGTTTGCTGTGCCCCCTCAGGAGCTCAGGGACAGGGCCAGAGGGGGAAGAAAGTACGAGGGAAAGGGGAGGGCAATGGCTGGAATTTTTCACTGCACCCCTGCCCACTGGAAAGGTAGAAATATATCTTGAAGCAAAGCCATTCGGGCAACAGGAGCTCTTAGTTTGGTCTCTCTTGCAAGAATGGGCAATGAGTATCAGAGATGGCTAGACAATGACAGAAGCACTGATTGACTGATTTGTTTGTAGAAAGAGGAATAATAATAATGTGTTATTTATATAGTGCTTTTATTCAAAGTGCTTCACATAGAACATATTTACATAGATCATTATTACCCAATCGAAATTGGTGCTCACTTTTCTTCGACATGGGAAGAACGAAAAACTGTCTTGAAGAACGAAAAACTGTCTTGACCTTGCTGGGATTTGAACCTGCAACCAATGAAATACAGATCACAGCAACAAACGCTCAACCTGCTGAGTTATCGTACCAGCTTCCCCACTGAGCTGGTTTACCCGTCTTGTATCCATAACCGCACCATGTCTCTGTTCATTTGTGGTGTTACCATAACACAGCCCCTGACCTCCAGAAGAAGTAGAGTTGGGGGCTCCCAGGGCATTGTCAAATCTCCAAATTCAAACTGAAATGATATCCGCATCTTAATTGATATGATAGTATATTTATATAGCGCCTGCACACAATGTGTTTCAAAGCGCTTCAAGGCAAGGGAAGAAACAAGGGAAAATACAATGACATTCTTGCAGTAAGGATGTGAAATTAACTATCGTTCTCGGCCTGATGACATTTCAAATAGTGCAAGAGCTAAGACATAGATAAGGAAGGCAGAAGGAGAGTGGGAATGAAATGGAAACAGACAGGTGACTACCGTAGTAGGCCTGATGACATTACTGGTAGAGCTGGAGAAAAACAAAAGGTGAGGGAGAGGGGTGCAGAAAGGGAGGGAGGAACAAAACACGCGACTAATGTACTAGGCCTGACGACATTTCAGATAGTGCTGGAGCGGGGTGGGGGCACAAGTAAGGGAAAGGGGGAGGAGACAGACGAGGTTGCTATCATACTAGGTCCAGGGCCAATTCTGATAGAGTAAGTGCATAGAAGAAAGTAAGGGGAGGGGCGAGGAGATAGGAAAAGGGAGAAAGGAAGTGGAGGAGAGAACAGAGAGTCAGCAGTCAAACATAGTGGAGAAGCAAGAGGGGAGAGCGAATACAATTGCAGAAGTCAGTAGTAACACATAATGTTGCAAGTCTGGGTACAAGATGAAGATGGGAACAGCATGATTCAGGGCCACCATGAGTACATGATGCAAAGGAAGTCCAGCATGAGAGTTGAGAAAGGGTGACGCACCGGGAATCAATGAAGTCCATAAAAGTCAAATCCAGCATTGGCCACAAGACGGTGATGATGAAACCAGAATGTGTCAGGACAGACTCATGCAGAAGTAGGCTGGGGGCTCGGGGGGGGGAGCAGGGTAGAAGAATCTAGCAAAACAGGCAACACTTGTGTGCGAGAAGAGAGGGGGGCACAAGGGAACATCACAGGGGGAACAGAGGGGGTGGGGATGGCCTGTGGGGACAGAGGGAGTAAACACATATTGGTGCATGCTGACCTGCTGTCTGAGCAGGGGGCCGGGACCTGGCTCCTCCTGGTCCAAACAGGAATTGCCCTTTCCTTCGCCAGCCCTTCGCTTCGGTCAACCGGGTGAGAGAAGCCCTTGATCTAAGAGTTAAGAGCAGAAAGGAAGAGGCAGGGCTAAAAAGGTGGGCGGGGTTTAGGCCAGGTGACCCAGAACCACTTGCACCTGCTCCCTATCTGCAAAGGAAAAGAGGCTGGATAGCTCCTTAAGTAGGGAAATAGAGCGGCAACCAGGAAGGCACCAGGTGGGCAGGGCTTGCTAAGTGGGGAAAAGAGTGGCAGGCAGGAAGGCGCCAGGTGAGCGGGGCTTAGGCCAGGTGACCTAGATCCACTTGTACCTGCTCCCCATCTGCCAAATGACCAAGAAACAGATGCTGAGTAGTCCACTCCTTCTTATCGGGCTCCCTGAAGCATGCCCGAGCAGCTCTTTCCATGACATGTTCCCCTTTGATTCAAAAGGGGCAAAAGCCCTTCTCTGCCACCGTCATGTTCAAAAAGACTGCAGCCAAGACAAAGCCTTACCTCCAATCCCCAACAAATTATGTTGGCCCAGCAGGGTGCTCTGATGGATGGTGTCAAAAGCAGCCAAAGGGCCTAATAATATCACTGCTCAGACACTGCCCCCCATCCACCACCCTCCTAAAGCCACCACTACCATAGACTCAGTACTTCTTCCAGGTCTGAAACCCACCTGCCCCTCATCCAAGACTGACGGATCCTCTATTAACTAGGGTAGGTGAGTTGAGGCAACAGCCTCCATGAATTTGGCTGGGAAGGAACGCAGAGCTAGGGTGGAAGTTGACAGGGCCATCACAGTCAAGAGAGGGTTTTTCAATAAGGGGAGCACAAC
This sequence comes from Ambystoma mexicanum, assembly GCF_040938575.1. Lineage (NCBI taxonomy): Eukaryota > Metazoa > Chordata > Amphibia > Caudata > Ambystomatidae > Ambystoma > Ambystoma mexicanum. The sequence goes on along the minus strand of NC_090940.1, from coordinate 76,616,687 downwards.
AGAAGATGTAAGTGCAACCGGAATATGTCCTGGAGAAAATGATGCGCCTATGATGGCAAATAAATCAGGAGTAAAATGTGTTCCGAGTGTTTTTGATACAGTGATTCATGGAACACGAAGAGGTCATCTTTCTTCACAACCCTTTCATAAATGTTTCCAAAAGCTATGGATTTTGGCCCAGTGTATTAGGATACATGATGTGTAGAATGCACCGTTGTACCGAATGAATACATAAATATCCCGGGGACAACCCCCTTCTTTTCCTCTTGAGATGGTTTTGCGCGCTCACTGGCTGCAATAGGATAGCAACAAGTTTGAAGTATAATCAGAAAGTAAAACAGTGCAATTAAAAGCACAAAATCTACAAGCCAGTGAGAAGATCTACTCACTACAAGTCCTGTCAATGGTTTATTTCACCCGTTGGGTGTTTTCCAGAGAAGGGAGCGAAGGTTTAACTCTACGCTCTGGATGTGAACTCAGTGTTATGATCATTTCACACAATGTCTGAGGAGAAGTCTAGAAAAAACTGTTAAGGAACTGTACACTATGCCACCTTATAAACCTTTGTATTAAGAACAGGTATGATGAATGCCTTTATTGCGTGTACCCAGACCATGATAGACAGACCTGCGACATCTGCAAGAGTTTTTCCAATAAAACTATGCAAGACAGGCACTGATGTTTGGTGGTTTGGCTAAACAAGGGCACTTTGGCCTCCAATAGAGTTGCAGTAAGGAGCTCTGATTTAGCTTGCATCAGAAGTTCTATGGCTAAGATCACTCGGGCGAAAGGAGTGCCAGATCCTACAAGGAGACAGACAGTGAGAAAAATAGAAGAGCAGTGACTCTTCAAATGCTCCTAAAACCCCTGATCAAATATCTACGAGAAAATCTATGGATCCCTCAGAAACAACGAAAGGGAACTCTTCCTCATCATCTAAGGACCAAGGCTCATTGATGAGCTGATTGGCAATGAGAAATCAGGGCCTGCCGACGAGTCTTGCATATACAAAAAGTAAACAGAGTCTGTCATTGGTAATCATGTTGACCTCAACCCTGCCGATGGCACAGTCATCCAAGAAATCCTTATCTATACTCCATTCACTGTGATTTCCGGGTGGCACTGTTATACAAAAAACTGTGGATATCAGTCTCACCAATGGCACTGTCAACCAAAAAGTCATTGTACGCTACCTCATTGCTGACGAATTTGTCAATTACACTACTAACGGCACCATCAAAAGTGACCCCATTGATGGTGACAAATCAAACTGCCTCCTCGTCAACCATACCGTCTATCGCTTCGTTGACTAATCCGTCAGTGGCAATGGGTTATACATCAAAAGCACCTCTCAAAGTAAGTCCTTCTTTGATTCAACCGTTAGTGAACGTGTTTTGTGTCAACATTTCCCAAGAGAAGTAAGGAAAGGACTTTCACACTTAAGCCTTACTTAATTGCCTGACTCATCGGAGAAGCTTCTGGAAGAAATCCTAGAACATTAAATGGTCACAGATTTTGAAAGTAATTTTTAGAAGAGGATGGGGAAGAACACCTGAAGCCTGTGTGTACTAAACCGTTAATGGGTCCCCAGATGTGAGAATTAACTCAAGCTTAACATTTACAGCTGGGCATTTTGCCTGCTCTTAGGGCTTTGGCAGTTTAGTTTCAGACTAGGGTGCCTGCCATCCTGCTAGTGTCTTGAGATCACCAGCCACCTCCTTCCAGCCCAAATCCAAGAGCAGAGGCACCTCTACTCCCACTTTGGGAAATTGATGGTAATAGACCAAGCCAAGAAAGAGATATTTCATTGGATACGGATTCCCACACAGAGGGCCTTCAGGATACATCATCTTCGAATACCTCAGGACCATATGCTTATGAAGACATCTACACTGCTGATGTGGTCAGAAAAACACCCCACAAGGGATTCATCTCCTGACCAAATAGCTACAGTTTACACTTAGCGCAAAAAGCAGGAAAAATGTGTACTCTTAACAATAAACTAACCATAAACAGAAAAAGAAACAATACAAATGACCAACATGTTGAGAAAGAAAGGATTCCTGTATCGAGGAGGAGAGAATGTGGGAGATCTTTGTGGAATGGCCATGCGCCTGGGATTTTCTAGCTCTCCACATTGGAAAGCCTGGGTGATTTTCCATACAGTAGAGAAAGCGATTTAACAGGAATATTTTGGCGCTAATTCATGGAGTTATTTGCGTGTAAAAGGGTGATTTGAATGCCATTCTGCCCGCAAATCCCTGTTTAACGAATGGGGATTTGCGGGCAGAATGGCACACAAATCCCCCTTTTACACAAATAACTCCATGAATCAGGGCCTTTGATTTGTTTATTCTTCTTTGGGTGTGCCCACCGTAAGGAGTTGTTTTCTTGCTTTGCATACGTTTTGCACTTATTCAGTCTTTCGCTGTGGACCGCTGTGGACCGCTAGCTTGTTTATACCAGAAGCGCAATGAAAACATATGCATTGAGCAGGTAGATTTGTTTCCCTGGAATGAGTCTTATGTCTGTCAACACAGGTGTTCAACCGTAGTTCTTATTAAGTATTGTTATGCTATATCATGTCATCTTATGTTGCCACGTCATGTTACTAGTATTTACACTCTGCACAGCTGCCATTCTCACAGTCTCCACGTACTCTAGCGGCTTCGATCCGAACCACAGGGGGGATACGTTAGGGTAGTGGGGAGAGCGGATAGCTTTGTTGTTGTGTTGATAGGTGCAAACATGAGGTATCCGTAGGAAAACCCGAATCAGAAATAATTGAGGGAAAAAATGACCGTTTTTTTTGGCCGATTCTTTGCAAAATGTTTGCACATTTTTTAATAAAATAGATTGGGGTGGAGTGAGGGTTTAACTTGAGGTAGGGGGAAGTGCGTGGTAGGTGCGGGAGGCCTCACCCCCACCCCCACATGATTTAAAAAAAAAAAATGCAAAAAAGCCCAACAAACATTTTGGTAATTCGGCCAAAGAAATTCGGGCATTTCTTCTTCAATTTTGTTTTCCGTTTTTTCCATGGACAACCCAATCATGAGCCCTGGGTGTCAAGGTTTTGTTCTAGGTTTCGTGGTTTCCTGTGTTAAGAGTGCGGAGGTATTTGTTCCCAGAGAGGAGGGCTCGTGAGTCCAGGATGCTAGGATGCCTTTGGTAGGGTTTCCAACATGTAACCTGGTCATGGGGGTAGTGTGCTCTGCTGTTTGAAGGCTTCCAGGAGGGATATTTAGATTACATGGACAGGCAGATTGGTTGGTCTGCATGTAGAGCGTGTGTGTGCAGAAGTTGGCAATGTCATTGTGGGGAGGTTAGTAGAGGCGCGGTAGGCAGTTTGCACATTCATCCGATGTGTTTGCAGCAATCTTTCTGTTGGGGTAACACTCAGGTCGCATTTCGGCAGTGGCGCCCTACCTGCTGCGCGGTGCTCGAGGGGTGGTATCCTGAGGCATCCTGGTGCGGGCTGATATCTTTGACGGTGGGCAGTGTACAGCGACTGGTTCTGGATCAGGGAAGCAGGGAAGGGGAAAGAGAGGGCGCATGCAGCAGTGGGCACCAATAGACCATGATTGAGAAGACTCAGATCAGAGCAGCAAGTAGGGACCCGGGGAGGTGGGGTGCACGGCGGATTTCTAGCAACATCTCTGCATGCGACAAGTTCAAGTTGTGGCATTTAGGAGCCGTCCATGTGACTCTCCTCTGGGCATCGGGCCCCGCTGCCTGGGGCATCAAGGCGAATCATTGCAAAGCATGTTTCTCGGGGCACATAGCAGCAAACGCGGCCATAACAGCGATACATGGTGCAGTTCATTTTCTAAGCGACTACTGGAATTTAATCTAAGAGGCATGGCCACTCTTTGTGGCAAGCTGGACTTTGTGGGGTTTGACTTTGGCTCCCCGGGAACTGATAGATGGCCAGTTTGAGGTTAGATCTCTGTTGTACTGGAGTACATGGGCCATTTTTCATGGTTCACATGGCCCTCTTCACTTCTTCATTGCGTGGGGCCATTTTTTGGTTATTCAACAATGTTGGATGTCTACGAACCTTAGGTACGTTTTTAATTTTGACCCTGTATTTGAGGCCATTTGTCCATTTTGATTTCATCTCGGAGCATATTGATGGCCATTGGACTCTTCAATTTGAGGTGTACTTCTGATGCTGCAAAGGATAGCAGCGTCCCTTTATCAGGGTATCCAGAACAAATGCCCACTGTTGCTAGGAGGTGTCAACCATCCAGTAGTAAACAAGATTGCCCTACCCATATCATCCTCATTGACTGTATACACCTGCCCAATGCATTTTCAAGGGGAATAGACGTGGCCGCATGCGCTTCCACAAGGGAGAGCATATGGGCCTCCACACACACACACACACACACACGCGCACACGCACGCGCACACGCACGCACGCGTGCGCGCGCGCACACACACACACACACACACTTCCTGTTGTCTGACAAAGGATGCACGAGATACTTCTGTTTTGACATTGGCACCCATACCAAGGAACACATTATCCCTAATCCTAGCCTTTGTTTTAATGAACCCCTGGATGGTTGGCATGCACAAAGACACTGCCCTACGTAGCAGGCTTTTTGATAGCTCACTTGGCACTCAGAGCAGCAGTCCTTCGGGGGTTATTGAAAATTCTCTCGAAATGTTCCTCGGGTCAGGGCTTTGATGGCCATTTTCTGCTAGCACAAGCTTCCATTTTCCGATCCATTGAGCCTCTATAGGCACTTCAAGGCACTCATCTTGTTGAGTCACTGCTTAAATCTCCCCCAGAGATAGAGTGAGGAGCCCATCACTTTCTACTAGGAGTCTTATGTGTTTTTCAACTCATCATCTTCTTTGCTCTCTTTCTCGATTGAGTGTTGGGTACGCAACGATATCAAGTATGCAGGTTGTTGACCATGGGATGGTATTCTCCCAGTTGTACTCCAGCAGTTGTACGGCCCATTTCTCAATACTTGGCTGTGTGGTCTATGAGCCAAACCGATGGCTTGTGATCTGTCACCACAGCAAAAGTGTGTCTGGTATAGGTGTAAGTGGAAGTGATGTCAGCACCACGTGATGGTTATAGCTTCATTTCTTATGTGAGAATATTGCTGTACCATTGGCTGGCATCAACTACTACATCAATTTTTGGGTTGGCTGACACTCCCTCACTGAACAAGATATCACCAAAGAATTCTAGTTTGACTTTGTAGGATTCTCACTTTTTGATGCAGCGTCAGGACAATATCTTGCCAGCATTTCAGCACTGCTCAACATCGCTTGTGATGTTTTTCTGTGACAGCGAATAAGAGTACATCGTCGCTGACATGGATTGCCACTTTGATGATAGCTATGATTTTGCAAATTGAATTCTGAAAAACCTCGGCCACCATTGATACCCTCATGTATCTTTTGTATCTTTTTAATCTTGTAAGTGTTGAGAAGGTGGGGATGTAACTGGAATCAGGGTATAGCTGCAGACGTTAGTACGCTGCATGAAGGGCTAAAATTGAAAACCACTGAGCTCTACTGAGGTCACCAAGAAATGTATCCACAATGAGGGTTATGAGACATTCCCTCTACACATATTTTTGGGCAGCCTCATATCCACACATATCCTCGCTTCTTCTGGTTGTTTTTCTTTCTTAGTGCCTACCACTGGTGCTATCCCTTGCACTCATTCATGATATCTTCAAGTTCCATCTGTTGTAGCACCTCCTTTGTACGTCTCTGTCAATGTGAAGATGTAAAAAGTTCATAGAATTATTTCAGCTTTTCATGCAGTTCAAATTCCCGGATACTCTTCTGTACGTTTATTGGCTGGAGTGTGTCAGCTGTATTACACCAGTAGTGTAAAAGCACAGTTTTCTGTCACAAATACCTTGGTGCACATCCCATGCAGACCATGCTGTATCTATGGTCAGAATGTGTTCATGAGCCATAGCCATATATCCTAGTGTGTGTATTCCTTTTTCTTTTTCTTTTTTATTTGTGTCAAATAGTCTAAACAAATTAAACCTTAACACAGAAATACATACAAACATTTCAAATGCACATCACATACAATATGCAATTTAAAATAAGCAAGTAGCGCGTGTCACTAAAATTGTACAAAGTTAAACAAGACTGATCTGTGCTAGGTAGCGATAAAGGACAATCGAGATGGATTTTAGGACAATGGTCCAAATACAACCTTTCCCATAAAAATTCCCAAGTATTCAGCCTAAGACCATTAACAGCACATCCAAAAATGTTGTTTCTCAAGGTTGCCAAGGCAGGACTGTCAAGAACAAGATGCTTTCGCGATCGAGGTTATATGACACAATAACGTCACTTTTTAAGCCTGTTACATTTTTTTCTCTGCATAAGAATTCGTTTTTCATAGTCGGTACAAGATATAACCAACACCATAAGATTGCTCAGGCAAATTTCCAGGATGAGCACAGTACTAGGTAAGGTGCACTAGATATAACTTTGCTGTTACTCATACAAAACTCTTTGTATCTTTTAAAAGACTTTTTTTAGCAACCGAAAATTTGTCTCAATCTCCATCAAATAAATACTTAATTCTCCTGTTTCCTGCAACTCTGGACAAAGGATATTTAATTCTGATGTTATCTTTGTTCATCAGTTCGTAAATCCAGTTAGTCAGGGGTTGATCAAGATCCCTACAACGTTGGATGTTGTTCCATAGAATCCTAGATTTAAAGAGATGAGACCCAATTCATAACATATGATGATCATGTGAACCACTTTTGGTAAACCCAAGCTGCCCTTCCATAAAATTCCTTCAATATAATCGAAGTTGTAGTCGTTCAACTGGTGGTGCACCTCTAAACCATAATATATAGCTGGAGTAACTGCCAAACCTTCCCTTTGTCCCTCCCCTTCCGCCCTCCTCCCACCCTGGTGTGCTCTCCTCTCTTAAAGGAGCCGCCTCTCTTTATTCACTCACAACATCTCCCCGTCCTTAACATGAAAGCTAGGAGTCTACATTTGTTCGATGAGCCTCACCGGTCTCTGCAGAGTTCTTTGGGGTCTCCCTTAGGGCTCTCTGATTTCACCTGCTGTTTCGGTCGGAGGGCTTACATTCCCTTCAGGTTCTGAGTCCTCTATCGTAGTCTCAGGTGTTTCAGGGTCCTTGAGGTATAGGGCCTCATTACGAGTATGGAGGTAGCCATGGTGCTATTAGCGCCATGGCTGCCTCCATACCAGGCTCCAATACCGGGTTCCTTCAATGGGGAATAACCAGGTCATTCCAACATTGGTGGACCCGGTAATTCGTCCTTGAAGAAACCATTCCCCATTCCCATTTGAGCCGCGATAGGGCTCAATGGGAATGGGGAGGGAGCTAATAATGGGCACGTTAATAACAGCCTGTTATTAGCTCCCTGTTCCCTTCGCGGGACCCGGAAAGGACGTCTGGTTTTACCAGACGTCTGTTCCGGGTCCCGCAAAGGGAACCTCGTAATAGGTGCTCCCGTAATGAAGGTTGCTGGTCCCGTACCGGCACACTTCATTACGGGACCGCCAGGGTCGTAATGAGGCCCATAGTCTTTTAAAGAATGACGCATTCCCGTTATCTCGCCTGGTTCGCCCATGGCTGTTATCATGGGTCCTTTTACAGCAGTGATAACTCAGGATTCTGGGCTGTAGCGAGTATCCATTTTCCTAAGTTGTCTTTGTCAGACTAGGACTGTCTGCCCTACATCGAGCTGTGATTCTTTCGCGTTCCTTTTCTTGTCGGCCCTTTCTTTGCCCCATGCTTTCTTCTCAGCATCTCGTTCTCTTATGGCTGCATCTTGTTCCGGGGTATAGTCCTCCCATTGAGGGGAGGGGGGTTGTGGTTTGTACTTTACCATTAGTTCAGCCGGTGTTTGTCCTGTCGCATCATGCAGGGTGTTCGGTAGCTCCTGAGCATGCAGCAGATTGTCTGTGGATGTGGAATTTCATCTGCAAGAGCCTTTTGTCGGTTTAGCTTTATGGTCGCCATGAAGCGTTCCACCATTCCATTGGCCTGGGGCCAGAGTGGCGTGATTTTTTCGTGGTGGATGCCGAGGTGGTCTGCCAGTTTGGCGAATTCGCGTCCCTGAAATGCAGGACCATTGTCTGTCTTTACGATGGTTGGAATGCCCCATTCGCTGAATAGTTCATCTATGATTGGTGCTGTCTCTTAGAACGATGTCGATGGTGTCTGCTTGACAAATGGAAATCATGAGTATTCGTCAATTGCTACGAGCAGGTATCCTCCTTCCTCTAGAGGTCTGTAAAAGTCCATTGCGAACCTTTGCCAGGGTCTTTCCGGTAGTGCTATCCGTCTCATCGGATTTGGGTCTGTCCTTTTTGCCGCTTGTTGGCATTGTCCACAGTGGGCTAGGATGTCCTCTACTATGATGTCCATGTAGGGGAACCATATGTGGTTTCTTAAGATTTTCTTGGTATTCTCAATCCCCCTATGCCCCTCGTGAGCTATTGTTACTAGTGTTTTCCGGAGATCCTTTAGGGTTACCAGTCGGCTTCCTCGTAGTAGTATGCCTTGGTGTGTGGCTACTAGCTCTGAGTGTATCTTGGCTATGTGGCTTAGGTCCTTCTTGTCCGCCCCTTCCCCTCCATTTCCTCTTCCGTGTATGTTCTTCCATTTGTTCGTGCGAGTGAGGTGCAAGGCAGCTTTGATGGTGGGATCAGCCTTGCTCCTGCCTGCGAAGACCTCTGTTGAGATGGTGGGAGGCATGGCGTTGGAGGACAGATACGCGATGTATCCGTCCGCTTCACAGACCAGTGAGCTGTCGTTGTCTGCTGTCGGGTGTCTTGACAAGTAGTTAGCCGGGTTGGCATCTCCCCATGGTTTGTGTATTATGGGGTAGTTGTATTCTTGGAGCCTTATCCCCCAACGTTCTATTTGGGGTGGCATTTTCATTTTAGGGTTCCCGAATAGGGATAGTAGTGTTTGGTGGTTTGTGACCAGTGTGAATCTTCGACCAATTACAAAGTGGTGGAATTTTTCACAGGCCCACACGGCTGCTAGGCTCTCTCATTCTGCCTGTGAATAAGCCTTTTCAGGGAGGGATAGGGCTCTGCTGGCGTAATCTACTACCGTAAGTTGGGCTCTGTCTTTTGGGCTGCTTTGGGCCAGGATGGCACCAAGGCCGACTGGGCTGGCTTCAACTTTGATGACGGTGTCCCATTCCGGGTGGAAGTACGCCAGTTGATGGTGGTTGGCGAGGCTTTCCTTGATGGTCTGGAAGGCCGTCTGACACTGTGAGTCCCAGTTGAATGGGGTGTCCTTTTTGAGGAGAATTCGAAGCGGGTCAGTGATGGTGGTGTAATTTTGGAGATATCGCGCACAGTACCCCACCGTTCCCAGGAACCATTGTAGTTCTGCTGTGGTCGTGGGGGCATGTAGGTCCGTGATGGCTTTAATTTTCTCAGGGTCGGCTGTGATGCCTCTGTCGGAGAATGTGTGTCCGAAGAACCTAAGGCTGGTTTTATTTATGTTGCATTTAGGCCCATTGAGTGTCAGGCCCGCATCCTGTAGGATCTTGCATATCACCAGGAGTATCCTGTTGTGTTGTTCTTGAGTTCTTCCGAAGACAAGGATGTCGTCACGGTAATTCAGGGCGTTTACTTGCGATGATATTAGCCGCCTGATGGTTTCCTGGAAGATCTCAGTGGCTGAAGATATGCCGAAGTTAAGGCGTTTATATCTGAATAGCCCTTCGTGTGGGGCAAAGGTGGTGATTGGTTGAGAGGCTGGTTCTATGACGAGCTGTTGGTAGCCTTAGTTAAGGTCTAATTTGGAGTTGTTCGTTGCTTGGTTAAGTCTGATGAGCATGTCTTCCAGACTGGGTCTGGGATGTCTTTCCCTCTGGATTGCGGTGTTGGGAATGCGCATGTCGACGCTGATACGTAGGCGTCTGTTGTCTTTGGGGACGATTACGATGGGGGACACCCAGGGTGTGGGTCCCTCAGCTTTCTCGATTATGTCATTCTGTAACAGGAGTTGTAGTTCTTTGGACACTTGTGCTTGGAGATGGAACCCCACTTTGCGGGGGTGTTGTGGTACCGGAGTCACTGTGGGGTCAATGTGAAGTTTGATGACAGAGTCTTTGAGCATTCCTACCCATTTAAATAGTTTGGGGAAGTGGGTTTTGAGGGTGTCTTTGTTGATGGGCCAACATGTCACCTCCTGGACTTCTTGCCTGTCCGACGGGTAGCCTTTTATTACTTCTGTTGGTTCATATTGGAGGCCAGTGAGTGCCAGGGCTCTGGCTGTTCGATAGCAGAGGAAGCATCGCCCCACTGAAGGGCTCTGTATGACGTGTATCGTCGTTGGTATGATCAGACCTCTGTGGGTCAGGTCGCAGAGGAATTGGCCCTTGGATGTCAGGGATAGTGCTGCTCCCCACTGGAAGATGTGTGGTTTCGACCGGCGTAATGGGTAGAGATCTGCTATTGCGTGGTGTAGTTCCTCATTCATCACGTTGCCGGTAGCCCCGTTGTCGACAACAAATTGGTTTTGGGTGCCTCCCATTTGTACTGTCACTCTGGGAGCGGCTACTTGGTAGTATCGAGGAGTCTGACGTATTCTCTATCATAGCCGTCCTGCAGGTATAAGGGGTACTGGCTCTCTGCGATCAGCATCCTTGGCGGGGAGTTGTTGTATGGGTCATAGTCTGGCACTGTGGAGGTGATGCTGCCTTCCTGTTCTTGGTTTGTTACATGTCCCATGACGTAGGTCTCCTCCGGGGTGGTCGTTGAGGGTTGGTCATAGTGTTGGTAGTCATATAGTTTGTGAGGTTTCCTGTCAGGCTCAATTTGTAGGCCTTCCAGGGCTCTTACGGTGTCCGGGCACAGGTGAGCTACCGTGGGAGATGTCATTCCTCTCTGGACTGGTCGCCGGTCGTGTTGTTCTCTTTGTGGTTCTGGGTTGTTGTCCAGTATTTTGTCTGAGTTGTTGACGGACTGATCCGGTCTCGGGGAGTTGTTCTTTGCACATAGCCTGGAAGTGATTTTCTTGGCTGCAGCGCATGCACCTTTGGCCGATTGCAGGGCATGGTCCTCTGTGGAGGCATTCAAATCTGCATCAGTAGCATTGTCTATCACTTTGGAGCCATTGTTGGGGGCTTCTAAAGGTTTGTCGGCCCTGCAGGTTTTGGTACTTGGTTTATGGTGTTATGGCCACGATGATATCCCCCTTTTTTGGATTTTCGATGGCAGTGTCTATCCTTTCATGTACTCGTGCTAGGTCGAGGATCTCTTTGAGGGTGAGAGGTTTTTTCAGGAGGTGTTTTCTGAACATGATGATATGCACCCTTCGATAATACGTAGTCGAATTGCTTCATCATCATTGAAGTTGGCAAAGTCACATTTTAGAATCTTCCTTTGAAGGCGGATGACAAATTCTCCTATGGATTTGTGGGCTAGCTAGGAACATTGGTTGAAGGCATAGCGTTCTTAGTCTCCATTTGGCATTATTACTAGTTTCCCATTGATGGCTTCCAACAGGCTTTGATACGTGGCTCGTTCTTGTGGTGGAATTGTTCGTATAATGTTTTAGTTCTCTCTTCCTGCCACGTTTGTGAAGATGCTGAATTTATTTGGAGGGTCCTGGGTTCCAATGGCACCTACAAAGTCTTCAAATTCCTCAACCCATTCTTCCCACCATTGTCATTGATCGTGGTGTGGGTTGAGGGTAAACGGGTTGGGTCGTCCCATAAGGCTGGCGTGCGACGTTGAGCCAGTGGTGGCAGTCGGGTTTGCCCCAGCCTCAGCGGCTACTTGCGCTGGATCGGTCATGGTGGTTCAGTTCATAGTGCTGTGGGCGTTTTGATCGTGAGCTATTGCTGAGTGTGACGAGGTGGGCAATCAGCCCTTCACTCTGTTGGCGGTATTCAAATGGGAGTCGCATGTTGGGGGCCCTTTTTTGTGGTTGTTCTTGCACATGTTCTGTTTTGTGCACTTTTGATTTGCTTAGTTTGTATTCTGTGAAGCGTGTGTGTCTGGGTGGTGGGTATGATAGGTTAGCCCGTTTCTGTGTGTCCCGTGGGCTAGTGGGTTTATTGTACCCATATTGCTGTGGGCTTGGATAGCTGTTGCCCCAATTGGGCCTTCTGTTTGCTGGGGGCCATTGGCCTCATGTGAGGGGTAGGCTTTTGCCTTTGGATAGGGCTTTTAGCGTGTCCTGGTGCGCGGTTGGGGCGGGTTTCCTTACCGGCACTGTGTTGGTTCTTTGCTGGCTGTGCCCGTGCCTCCGACGACTACAGTTGCTGCTGCGTAGTTATTTGCATGTTCTGGCACGTGCGTTCAGGCTCCTCTTCTCCTCCGCGCTGCTCGTGGGTGTCTCACGGGTGTCTCTGCGCGTTCCTTACTCTGCTCTGCTTCGTAGCCTCTGCTGGGCTTATGGTCGCTGTGGCGGCTCACCTCTGATGTTATTTCACTTTCTTGCCGTTGCACGTTCCTTTGCGAGGTCTGCTGGGCACGCAGTCGATGTGGCGGCCCTCCTCTGCTGCGAGTATGGTCGCTCGCTCTGCTACTGCTGGGCGTCCTACCCGTCTGCGGCTACTCCTTTGCGCTGCTGGGCTCTTCCGCCCTCCTTGCAGCACGCCATGAATGTGGCGACCCTTTTAAACTGCTGGGCTCTTCTGCCCTCCTTGCGGCACGCCGTGGATGCCACGGCCCCTCGAATCTGCTGGGCTTGCTCGCCCGACCTGCGGCACGCCGTGGATGTGGCGGCTACTCCGGTGTCCTGCTGGGCTCACACGCCTGACCTGCAGCATGCCGCGGGTGCGGTGGCTTCGTCGACATTTGTAGGCTTCACTCTCACTTCAATCACTCCTGCATGCTAAGGCCTCAGCATGACAGGAGCCATTCGTGAATTCAACTTTCCTTTATTCTTCCCAACTCGTAACTGCCGAACCTTTCCTTTGTCCCTCTCCTTCTCCCCTCCTCCCGCCCTGGCGTGCTCTCCTCTCTTAAATGTGCCCCCCTTTCTTTATTCACTTACAGCACATATATTTAGCTTTTAGGATGAAATGTTCATCAGACCTAGGGCCTGATTCACAGAAGAGCTTTATAATGGCACAATCCCATAGGAAAATGCTCTTTGAATCAGGCCTCAAGTGTGTGCTTTACGTGGCTTTGACCATATCTTGGGCTGTTGACAATGATCCCAGGCCATGACATTGACAGACATAACTTATTGCTTTGAGCTCTAGGCCTTTGCATTTTGGATCAGACCTGCATGTTTTCGACTTGTGTGCATAGACCACTGCTTCACCCTCGCGCTCTGTACCTCATGATGTCATTTTTTTATGTGTTTACCTGGCTCCAGTGCATGTTGTTTAGGCCCTTCTTGGCTGAAGCTTTCCTTCTCCTTCAGGTGGCGGGTCGGCGTACTCGTGCAAAACAAATGATCTTTCCATAGGACAAGCGTGTCTGCCCCTTGGCTGCACATGGACCTTCACGCAAGAGGACACTGCTGCGGTAGCCACATGCCACTGCCAGTTGTGGTGTCCTTGCCTTGTCTGCTTTTTTAGGCAGGGTTGCTTCAGTTCTGTGGTCTTTGTTTGTGTCACCCTCCTGCTCCCTGTGTGTGCTTGCTAAGGCAGTTACTATGTGTGTAGCCTGCACATGTTACAGCTCACGTGATCGTTCCAGCTTTAGTGAATTGTCCAGCATGACAGCTGGTCTCCTTGTTACAATGCACCTGGGCCTGGTGGGCCATCACCCTTAAATCATCTGGGCTCCCGTCAGGTCGTTCCCTGTCCAGGTGCTGACCAGTTCATGCAGGAGTGTGTGAAATGTTTCTATGGAAACGCCTACGGCCTGCTGCAATTCTGTCATCACAAAACGTTCCTAATCTGCATTCACTATGTTTGGAAACGTGCTCAGGGCAATGACAGCTGTGTCGTAATCATCTAGTCTTCCAGGTTTGAGCAGTGATAAGAAGAATTTTTGATCAATATCGTCAACTACCAAGTGTATTGCCATGGATCTTTTCTGCGTTATTGCCTGTAGGCGATGTGTCGGCCCTGCCACACTCAGCTCTCCTCTGGGTGCATTCTCTGTGGGTAAAGCATGTGGCAGGAATGGGGGACTAGGGCTTGGGCTTGCTGAAAACGTGTAAATGGGGCAACTTTGAAAATTACTTCCAGGGCCTCTTTTGGTTTCCAGTCCAGTGTCTCTGTGATCGCGGGGAATTATGGCCTGACATAACCAGACATCAGGTAACACTTGGAAACTGACACCACTAGCATCAGTGGTACCTGATCGTGCACTAGCGTCAGTGGTACCTGATCATGGTACATGATCATGCACTAGCATCAGTCGTACCCGAGCGTGTACTGGCATCAGTGGTACCTGATCGTGCACAAGCATCAGTGGTACATGATCGTGCACGAGCATCAGTGGTACCTGAGTGTGCACGAGCATCAGTGGTACTTGATCGTGCACGAGCAAAAGTGGTTTCTGATCATGCACGAGCATCAGTGGTACCTGAGCGTGCACTGGCATCAGTGGTACCCGAGCGTGCACTGGCATCAGTGGTACCCGAGCGTGCACTGGCATCAGTGGTACTCGAGCGTGCACTGGCATCAGTGGTACCTGATTGTGCACGAGCATCAGTGGTACCTGATCGTGCACTGGCATCAGTGCTACCTGAGTGTGCACTGGCATCAGTGGTACCTGAGCGTGCACTGGCATCAGTGCTACCTGAGTGTGCACTGGCATCAGTGGTACCCGAGCGTGCACTGGCATCAGTGGTACCTGATTGTGCACGAGCATCAGTGGTACCTGATCGTGCACGATCATCAGTGGTACCTGATCGTGCACGAGCATCAGCAGCATTCCGCATGCACATGAAAAATGGACGCTCACCGGCTCCACAAATTGACCTGCATAGGGATCAGAAAATGTGGCCCCCGATATATACTCTGCATAGCTAGGGTCACCCGTCAAACCATCAACGTAATTCCTGCCAAACAATTACACAGGCATGTCATGCAAAAGAAGAACGCACAGGAGCATTCCCCAGTTTACTAGATGTACATAATTACAGTGAAAGGTGCATATATCAGTGTAGGGAGCAGCATAAACTAGTAGAGACAAATCTGCATTGATGCCTTAATGAACATCGTACTAACAGTATGGGAAAATTTTGTACACTTCACATTAAAGGTCTTCCTCTATCACTGGGTATACACAAGTCTCTCACATGATCTCAGTAAACATGTCACCTTTCACCTTCTGGCCTTCTGGCTGCACTTGTGAACATGCTCCCATTGTACCCACAAGTGCGAAATTGTAGCACTCCCAAAACGTGCTTGGTGCAGTAAATAGCACCTAGGATTTGATTCGGAATAAAGAGACAACAGAACATTCTGACATAATGCTATGAAACTGAACTCACACTCCAATTATGAATGCAATACTGCACACATTCTATGGTCCATTGCTCTGAAGTCCTCTGCCCGACTCTTGGTGTGAAGAGTGGGGTAGCCAAGGGAGCCGGGTCCTGCAGCCATGCTAGGTCAGAGCAGTTTGAAGGCATGTGACCTAGCAGTTCGTGCTGGACTGCCCCTTTTGGGGTGGGACCAAGCCTGATTTGCTTATCGTTTTTCCCCTTTTGTAATGGCTTGGCAGGTGAAGAACGATGGTCTGGAGGGTAGCCCAGAGCAATGCCAGAGGTTAAGATTCATTCTAAACCTTCCAGCCATCACTTCTTTTGTTTTGCTTGGTCACCCCGAGTGGGACGGATATACCCAGACATGGGTCCCGTGCCTGCTGGGCCTAGACACCCGAGCTACTCCTCACTGATGAGGCCCAACGAGACCGAAACATGTCTGGGGATGCTTGTGGTCTCGTGCATAAGGGATGTGACCTAGCAGTTCGGGCTGGACTGCCCCTTTTGGGGTGGGACCACGCCTGATTTGCATATGGTATTTCCACTTCTGTAATGGCTTGGCATGCTTGTGAATTATGGTCTGGACTGCCCCTTTTGGGGTGGTACCAAGCCTGATTTGCTTATCGTTTTTCCCCTTTTGTAATGGCTTGGCAGGTGAAGAACGATGGTCTGGAGGGTAGCCCAGAGTAATGCCAGAGGTTAGGATTCATTCCAAAACTTCCAGCCGTCAGCTCTTTTGTTTGACACTAGCCCACCTTACTACAATCGCTTCTCATAAGACGGAAAACCAGGCCATGTTCCTGCAAGAGAAACTCGTGCACTCCCATGTTAGCGTCATCCACAAGGCATGCCTTTTCCAAAATCAGTAAAATCCCTGACCCTCAGCCGGTTGCCTGTTACGGAGATATCAGGCCAACTAAGGGCGATAGAGGTGCTGGATCCTGCTAGCTTGTGGAGATTCTTGCAGGAGATGCTAGGATCAAAGAAACCTAACAGTGCTAACAGGAAATCTAATTTGGTGTGTGTCAACGGCAGCACCTAAATGTTCCAGAGCCTATGCAATGGATGGAGTTTTGGTAGCTGGGACCACAAAGTGTGCTGCTGCTCAAAAGTCAGATATTTGCGCACATGCATGAAAAGAGATGCCAAGATGGCACTGAGTCTCTTTGAAGGCTTGGACCGAGGAGTCACATAGTGTCAGGATTAGTCAGGCGAGTACAAAGGCAGCGAATATGGCAAGGGAAATGTGCACCCAGGAACAACGACTCAGGTATGCTAGAACCCAGGAGTGCTAATAGAGTGTGACATCAAAACCAATATATGAAAAGGGATGTGGGGTAAGCACCTGACCGCGAGGAAAGTCGGCAAGCACCTTACCCCCAATTGCTGTTACAGGTACTGACAGCGCTAAACCCACGTGGAGGGCCAGCAATGACAGGATCTGTGTACTAACACTCTTGATGGTATTACATAAGGGAACTTAAGAACTGTACTCACGAGGACGAGATACACCTCTTGAATGTCAGCTAGCCCACGAATCCTGTTGATGAATCTGGGACCCAGAAAAGGCTATAACAGCAATGGGAGAAGTAGGGAGGTCCAGAGGACAAGGGCTGAAGGCAGCCGGAATGAGGCAGGCTGCCGGGCAGGGAGCCCAGAGGACAAGGGCTGAGGCTGGGAATCAGCAGAGCGAGATCCGCTGCAATGTAGAGAGCCCGGCAGGGCAAGGGCGGAGGCTGGAAGGCAGCAGAGTGAGATCCGCTGCAATGTGGAGAGCCCGGCAGGGCAAGGGCGGAGACTGGAAGGCAGCAGAGCGTGATCCGCTGCTATGTGGAGAGCCCGCAGGGCAAGGGCGGAGACTGGAAGGCAGCGGAGCGTGATCCGCTGCAGAAAACTAAATACCTAAGTTGGAATAGGGATTACAAATTAGTGGGGAAAACATAAGCATTCACACAGGAGCTAGCTACCACCACACACCACACCTAATGATCAAATGGGAAATGGATGCAGAAGTGCAATGGAAAACATGGAATGGATCCTCTAGAAAGTAAGGATCAGGAGCAGGAAAAAACGAAATAACCTATGCAAACTTCTCCCTACCCCTACAAGGAAAAGACAGGAAACTAAACTAAGAGGAAGGCTAAGGCAAATGGGTAACAGCAGCAAAGGACAGAGTCAAAGAAATATAGAACACAGACAAACTGGGCTGCATCTAAAAGGGGAAAGCACTGAGAATTGCTGCCTGCAAACAGGGGAAGACAAAAAGGGAAATCAAGGGAGCAGAAATCAATTAGCGCATGAATCCGAAATTCAGGGCGGAGGAAACAAGAAAACAGGAACAAGGAAGTAGGTACAAAGGCAAGGAACCAGGAACCAGGGACTAGTCAAAAACAGGAACACTGCGATCGATGACCAGCGCTGGACTGAAGTAAGACTGAGGCTTTTAAAGCTGCTTAACGAGCACACGCCTCGGGTGTGTTGATTGCTGCACCTGCAGCCACAGCTGTTACCTATCCTCCACCCAACCTTGTCCTGCAAGGGTGGAGGTGGAGCAGTGGGCCAGGCATTCTGGGAAGCATAGTCATTTGGTTAAAGAAGCATGCTGGCTGCCAAAAACCTGGAATGGATCCGGAAGGGAAGTAGCCTGGAAAATAGGGATTTAGCGCTCCCACTTCATCACTGCACTGTAGCATAATGTTCGAAGGAAAAGTCCAGTAGGGAATGAACCCCAAATCATGCCCCCAAGTGGTGGGAACGGGAGCGAAGGGAGCGAGTCGTGACAGTATGCCCCCTCCTACGGCTGTCTTCTTTCCATGATGGAAGCGCTTTTTCTTTGGAGGTGGCACTGTTAGAAATGGTGGTCTGTGGACAAAGGCAGATGGACTTCCATGATAGGAGTGCTTTGTCTTTGGAGGTGGTACTGCTGGAAACGGTGGTTTCTGATGAGGAAGAGACACATGGTTCGAAGAAAGGCATGAAGGACTTGCAGGACCCGAAGCAGAGTTGGAAGGTCCAGGAAGCTCAGTCACTGGGAGTGGACCCTTATAAGTCTTTGAGGAGAGAGGCAGGCTGGTGCAACATGCCTTAGGCAATGGTAGAAGTTCTGTTAGCCTTTCTGCCGAGAGTGGACATGCGGGAGGTGAGGAAAATGCTGGCTTCAGGAAAGGTTTATGCTCAGCCATTAAAGAAGGTGGTGGCTGAGGTAGAGTTTCAGAATTCCTTCTGTCATCCATCTGGGAAAAGGCTTTTGGTTGAAAGTGACTTAGGTTTGACTGCACATGTTCTACGCCTTGGAGACCTGAAAGTCCAATGGGTTGTACAAGGCTAGTACTCCTGGTGACAGTCGTGTAGCCACCTTGTTTCACGTGGGATACCACAGCAGGGATGTTTGGCATCCTGATAGGAGTGATAGACGCAGTACTTGGTATTTCAGGCAGACTCGCAGAAGGAGCAATAACAGACGCATCTTGAACTGCAGCAGTCATTCCCTTCCTTTGGCTACTAGCACCCGACTGGTGCTTCTTGGCGGAATTCTGTTGCACAAGTCCTGTAGGTAATACGCCGGTCTGCACCACCCCTTGTGCACACCCAAGTGAGTGGTTCTGACTCACCACTTGGTCCAGCTTGATGACTCTGAAGCGGGAGCTGGCAAAAGTCTCAAACTCTGATGCTGCATCTTTAGGAGGCACTGATGCTAAAATGAAGCAGTTGCAAGAATCGTCTTGTGGAAAAGGCAGGCATTCTGGTGCTCCTCCTGAAGCAAAAGAAAGGCAGGCTAGACGTTCATCGACTGTAAATGGTAGGGATTCAGGAGGAATCGCTGGCGCAGAAGAAAACACAGCCGAATCTTTTGATGTAGACAGGTATGCCTCTGATACTGGCAGCGAGGCTATGCAGGATACAGGTGTCTCATGAACTGAAGGCAAATACTCAGTATACTCCGGGACTGAAGACATGCTCTTTTGATGGACTACCGGAGGCTCTAAAGCTGAAGGATGATCTGCAGGATGAGTCACTGTAGCTGAAGACAGGCAGGTCAGGGGAAACCTTGAGGCTGAAGGCATGCAAGCTGGAGCAATCTCGGTTGCTGGATACAAACATGTCCAGGTCTTTGGGACTGGCTCTTGAGTAAATGGCAGACATGGCTGCGGTTCATTGGTTGAAGACAGGTGTGCCAAAGATGACGGCAGGGCTGTGGATTGAATTATAGAAGAGTCAATGGTTGTAGGAGGACAGACAGAAGTCTCAGAAGTTGACAGACCCATCGGTGGCTCAGGAATGAAGGGCACCTTTAGGGCAGTAGACTCTTTGGCACCAGTAACCAAAGACTGAGCTGTACCCTTGCAGTCCCTTTCTTTAGTGGGTGACACAGAGTCTTTTTCTTTGTAGAAGTCCAAATCAATCAGTGGAATCACCATAGTAAAGTCTCTGTTAATCAGGATTTCGTCTATTGTCCATTCCTCAGTTTTAGCTTCTGAAAGAGGCAGATTATCAATCAACAGTTCAGGAACCGCCTGACGGTTCTTTGGTTCAGTATACCGTGGAATGAGTCCATCAGAACATGAAATCTGTACTGTCTCTGACTGTTCGTATTGATCAGAAGTGGCAGAAGGAAGAGTGCACCCAGAGGTAACGTTGTTTTCCACATCAGCTTTAACATCTACTTCAGTCTCAGCAGCTGTATCAAGAGCAGGGCCTAAGCCTAGGGTAGTGACTGAATCTGTGTATGCCACCATTGTGGATTGTGTTTGGGAATCAGAGGCTTGTATGTGTGCTAGCTCAGAATTATGAAAAACTGCTACACAGGGTATTTTTGGTAAAGGAGTGGCTTGTAACTCTTCGGCTAACTGCAATCCCTGATAAACAGCAGAACAATTGTTAGAACCCGTGCCTAGATTAAGCGCTGTGCTAGACGAAAGACCTTCACTCCCAATAGATCTAACATATCGACAAATATCATGGTTTACCAAAGTCTCTACACTCAGGGGCTGAACAGTGTTCACTTCCTCCACATCAACAGATAAAGTCTGAGGTGTATTCAGTAAAGAGTGTAAGGTTTTATTTTCCTCTTGTGCAGAAATGAGTTTTTGTCTTAACTCCTCAAGTTTAGCTCTTAGCATGCCCTGCATTAACTGTACATCACTATCAGTAGGCACAGGGGGAAGCATAGTGGCATCAGGACTGGATCCTGCACTAGCAATCTGGATGTGCATCGATTGTACATTGTCCTCTACTGCTTGCAGGTTCTGTGATTTATAGTTTATCTTTCCAACTTGGTCTGTGTTTCCCTTAAACAAACTATTGACATTAGACCTCTTGGCATTAGGGACTACAGTATGTACCTGTGCAACGGAGTATGCGTTAGACTGAGGGTAGAAAACAGAAGTTATGTAAGATACCCCTCCATTCTTTATGTTGGTATCATGAAACTGTTCTATCTGAGGTGAAGCACAACTGGAATCATGGGGTTCAACAACAGAGGTACTCTCGTATAATAAGTCTAACAGTGTGTTGTTTTCTGCGGCTAAGGCTTGTGCTGACATAGAATCGGGATCAAAACCAAAGATAGAACTAGGATCAGGCCATGTAGGATGTGCCATCCTATGGGAAAAATACTTTGCACGTAAATGCCCATTCGTGACAAGGAGTTCATTGGAGTCAGGACTAGTGATTTGATTGTCACAGGTAAATGTAGGGGAAGCTTTCTGTACAAACTTGTTAGAGGCCTTGCTGCCTTTCTTTCTTAAACTTGCCATATTCAATGGGAATTTTGGGCTGGTCATACTGTCAGGATTAGTCAGGCGAGTACAAAGGCAGCGAATATGGCAAGGGAAATGTGCACCCAGGAACAACGACTCAGGTATGCTAGAACCCAGGAGTGCTAATAGAGTGTGACATCAAAACCAATATATGAAAAGGGATGTGGGGTAAGCACCTGACCGCGAGGAAAGTCGGCAAGCACCTTACCCCCAATTGCTGTTACAGGTACTGACAGCGCTAAACCCACGTGGAGGGCCAGCAATGACAGGATCTGTGTACTAACACTCTTGATGGTATTACATAAGGGAACTTAAGAACTGTACTCACGAGGACGAGATACACCTCTTGAATGTCAGCTAGCCCACGAATCCTGTTGATGAATCTGGGACCCAGAAAAGGCTATAACAGCAATGGGAGAAGTAGGGAGGTCCAGAGGACAAGGGCTGAAGGCAGCCGGAATGAGGCAGGCTGCCGGGCAGGGAGCCCAGAGGACAAGGGCTGAGGCTGGGAATCAGCAGAGCGATATCCGCTGCAATGTAGAGAGCCCGGCAGGGCAAGGGCGGAGGCTGGAAGGCAGCAGAGTGAGATCCGCTGCAATGTGGAGAGCCCGGCAGGGCAAGGGCGGAGACTGGAAGGCAGCAGAGCGTGATCCGCTGCTATGTGGAGAGCCCGCAGGGCAAGGGCGGAGACTGGAAGGCAGCGGAGCGTGATCCGCTGCAGAAAACTAAATACCTAAGTTGGAATAGGGATTACAAATTAGTGGGGAAAACATAAGCATTCACACAGGAGCTAGCTACCACCACACACCACACCTAATGATCAAATGGGAAATGGATGCAGAAGTGCAATGGAAAACATGGAATGGATCCTCTAGAAAGTAAGGATCAGGAGCAGGAAAAAACGAAATAACCTATGCAAACTTCTCCCTACCCCTACAAGGAAAAGACAGGAAACTAAACTAAGAGGAAGGCTAAGGCAAATGGGTAACAGCAGCAAAGGACAGAGTCAAAGAAATATAGAACACAGACAAACTGGGCTGCATCTAAAAGGGGAAAGCACTGAGAATTGCTGCCTGCAAACAGGGGAAGACAAAAAGGGAAATCAAGGGAGCAGAAATCAATTAGCGCATGAATCCGAAATTCAGGGCGGAGGAAACAAGAAAACAGGAACAAGGAAGTAGGTACAAAGGCAAGGAACCAGGAACCAGGGACTAGTCAAAAACAGGAACACTGCGATTGATGACCAGCGCTGGACTGAAGTAAGACTGAGGCTTTTAAAGCTGCTTAACGAGCACACGCCTCGGGTGTGTTGATTGCTGCACCTGCAGCCACAGCTGTTACCTATCCTCCACCCAACCTTGTCCTGCAAGGGTGGAGGTGGAGCAGTGGGCCAGGCATTCTGGGAAGCATAGTCATTTGGTTAAAGAAGCATGCTGGCTGCCAAAAACCTGGAATGGATCCGGAAGGGAAGTAGCCTGGAAAATAGGGATTTAGCGCTCCCACTTCATCACTGCACTGTAGCATAATGTTCGAAGGAAAAGTCCAGTAGGGAATGAACCCCAAATCATGCCCCCAAGTGGTGGGAACGGGAGCGAAGGGAGCGAGTCGTGACACATAGGAGGCAGCCACAGACCCCAGGAAGACATGACGGCTGCAGAACAGCAAATCTCAGCCAATCCGACGTTGCCGTAAAACTAACCACACCTGAGAGTAGTTAGGTGAGGGTGGTTCCCAGAGGTGAGTCCAAGCTCCATTGAAGATATTGGGAGAAGGTGGGTTTTTGGAATCGGCAGAGCAGTGGCGCAGGAGCGTGCTGGAGCAAGAAGCAGAAGGAGGAGCTGAAGCTGGGTAAGTGAGGAAGGGGTTGGAGAAAGGAGGCTTGAGGGGAGTAGGGGGAGAGTCAGGAGCAGGTGAAGACTAAAGAGAAGGAGGAGAGCAAGAACATTGGACAATCCAGGAGGACGTGGTGAGTGAGAAGCGGGAGGGGTAGTGCAAGGAGGAGGAGAAAGACTAGTAGGTGGAGGATCGTTACAATGTGGGAAAGAGACGAATATTAGCGGGGGGGCAAAGAGCTCAGAGAAAGAGTGAATAATTGAGGTGGTGATACAGCCAAGGTGGGGCTGCAACACATAAGGAGAAGGTGCAGGCATGCTGCAAGCCTTAGAGAGAGCAATTGAGGAGGAGTGGTGGTATGGGCATGTGGCAGAGCATCAAAGAAATGGCAGAGAACTTGAGTGGGGGTACAGTGGGGAGGTGAGAGGTAGGGAAGGTTCCATTAGCACTCAGACTGTCACAGTTTATTGAAGAGATAGAGGAAGAAGGGGTTCTAGGGCAATAGAATCAAGTCCCCGAGATCGGGAAAAGAGGCACCACATGGCATCCAGCTTGCGGACCAGCCAAAGCGGCCGGGCCCTGGTGGAAACACTGGGGCTCCGCTTTCCTGCACACAGCCCCCCTTACTGCTGCTGCCTGAGACTAATGTGCAAGCACACCTAGGCCCTGGCAACCAGGTGGAAGGTTCTCCCAAGAATCCAAGGGACCAGGACCGAAGCAGAAGACGCAAACCAAAGAAACCACGAGTCAAGAAAGAAGTGCAGGAGACACACGAACCTCCTGAGTCTGAGCGACAGAGAACCTCTTCCGAGACAGTACTCAGATTGGGAGACTGCGTATGGCAGCAGAGGACTTTGACCCCAGAGACTTTGCCACGCTGATAACTATGTAGACGAGAGCTTGCTGTTTTCTTGCATTTTCTTTGGGTGACTCACCACCAATAAACCCACATTTATTAAAACTGTGAAGTTTTATCTCAATCTTTGCTAGATTCCACTTGGCTTCTTGGAAACCTATGAAATAAAGATTTCTACAAATTCTCACTTTTCTGAACCATTGCAAAAATCGGCTATGATAACACTTCTTCATCCAACGACGCCTTTTCCTTTTGTTGAACTGATCCAACCATCTTCTTAAGAATACAGATAAAGATTTCAAAAATTCAAAAGGGGCGTCACCAAGTGTGAAAAAGACCTTACCCAGCACTTGCATGTTCTTGGCGCATTACTGCCATGTTTGCTCCTAGCCCCTGTCATGGATGAGTGATGCACAGTGAAAAGGATGCGATTCACCTGGATCTCTAAGTTCTTTGCTTCACTTTCTGATCACATCACTCCTCCAAGCCCTTTGTCTATGGTGGTTCCCTGAGGTTACGGATCACAATTCTCCCCAATGCTGCATTTCAGCAGCGTGGATGTCTTTGCCATCATTTCTCCAGGCCTGATCTTTCACCTAACTCTTACTCCTCGGGGTAAGGCCCCTGCACCACTCTTCACATACTCCCCTGTGCCGTTGCACACAAACTTCAAGGAGAGCCTGAAATTGCCGGTGGTACTCACCAGGGTCCTCGGTCCAGTGGCGCTGGAAGTAGGGTTGCTTGAGGGGCGACAGCACACCGATAATGTATGGGCACGGTCCTCTGATGACAGCGTTGGCTGCAGGAGCCTCTCCTTCCTTTACATATCAGCACTTCAGAGAAGCCACTGGATTCAGTCTGGGTCTTTGTTATTCTAACCCTTCCCTTTCATGAGTGGTCAATGCAGAGGCGTCAGAGTTAAAACGTTTGTTTTCACTTTGTTCAGTTTCTTTGATTTCTGTTCAGTTCCTTCATTTCACTGCAATGTAAGCGCTTGCTGGGTTATGAATATGCTTTGCATTTTGTTTATATTGTTTTATAACACTTTAGGGATTGTGGCATGTGTGTTCTCCTTGTGCATTTACTGTGTACTGCTCTGTACTTCTACTACTTACTACTCTGTAGCACTTGGTGAAATCGGCCCTTTGCCGGGGGCTCCATTTTGTTTCCTTTTCTAGTTGCTCTCATTATCTGTGTAATGGAGGCACCTGAGCAGCAGCATCGTTTCAGCAGGATTTCGTTTAAAGGTTTTATTTGATGTGATTTGGTTATACCACTAACCTTACACACATACCAGAACAGATCCAGACCGCGGTTTCTACCCTTTACTCCTACCTCAGGATCCGTCTGTGTCTTATGTTTATTGTTCATTCTGCGCTTTGAGACCTGCAGGCGATTTAGCGCGTTACAGAAATTCAATCAAATCAAAAGCCAATTACAAGTTACAAATTCATAAAATGAAAAACTCAAGATCTAAGATTACGTGGCAAAATGAGTCAATGAATATATTATTTTTTTTTTTTTTTTTTTTTTTTTTATAATCTAAAAGATTTTTTAACAAAGGTTTCAAGGCGGTTGCACTTAAAAGTTCCAGAGCGTCGGAGGCGTCTAGAAGCAGAAAAGGGAAATGTCCTGCGTATTTGGTGGTCATGTTGATGAAACTTGTCGTGAAGCCTGCAGCGGAAGAAGCACGTTTAAGATGTAGGTCATAATATTTATTGTTGCAAGCTGCAATGGCTGTTTGTCACCGTCTATCAGTTTGTTCCAGCACAATTCTTCGTCTTGCAGGGTGAAGTTTGTGAAAATTTCTTTCAGGTAAGTGCGGCGGATGTCCGTCGTTATCGGGCAAGTCAGAAGAAGGTGGCGTATAGTTTCCTTTGCCGTGATGGATTTACAGAGCCGGCAGCTGCTGGTAGAAGATAAGTGTCTGATCGCTAAGATTTCGTTTGTTTCCAGAAGGTTAAGTCGAATTCTTAAGTAGTAGTTTCTCGCAGCCCTAGTTGGGAATAGTTTCAGATATGGTTGGACAGAGTCAAGTTTCTTGCAAAAAGCTGGAAGATGGTTAGTGAGTTTATATCGGGTAGCAGAATCAGTGGTAGTAATCCAGTCCAGTTCCTTGATTTTTTTGGTGACTCTGACTGGGTTACGGATGAGGTCCTCCGTGCTGCAGGCAACTGAGTCTAAGATGGATAGGATTTTAGTTTCCCAGCGAACGAGCATTTGGCAGGTTCCGAGGCGAAGTTCTTCACTTATCAACTTGTAGGCGTATAGAGCGTCTTTCTGAATGCACTTCCGATAGAGCAAGACACTGTTACAGTCGACAATTGATTTTAATGATGAAAGAGTGAGTTCGCGTCTGATCAGTGTTATTGGCGTGGATTTAGGGAGACCCAGGACTGTTCTCCAAAAGGTTGCTTCCAAGTTTTGCCACAAATCTTGGGAGAGGCTCGGCATTGCATCGACGCCGTATGTCAAGGATGGTATGACTTTCTTTTTATAGAAGTCTCGTACTGGTATGATCGAGAATCTGCCGAATTTAATGTCGATGGCTTTTCCTTGTATAGCTAGTTTTGTGGTTTTTCCCTGTAATGTCTCTTTCATCGCGTTGTCTCTTTGTGAACTGTCTAGGATGACCCCTAGATATTTGAAACTCAAAACTTTCTCGACAGTTGTTGAGCCTAGTTTTAGGGGTAGAGGGGGTTTCTTTTTCGTAGATTTCTCTATAACCATCATTTTATTGTTTTATTTATCATTAATATATTAAAATTCAAGATCCTGCCGGGAAGATTCATCAGGATATGGAAAGAGAAATCCTGTAACTTCTAAGGAAAGCATTTACAGTATGAAAGCCACTGCACAGATGAATTTAGCTGTACTTATCCAGTGCACACATATACAATGAGAAATAAGGTTAGAATATGTTCAAATCCTTCATGAATCTAAAAACAGTCATTATTAAATGTGTCCCATCACCAGTAGACAGTCTTTGGTATGAATCCAATTAATATTCTCCACCAGGTTGCAAGAAGAGCGTACTGGTTGATAGTTAAGGGCCCTGCAATGAATTAACAAATGTGCAAGAGTCTGAACACGTGTTCCATCGTCACATAAACAGCAGAGCTGCAATGCAGTGGTTAAATGGTCGTGTGTGCTTCTGAGCTGATTAGTTCGAAGAAACTGATTTCTGTGAGGCAAATTGGGAAATTGAATCAAATATCTTGGCTGAACTGCCAAGGATTTATCCAAGGGGGAGACAGTTGTTTGAACCTTCAACTTACGCGTAGATTCAATCGCGTCGGTTCCATCACTTTGATACACAAGATTAAGCAGGTTTTGTAATGTTGTGAAATTGTTGTAGGCACCCACTTTAGCAGGGACTTTGTGTGGGTGTTCCATAGCCGCTCTTTCTCTTCGCTTGGGAAGGTCAGCAGCAACATTTAGTGACTTGGGTTTTCTAAGGGTCTGTAAGCGAGCAGTCTCACCCATGGGGTTTCCCAAAGGGAAACACTTATAAACATATGAAGATGCGATGTGGATAGCTTGAAAAGATTGTGTATGACAAGGAGTACAGCCACGTGTAGTTGTCTCAGCGTAGAGGGCGAGGAATGACTGGGCATGTGATCTGAGCAGAAACTCCTGAGCAGGTGAGGTGTGCACGCGGCTCGGCCGATTTAGAATCTACCAGTACTTCTTTGAAGGATGTGTATGCATCTAATGGGGCAGTACCAGCACCTCCCAGTAGATCTAGCTGATCTCATTTTAATGGGGCAGTACCAGCACCTCCCAGTAGATCTAGCTGATCTCATTTTAATGGGGCAGTACCAGCACCTCCCAGTAGATCTATCTGATGTCATTTTAATGGTTGCAGTACCAGCACCCCCCCCCCAGTAGATCTAGCTGATGTCATTTTAATGGTTGCAGTACCAGCACCCCCCCCCCCCCAGTAGATCTAGCTGATGTCATTTTCATGGGACAATAGCAGCACTTCCTAGCATATATACATGGTATCAGCACTTCCCAATAGATATTGCTGATGTCAGTTTAATGGGACAGTAGCAGCACTTCTCATCAGATCTAGCTGATGTGATTGTAAGGGGGCAGGAGAAGCACTTTTCAGCAGAGCCACCTGATATCATTTGACTGGAACAGTAGCAGCACTTCCTAGCAGAGCTAGCTAATGTCATTTTAAAGGGACAGAAGTGGCACATCCCAGGAGATCTAGCAAATGTCATTTTAATAGGACTGTAATGGAATTTCCCAGGAGCTCTTCCTGATGTCATTTTAATGGGACAGTAGTGGCACTTCTCAGCAAATCTAGCTGATGTCATTTTGATGGGACATGCACAGGACTTCCATCTGATCTAGTTGATGTAATGTTAATGGGGCAGTAGTGGTAATTCTCAGAAGATCTAGCTGATGCCATTTTATTGGGACCCTAGCAGCACTTCTCAGCAGATCTAGCGGTTTCTATATAAAGGGACAGTAGCAGCACTTCCCAGCAGATCTAGCTGATGCCATTTTGATGGGGCAGCATCAGCACTTTCCATTTGATCTGGCTGATGACAGTTTAATGGTACAGTAGTGGTACTTCTCAGGAGACCTCACTGGTGTAATTTTAATGGTACAGTAGTGGTACTTTCCAGCAGCTCTTCCTGTCATTTTAATGGGGAGTAGAGACACTTCTCAGCAGATCTAGCTGATGCCATTTTAATGGGACAGTAGCAACACTTTCATCTGATCTAGGTGATGCCATTGTAACTGAACAGTGGCACACTTCTCAGCAGGTCTGGTATATTTTTAATGGGACCTACGACCCTAGCACTTCACAGCTGGTCTTCCTCATTTGTGTAATGGCACACTACCCCAAAGCTGCCATGCCTTTTTTAGGGGACAGTGGCAGTACCGCATTTCTCTGTTGAACTGTCCTATATTCTTGGCACAGCATCTTAACTAACCAAAAAAGCTTCTGTATTGACACAGTAACATGGCAACATTTGTTGACACTTTCAGCAGAGAACCAAGGTACTGAATGGGAACGGTGCCAGAACTCTCTTGCGACATTCGTGTCGTGTGCACTGGCGGACATTGTGGGAGGCTTCCATCTCCTGATGTTTAATATACATAGTATAGTTCCGGGTCTGCAACCTTTGGCTCTGGAGATGTATTGTACTACAACTCCCATCAGCCCTAGGCAGATTTGTCAATGGTGAGGGATCATGGGATTCAGAGTTAAAAACATTGAGATACCCACAGGTTGCAGCCCCCGAGGCATAGTCCTTTCAAATGGTTGCAATGCTGGGGAAGAGCCAGTCGCATTCAGGTTAACTTTAAATGTATGTAACGCTTCCCAACCTTGCAGGGCTTTCAGAGGTAATGGCCGCTTCCCAACCTTAATGGCCGCTTCCCAACCTTTCAGGCCTTTCAGAGGTAAGGGCCCCTTCCCAACCTTAATGGCCGCTTCCCAACCTTGCAGGCCTTTCAGAGGTAATGGCCGCTTCCCAACCTTGCAGGCTTTTCAGAGGTAATGGTCCCTTCCCAACCTTAATGGCCGTTTCCCAACCTTGCAGGCCCTTCAGAGGTAATGGCCGCTTCCCAACCTTTCAGGCCTTTCAGAGGTAATGGCCCCTTCCCAACCTTAATGGCCGCTTCCCAACCTTGCAGGCCCTTCAGAGGTAATGGCCGCTTCCCAACCTTGCAGGCTTTTCAGAGGTAATGGTCCCTTCCCAACCTTAATGGCCGCTTCCCAACCTTGCAGGCCCTTCAGAGGTAATGGTCGCTTCCCAACCTTAATGGCCGCTTCCCAACCTTTCAGGCCTTTCAGAGGTAATGGCCCCTTCCCAACCTTAATGGCCGCTTCCCAACCTTGCAGGCCCTTCAGAGGTAATGGCCGCTTCCCAACCTTGCAGGCCCTTCAGAGGTAATGGCCGTTTCCCAACCTTGCAGGCTTTTCAGAGGTAATGGTCCCTTCCCAACCTTAATGGCCGCTTCCCAACCTTGCAGGCCCTTCAGAGGTAATGGTCGCTTCCCAACCTTAATGGCCGCTTCCCAACCTTTCAGGCCTTTCAGAGGTAATGGCCCCTTCCCAACCTTAATGGCCGCTTCCCAACCTTGCAGGCCCTTCAGAGGTAATGGCCGCTTCCCAACCTTGCAGGCCCTTCAGAGGTAATGGCCGTTTGCCAACCTTGCAGGCTTTTCAGAGGTAATGGTCCCTTCCCAACCTTAATGGCCGCTTCCCAACCTTGTAGGCCCTTCAGAGGTAATGGCCGCTTCCCAACCTTGCAGGACTTTCAGAGGTAATGGTCCCTTCCCAACCTTAATGGCCGCTTCCCAACCTTTCAGGCCTTTCAGAGGTAATGGCCCCTTCCCAACCTTAATGGCCGCTTCCCAACCTTGCAGGCCCTTCAGAGGTAATGGCCGCTTCCCAACCTTGTAGGCCCTTCAGAGGTAATGGCCGCTTCCCAACCTTGCAGGACTTTCAGAGGTAATGGCCTGTTGAGGAATGTCTCTAGTCTGCAGACAGCTATGTTTAACCGGCAGGCCCCAGCTTCGAATCCAGGTGAGATAGCTCAGTGGGTTGACGTTCACTCAGCAGAGCTATATGTTTCGCATGCAGTTAGCGGGTACCCAGAGTAAATAATGTAATGCATGCAGAGTGGAGCACACTGTAGAAACCTAACATTGTATTTTTCACATTCTGTGGAAAAATGAATAAGCAGCTTTTCTAAAGAGTCCTTCTTGACCAACCCGCGGTATAAATCCATATTATTCGGGTATTCGGGAGGGCCTGTCGGAGTGTAGGCTCCCGCAGATGCCTACAATAAGCGCCATTCAATATTCCAGGCCATCACTCTGGCCATGGCCTGGATGCAATATTCTGAGAAGGACTGTTCTATGTCCCACCATGTCAAGGGCCATTATTCACTCCAGAGCAGCACCACTGGTCAGAGGTTCTAGTGACCAGACAGCACTTCTAATGGCGCCAGTTGACTGCGCTCCTTATGGTGTTATCTTTTTTTTTCTTTGTATTTATTTATTGTATTTGTTGGTAGCGCCCAGACCCGGAGGTATCACGGCGCTAAGAAGGCAGTACATAGTGAGTTACAATATGGCAAGAACAGTAAGGTTACATATTTACATAAACAGTCATGAACATACGTGCACAGTGGGCTGTGCGAGTTGCATTTACTTGTTAAATAGTGAAGATTTTCTTTTCTTTAGGAAAATGAACACTCCATTCGCCATTATTTCTCAAGGCACTATTCCTTATGGGGACATCAACGTTCTGCAAACAGCAGAGGAATAACGCATCAGGGACACCTTATGGAAGTATTAGATGACGTCATAAAGCCTCTGTCCCATTTCTCCTCGAGACGGGACATTCCACTGCATGGAAAGTGATCACGACACGGCTCATCCCTCTGTGTCCGGGGTCCAGTGGTTGTTTTTTGGGGTCGCTCTAAGGACTGAAAGGCCATTTTGATGAAGGTCCTGCTCTCTATAAAAAAAAAAAACTACTCCCATCATACCCCAGTTTAAACATGAATGCCCGTAGCAGGAACCTGTTTACAGAGCTCTCAGGTTTCCCATGCTCATGCGTGAGAAGGACATTCAGTCCTGTTTTACTTTGAATGCTGGGACCTGTAGTTATCATACATTTTCAAATGGGAAAGAATAACTACAAGTGAAAGAAACAGGACTGGGTGACCTTCTCGCGCATGGCAATGGGAAACTTGAGTGCTCTGCATTTACAAAAGATGTCTTCCGGGGAGGCCCACACTTTCATCCCTAAAAGGTTTCTGGTGATAGGCATTTGCTTGTTGGCTTCCCTCGCTCGTTTGGATCGACCGGCGTTGTTAGAAATCTATATGACGTTGGTTAGATGACATCACTGGCCAACACCTCCCAACAGGAAAACGTTCCAGTGCCACCGCTTGGGTCCTGCCCTTTTAACAGCACTGTTGCTGCACATATGCCCGGGAACCCGAGAGCTGAATGGGCTCCCCAGCAAGCAGAAGACTTCCCTCACGTGGAGCTGCGCATAAGCGCCACTTGCAAGATGGCCGCCTAGAACCGCCGGCCAACCAGCAGTCTGGGACACTACTCTCTGCCTAGTGCCCTGGCAACAGATGACTCTCCAGCGAATGGCTGCATTACACAGGCGCCCCTCTCCCGTGGACTCCAGAGTTCCCTGTAAAGCACGCCCTGATTCTCCTCCCTCAGCTTGCCTCCGCGTGCCTCATTCTCCCTCCTCCTGACACTGAGGGACCTTCAATCCTGGCATTATGAGTGGGGGTTCCTTGTAGGGGCAGAGGGCATTTGACGTTGTCCCCTCACAGAGCTAGATTTTCAGATCCCATCCTCAGCGGCTAATGAAACGTCCTGAGTCACACGTGGAAGGAACCCTTGGGAGCCACATGTAGAAAGATCAGCCCCCTTATTTCACTCGCAAGGTCATTGCACCAGGTAAACACATCCGGTATTAAAGGGAGCAGTAGACCTACGTCACACGCAGGAACATCCGCTCCAGTCTTCAGCTCCCCTCTTCCAATAGTTGACTCAACCAGCACACCTAAGGCACCCCCATCCAGCACACCTAAGGCACCCCCATCCAGCACACCTAGGGCACCCCCATCCAGCACACCTAAGGCACCCCCATCCAGCACACCTAGGGCACCCCCATCCAGCACACCTAAGGCACCCCCATCCAGCACACCTAGGGCACCCCCATCCGGCACACCTAAGGCACCCCCATCCGGCACACCTAAGGCACCCCCATCCGGCACACCTAAGGCACCCCCATCCGGCACACCTAAGGCACCTCCATCCAGCACACCTAAGGCACCTCCATCCAGCACACCTAAGGCACCTCCATCCAGCACACCTAAGGCACCTCCATCCAGCACACCTGAGGCACCCCCATCCAGCACACCTAAGGCACCCCCATCCGGCACACCTAAGGCACCCCCATCCGGCACACCTAAGGCACCCCCATCCGGCACACCTAAGGCACCCCCATCCGGCACACCTAAGGCACCCCCATCCGGCACACCTAAGGCACCTCCATCCAGCACACCTAAGGCACCCCCATCCAGCACACCTAAGGCACCCCCATCCAGCACACCTAGGCACCTCCATCCAGCACACCTAAGGCACCTCCATCCAGCACACCTAGGCACCTCCATCCAGCACACCTAAGGCACCCCCATCCAGCACACCTAGGCACCTCCATCCAGCACACCTAAGGCACCTCCATCCAGCACGCCTAAGGCACCTCCATCCAGCACACCTAGGCACCTCCATCCAGCACACCTAAGACACCCCATCCAGCACACCTAAGGCACCCCCATCCAGCACACCTAAGGCACCCCCATCCAGCACACCTAGGGCACCCCCATCCGGCACACCTAAGGCACCTCCATCCGGCACACCTAAGGCACCTCCATCCAGCACACCTAAGGCACCTCCATCCAGCACACCTAAGGCACCCCCATCCAGCACACCTAAGGCACTCCCATCCAGCACACTCATGACACAGCACATCCTGTTCACATTCCGTGACATGAGCCTGTCAGGCCACCACCATGTCCCACGCTCTAGGCTCTTCCGGTGAAGACATGATGTAATCCCCTCCTGTTGGCCGGATGAGTGATGCCAAATTCAGAATGGGCAAAGCAGCCAGAGAGGCCTTTGTGTGAGGGTTGAGTATCATTGTCTGACTTTTTCTAAAATAAGATCCTTAGACCCTAATCTAAAAAGTATCATTTAGAACCGAACACCAATGCCAGAAACCATTAAAATTATTCAAATAGCATGAGCTGGGAACGTGACACTGTCACTAATCTCAACAGGATTAGCCCTGCGAAATTCTGAGAACATTGGAATCTTTTTCTTGAAACACTGGAAAAAGAAAGTTATAGCTGTTTCCCCGCGAGCAAATGCAAGGAGAGCAGCCGATAGAAAGCTGCAAACTCCTAATTGCAAATTCAGGAGTCATTGGTACGGAGGATGTTAGAATAGTCTTTATTCTGGTAAGAAATCACCCTAGTTTATAATCTCATCTCCCAATAGTTTCCCTCCACTCACTAACGTGAGGGCAAATAGCATTTGCACTTAATAGCTCTGCCACATATTAATATGCACCATTAGTTTAATGAGTCCATAAATACACACATTTTGTACAGGTATTTAGCACTGAAAATATCTCTTTGTGTCAAAGGTAACAGGCCACACAATCAGAGGCCAGCACATAGACTGCCATTCCATCTAGTCAGTTTTACAACACTTAGCGCCTTAGCAGAACACCAGTAGGTAACCCCCAGGCACACACACCCTGACTTCAAGGGACCCAAGGATAACCTGGACAAGATACACGTGTCCCCGCTGATGACCAGCATCCACTCTTTTCCGAGGGAAGGGAAAACATGTCTTGGTTTGGGCCTTGATTTGCTGATTCAAGAAATAAGAAACCCACGTTTAACATTGTTTTTCAACACGGACTTCATCCCTTAAAACGTTTTTTTTTTCTCAGTTAAATGTAAAAGAATGAAAAGCTGGTTTAGACATTGGTCAATACATGCACTGAATAATCATTAGACAACTTTGCAAAGATCACATGTCGGAAAACTAAACATTGTGGTCATTCATTTGACAATGGGTCACGTGCACCTTCAGCTCTGATCATTTTAAACAGCATTTTCTGATGAGAAAAGTGACGTGTGTATTTTGTTTCTTATTTCCTGGTTTAGTTGATTGCTATTGCAGTAGAAAATGTAGTTTTGACATCCCATCATTCACAGAAGGCACTGCATCCAATAACATGAGAAGTTTACAGATCTTCACCAGGTATCTGCTTTAGGTCTATACTATAAGCTATATATTGTATGGTCATATGGTGCCAGGAGATCCTGTTACTCATATAGGGTGGGCTTGGCCATGGGGAGCTTTGTTTGCCAGTACCTTAAAAGAGATGCTGGCATTAGCAATAAGCCAGTGCAGGCTTCATGGTATGGCAAGGTGTGTTCTCCCCATGCAGTGTTGGTTACTGTCCAAGCAGACGAGTTCAGCAAAACTGGTAACCACCTAATTACCATCTTGGTAACACCTACCAAAATGCATTGCTATAATTGATTTTTGTTGGTCCTTTCTCTTCAAGTGGTAGCCACTGGCTACTCTCTAAATAGCAGGCATTGTGCGTGATCGTCTTGGTTCTTCTTTTATCTGGATCGCTGTAGACCTGGCCCATTGAGTCTACAACTTCACCTGTCATTCCCGACACCATGGAGGACCAGGGCTCTGATGTTGTCTGTATAAGGACCCCCTCCTGTACCCCTCTCTCTCATTCAATCTAACACCGGGGCGAGGTCTATCATCAAAGTCTAGGTGAATATATTATGAATTTCAGGCTATTAACTTCAAAGAAAAAGACTTGACGTCTAACTACTGTGTGGTCTTATAGGGGTCCACCATTATAAATACAGGGCGCTTCTATCCCACCTAAACGCAGTTTATGGTTTTTAAATGCTGGTGCTGGCAAAAGTGGCTGCACACGTCACATGTCGGCTTTTTCTTTTCCTATAACTTGCTAGAATGGTCAAGTGGACCGCCCGACCCTCACCATGTCCTCCTGAGTCTGGATGTGGCCCAAACCGAGATACTGAGCCTTGACGTTCAGTCAATGTTGATTCCCTCGCAAAGACAGAGGATCGTTTCATAGAGTGGAGCCTTGGTCCTCTCTCTACGGAAGCGCTACTGGCTCCAGGGAGGGCTGCTTTATAACGAGAAGTGGGGAGTCTTTTCATGAAACAGTCTCCAAATATACAACACTGATCATTCGTAACTTTGGGTCTGGTCTGATTTGTCAGTGTATGTGCTATTTTTATGGCAATATCTGAAAGGATCAATTAAAAAACATCTTTTGCAATAGGGCGACCCATCGAGATAAGGAAGGGCTATCGGGGTAACAAAAACAGGATGGCATAAAGGGGGAAAAGTGGGCAGAAGGTGGGAAGGAGGGGGGATATTGGCGTGTAGAGAAAAAAAACATCTGTCAAAGCAACTGCCAAATGTGGCCGACTGTATTGCAAAATACTTTTTTTAGAAACAACATTTTCACCTGGAATGCATTCTTATACCTGAGTGAGAGGCAATTTCACCCCTATCCTTCTTGGAACCCGAAGGAGGATCCCCAGTTCAACCTTCTGGTGGTCTTATTTTAGGCTCTTTCCTCCCAATAGCTGCTTTAACAGAGAACTGTAGAACAGGGTCCCCTGGGATAGATCTTCTCGGAGTCTCAGGTTGATGGCTTCACTCCTTGTAGTATGGCTTGTGAGTCATGAAGTCGTTGCGGCGTGCCCAAGCACTACCGTGCGCTTTTACAAAGCTTTTATAAAGCGATGAACTTTCCATATAAAAGTCCTGAATTTCTAAACTGTCCTTGTCCATTCGGTTCTGTTTTTTTCCTGGATATTTTTTACCGAAAAAACAAATCGAAATTTGGCGGTTCCCTCCAAGCCCCCATCCCCTATTGTTTTTTACCTATTCCTGACCCCGTCACCCCTTATATATACTTTTCCAACCCCCCCATAAAACCCATCGAAATTACACGCGTCGAAGAAAGAACGCTATACCTTCCACTCACTCACCACTTCCGTTTATCGCAGAGGATCATATGGCCCACTTTGAGTATGTTATGCAATATCAAGCCAGCATGAAATATATAATGAAATGTAACATCAAGTCGTCTTGTATAATGCACTTTTGCCATTTTTCTAGCCTCACTGCTTGTGACGCTGCACGAAAAGAAGGTGGGATTTAAAATAGGATGGAAGGAGAAGCTGATGCAAGTCCTGTAGTGTTGCTGCTTGCACATCGGAAGTACCCGAGTCTTGCGTGGCAGTGTGATTTTAGGTGACCATTGGCAGAAAGAACCTTCAGTGGGTGCTTCATCCAGAAGGGAGAGTCCACGTTCGCTCAGCTGGCATCAACATTGTGAGGACCTAGCTAGCCACTATCGTTGGGTGGGGAAGGGAATCGTGCTAGAGAAGTGAGGGGTGGTGTTGCTCCACTAGTTAATGGTGTGAGGTTGAGTTGTGTAAGTACTGCAAGGTGGAGAGAGAAGATGAGATTTGGTTAGAGGGGGAGGAGAAGAGGGATGGTTACATGAGAGGGAGACTCTTGGCTCAAATCTGTTAGTCCGGTGTTGTTGAAGTGTTTGGTTATTTTCTTGGTTGATGATGGTTCTTGGTCCTTGGGTTTGGGTTAAAGGGCAAGGGGAGAGTGACCCAAAAGAGTGTGATCTGCATTTCTTATTGGCTGACCCATTGCACGTTTATTAGAAAGTCACAAGAAACACTTGTGTACAGGCGCGTTGTAATTGACATATCATATAATATCATTCCAGTTCTATTTTGAGGTGGCAGGAAGACCAACTGGATAGAGTTTGATCACCTTGGGTCCTCGGCTGAAGAGATGCATGAGGACTTGTGGCAGGTTCCTGGAAGGTTGTGCAGAGGAGGTTCTGGCTGATCGATGCCGCTGAGAGTGGTTGTCGGCTGACGATTTTGTGCTGTTCTCCATGCTGAAGTTAGTTGCCACATTAACATTGTCATCATAATGCAAAATAATGGCGGTGCTGTTATTTGCCATATGTTATATTATGTTATGTTGATTTATTCCATGAACCGCTGACATTTGCATGGTCTCTAGGTGCTCACGTGGCTTTGTAAGAAAAGTGGTTGGGGGGGGTTAGTGACGGAGAGAGGGATAGGATAGAGGTCGTGCTCTTCTGTTGATGTGTGCAGAACCAGTAGAAACTGGCATGTGTGCGTGTTAGTTTTCTAGGTGTGCTTTTGTTATGCACACTGGGCTTGTTGTGTCCCTAGGGATAGTGTCCAGGGTCTGAGTGGTTTGTTGTCTGCAGGTATTGTGTAGGTAGTGTGATTAGAGAGGGGTGTGCAGTTTGCACATTTTTGGTGGGTTGTTTCACTAGCACCCGGGTCGTGTGTGGTACGTGAGAGTTGTGAGGGTGTGGAAAGGGGTGGTTAGTTAGTTTCAGTGATTTCTGGGTGTTGACTAGTTTTATTGTCGGTTCTTTGTTCTGTATTTCAAAATGAATTAATTGGCCCTGCTGTATGGATTGTGGAGCTGTGCATCTAAACTAAATGTAAACAACTCAATCAGTACGGTTCTTGTGTGGCTAAATTCAAAACAGTGTTACCTAACTCAGTACGATTCTCGTGTGGCTGAATTCAAAAGCAGCATTAACCAATTCATTACAATTTTAGTGCGGCGACCAAGTTAGTATAGTTCTAGTGTGGCTAAACAGTGTTTCCTAACTAAGTACGATTCTGGTGTGGCTGAATTCAAAAGCAGCATTAACTAAATCTGTACCATTCAAAGATGGCTAAACTCAAAAGAGGTGTTAACCAAATCAGTACAATTCTAGTGTGGCTAAGTTAAAAAAAAAAAGCGGGAATCAAGTTAGTACAGTTGTAGTGTGGCTAATTTCAAAAGTGGCGTTAACTAAATCAGTACAATTTTACTGTGGCTAAATTCAAAGCAGGGGGACCAAGTTGGTATAGGTCAAGTGTGGCTAGATTCAAAAGCAGCATTAACTAAATATGTACCATTGTAGTGTGGTTAAATTTAAGACGCGTTAACTAAATCAGTACAATTCTAGTGTGGCAAAGTTAAAACAGCGGGAATCAAGTCAGTGCGGTTCTAGTGTGGCTAAATTCAGAAGCAACGTGAATCAAGTCAGTGCGGTTCTAGTGTGGCTAAATTCAGAAACTGCGTGAATCAAGTCAGTGTGGTTCTAGTGTGGCTAAATTCAGAAACTGCGTGAATCAAGTCAGTGTGGTTCTAGTGTGGCTAAATTCAGAAGCAGCATTAACCAATTCATTACAATTTTAGTGCGGCGACCAAGTTAGTATAGTTCTAGTGTGGCTAAACAGTGTTTCCTAACTAAGTACGATTCTGGTGTGGCTGAATTCAAAAGCAGCATTAACTAAATCTGTACCATTCAAAGATGGCTAAACTCAAAAGAGGCTTAACTAAATCAGTACAATTCTAGTGTGGCTAAGTTAAAAAAAAAAAGCGGGAATCAAGTTAGTACAGTTGTAGTGTGGCTAATTTCAAAAGTGGCGTTAACTAAATCAGTACAATTTTACTGTGGCTAAATTCAAAGCAGGGGGACCAAGTTGGTATAGGTCAAGTGTGGCTAGATTCAAAAGCAGCATTAACTAAATATGTACCATTGTAGTGTGGTTAAATTTAAGACGCGTTAACTAAATCATTACAATTCTAGTGTGGCAAAGTTAAAACAGCGGGAATCAAGTCAGTGCGGTTCTAGTGTGGCTAAATTCAGAAGCAACGTGAATCAAGTCAGTGCGGTTCTAGTGTGGCTAAATTCAGAAACTGCGTGAATCAAGTCAGTGTGGTTCTAGTGTGGCTAAATTCAGAAGTAACGTGAATCAAGTCAGTGCGCAGAAGCAACGTGAATCAAGTCAGTGCGGTTCTAGTGTGGCTAAATTCAGAAACTGCGTGAATCAAGTCAGTGTGGTTCTAGTGTGGCTAAATTCAGAAGCAACGTGAATCAAGTCAGTGCGGTTCTAGTGTGGGTAAATTCAGAAACGGCGTGAATCAAGTCGGTGTGGCTCTAGTGTGGCTCTAGTGTGGCTAAATTCAGAAGTGGCGTTAATCAAGTCAGTGTGGTTCTAGTGTGGCTAAATGCTAAATTCAGAAGTGGCGGGATTACAGTTTTGATGTGTAGCCACAAAGTCAAGCAAAATATGTGTTATCCGAAGGTTTGAGAAGCCAGAAGTAGTTTGAATTTTGCAAATTTCGCCAGCCAGGTGTGCAGCCCCATCTGCCGAGTTCTTAATTCAGAACCCACTTGCCCTGAGTTCCATATTGCGGGATATTAAGGACACCTTGCCGAGGGCAAAGGAAGGGGAGAGATGTGGTGTTTTCCCTTCTCACAACAGAGCTAAAACGCTGCAATGTATTGATGTCAACAACTGGAATGTCGTCTTTAAAGGCAGCTTTTGATCTGGGGCTGTGATTATCTTTGCTCGCAGAGAAAATATGCTAATTATTCCCTCTGCATGTGGAAGAGGGGGAAATAGGTGTGAAACCTCCCTTTCGCCGTGTGACCAGGAACTAATTGCATGTCATGTGTCAAAATAATGTAACTAGCTGTGCCTAAAGCAATTAGGCACACAGTCCTGGAGTCTATTCTTGAAAGGCAGTGCCTGGGTTCGGCAGGAAGGGCTCGGTGTGCTTTGTGACTGGGTGGGAGAAGACTGGAGCATCACCTGCTCACGCATGCAAGGCATCACACCGAGTGAATGCCTTCCCTTGGCTTGCTTTCAAACGTATGTGCGACACGAAGACCCATGTAAAGGTACAGGTAACCCACACATGGATCGAACGTGTTGTTTCGACCGCTGTGTGTCTGTCTGTGTGTTTATATATGTGCACATGTATATAAAAATATGAATATATGTGTGCAGCTGTGTGTATAGTTATATATATTTAGAAAGGATAAAAGTACGTTTTTATTGTGACTTGTTTTTAATTAAAATCTTACACAGTTCCAATAACACAAAATATAACGTTCCAATAATATATATATATATATATTTTATTTATAGTGTGACTTAATTTAAAAGCAAACTTTACACACATGTAAACAACAATGCATACAAATTAAAACACAGCTAAAACAAAGAGATTTCATACAGTGATAAAATGTGTATATATTATGTGCGTGCGTGCGTGCGCGCGCGTGCGTGCGTGCGTGCGTGCGTGCGCGCGCGCGCAAATATATCGAG
The DNA here is from genome assembly GCF_040938575.1 of Ambystoma mexicanum. Taxonomy (NCBI): domain Eukaryota; kingdom Metazoa; phylum Chordata; class Amphibia; order Caudata; family Ambystomatidae; genus Ambystoma; species Ambystoma mexicanum. The sequence continues at coordinate 76,575,998 of NC_090940.1, read as the reverse complement.
GGTGAAACAGAAGGAGGAGATAAAGAAAGTGTTATTGTTCACTCAGTGTGTGCTACAGCAGCGCGACCCGACAAGTCGACTGGCTCGCAATGATGGAAAACCCTCAGAGGGGCAAATAACATTTCAGCAGAAATAAAATAAATCAAATATTGCCCTGCTATATAAATATTGTAAATATAGGTGTTTATACATATAATAAATAATACACCATAAATACACAATAATCAATCATAATTACAGAGTAATCCTAGTCAATAAAATAATACAGAATGTTTCATGAATATATATATTTTCAGCATTGTAATACAATATTGTGTCAGCACACCTTTGGCTATGCTTTCACTGATCGGCTATTTGGGTAGATTTGCTGAAAGCCAATATGTTCACTTACGTGAGACAGAACGCCACAACTTGAATTGGCATGTACAATTTCACCACAAATTAAACAAATGCCATATATAACTATTGTAAATGTGTTTATAAATATAATAAATAATACATCACGAATACACAATACTCAATCATTATTACAGAGGAATCCTACTCAATAAAATAAGACAGAATGTATCATGCATATACATATTGGAAACATTGTAATGTCATATGTGTTCCCCATGCCTTTAGCTATGCTTTCATTGATTGCCTACGTGTGTAGCATTTGGTGAGCGCCAGTGTGTTGATGTGAAGTGAGAAAGAACGCCAGAGCCATTACTTTCGTGGTTTGACTCAATGACAGCAAGCAGGCGACCCCCCTGACTGCTCTTCCCAGGCGCGCTGCTCATAATAGTGTGTGGCCCTGCTTGTTTTCCTCCCCTGGTGCTTTGCACTTGCAGCGGACCCCTTGGAGCCCGGCTGATCTCACAGCTGCTGCGCCGTCTCACTCGCGTCCAGCGGTGAGTCACAGCCGTAAGTAGGTGGCAGAGTGTGGCCCTCACAGCTGAGGACCACCCACCTGACTTCAAACTGCCGCTGATTGTCACATCATCGAGAAAGGCACGATCCGGAGGACATCACTCAGTGTAACTATGACGAGGATGAGTGGAACATGGCGTCTTTACAGGGGAGAAACCCTTGACAACATGTTTTAGGGACAGGTCAAGCAGGGTGCCATCAACAAACGGAGCACATACCTGGCTTTGGTATATCCCAGACATGGCCATGATCCACGTTATATATATATATATATTTTTTTTTTATTTGGTGTTTCTGAGAGATGATTAAACATAGAACAAAGATGGCAGCCATCATGTGACGTCACACATTTCTTGGAAAACAGTAGGTCAAAGAAATACCTACCCTGCCTTCCCCAATGAAGGAGCGCAGGGAGGAGAATAAGGGTCGCCAGAGACACAGAGGAGGGACTGGCAAGCAGCTGGCTTTCCATGAATTGAGGCGCAATACATAATGGAAAACATGGGAAGCGGATGTTGACTATAGAAACTGAGAGGACCACCTTAAATGAGTGACTACCTTAAAGGCTAGAGTGAAGGAGACTGCACAGGGAACAGCGGAGGAAGGGGAGGGGCTAGTAGAGCCCAGGACAAGGCTGTAGAGGGAGAATAAAGAGATGTCCATTATTCCTGCGGCCCTGTCCTCCTTACTTCATAGAGCGCCTCTCTGTTCCCAGAGCACACCCCTGTCCCTCCATCCCCTCTGCGCCCCAAGGATTAAGGGGGGTGTGTATAAACTTATGTGTAGTATAAACCCAGGTGTTTGACTACTATTTTGAACTGTGTTGCATTAAAAACAAAACAATCAATACAAATATTGGGAAATTGGATAAAAGCAGGCGTTCCAGTTTGGGAAATGGCAGCCAATCACAACCGCATTCTAGATGAGGCACAGGCAGGCTGGCTCACAGAACACCACAGGCTCCTGCACCAACGCCTCACTCTTCTTTGGAAGTCAGTCAAGGGCCTCATGGAGCCCAAAGCACCGTGCTCTGGGCCCCTCAACAGCTCTTGCGTAATATAACTCCAACACTACCCGCAGGCTCACCTGTAAAGAGCTCCCTACTGCCCAATGGTTGAAGACCCCAGCAGGTGTACAGCAACAGGGCTGACTGTGCCTTCCAGCGCCCTTTGGTCACCGATGCACCCATACATAGGTTACAAAAATGGAACCTTCACACCGTAGCAAGGCTATGTATGGTGCCATGGTGGTGTCCTGGACACATCATTATCTTGTCTTGTCTCAGGAGGATAGCTCAGGGGCAACGTGCTTGCCTTGGAAGCAAGACGACACAGAGCAACACAGGTTTGATCCCCGGGTCTGTGCTTAGAAACCTCTGGGTATTAAGCGCGCTATAAATAACCTATCATATCATATCATATCTAAGATGCTTGCCGATTGTTACATGTACTGTTTACCAGTTCATGAAAAGTCTTGTAATAAGCAATCTCTGTCCTATGTTGTCCCGTGCACGTGCACACGCACGTGCACACGCACGCACATACCCCTGCTGGATACATTCTCTCAAGAAATCGTTGGGATACTCAAGGGTCTGAATGGAGGTGTAACTGGATGGGGTCTTTGGCAAACGCTACGAGCTCGAACCAGACCAGAGCCCTATTGTGTTCCGGCCATGGCCGCCCCCTCCCCTGCCCTACACGGGGATCTCGTTTAGCATGCGGGTCCCCGCTGAGATTTTCTGGGAGAATTTACAATAGGGCTGTTTGTGTATCCTGATGATACGGCAATGCCTAAAAATGTATGCGTGTGCTGATTATTCCGACAGTGCTTGTTGGAATACCTGCAAAAGACGTGTTCTTGATGCGGCCCAACATTGTGTATCTTATTAGGACAGAAATCAATATCATCACAATCGGCTTCAGAACCACGCCCTTGATCAGTTAAAACCCCCAAATCTTTTTTTTATTCAGCTCCAAAAGAATCATCACTTTTGATGATAATAACCTGATGGTTAGCACTCACAGCTCGCGTCAATACAAACGAGTACGAGGAAAGTTACTTTAACGACCCAAGTCCCATAGATGTCTCAGAGAGGTCTACCCTTTTCTTAATCAGGAGTCATATTAACAGCCCACGCTATCCCGTCCATCCTACACTTCAGGAAGGACCTGAAGACGCTACTCTTCAAAGAACCTCTCACCAATCGCTCACTTCTCCACTCACCAAACGCTATTGCTCCCTCTGCGGGACACATCCAGTAGCCTCTACTACCCCAGGGCCGATCAAAGAACCTCTCGCCAATCGCTCACTTCTCCACTCAACAAACGCTATTGCTCCCTCTCCGGGACACATCCAGTAGCCTCTACTACCCCAGAGGCCGATCAAAGAACCTCTCGCCAATCGCTCACTTCTCCACTCAACAAACGCTATTGCTCCCTCTCGGGGACACATCCAGTAGCCTTTACTACTCCAGGGGCCGATCAAAGAACCTCTCGCCAATCGCTCACTTCTCCACTCACCAAACGCTATTGCTCCCTCTCCGGGACACATCCAGTAGCCTCTACTACCCCAGGGGCCGATCAAAGAACCTCTCACCAATCACTCACTTCTCCACTCAACAAACGCTATTGCTCCCTCTCCGGGACACATCCAGTAGCCTCTACTACCCCAGGGGCCGATCAAAGAACCTCTCACCAATCACTCACTTCTCCACTCAACAAAGGCTATTGCTCCCTCTCCGGGACACATCCAGTAGCCTCTACTACCCCAGGGGCTGATCAAAGAACCTCTCGCCAATCACTCACTTCTCCACTCAACAAACGCTATTGCTCCCTCTCCGGGACACATCCGGTAGCCTCTACTACCCCAGGGGCCGATCAAAGAACCTCTCGCCAATCACTCACTTCTCCACTCAACAAACGCTATTGCTCCCTCTCCGGGACACATCCAGTAGCCTCTACTACCCCAGAGGCCGAACCTGTAGCAGCGTTCTGTTGCTTCCGATAACCCCTATGCAGAAATGTTTCCCTTCATCGCGTGCATGACGAAGATGCTCTTTTGCTGGCCAGTTTGTGCAGGAGGAACTACTGAGGGGCTGATTGTGCTACTCAAAGGAATCCTAAATGTGGCCCTCGATCATCGTTGCTACTATTTCCTAACTGCCTCGTTCCGTCAGTCATAGCTACCCAAGACGTTGCAGGTTCTGCCACCTTCGGCACCGTTCATTCCCCAGCATGCACTGGTGCAGATTGCTGCAGATCTCTTGTCCGCTGGCTCAATCGGGGGGTTGGCCCAAATAGTGCACGTGCAAGGGGTTCTTTACATGACCTTGCATCGACCAATAAAAGCCAACACTTAATCCAGCAATATTCGGGACTCAGCTCTGCAGGATATTTTATGCTGATTGAAGTTCTCTCAGAGGAACTGGACCTAAGAGTTTTAATGTCACGTAGAGTCTGCACAGACTACACTTTTGATATGATCCTGAGTTTTCGGTTGCATGTCTTTATAACGACACATTTTATGTAGAGTGCCCTTATACCGAACATTTTACAATGAAAAACATAATGAATTTATTTACTTATTTTTGGGGGGTTACCCTAAACCCCCCATTTCCCACCCCTGAAAACCCACCGCAACTGTTTCCCCACAATATTTAACCCTTTACCCCACCCCCACATACATTTTCGTTCTGTTATTTGAGTGTACAAGTTTCGGTATATTTGCATGTCTCTATACAATTTTCGTTATAAAGACTGTACACCGAGATTTCTTGTGGCCTATGAGGTTCGCCAGTGTTAGTTCCACTCGGAGGCGGATCCCTCGTGCCTAAACATCTAACACCGGAATCCTCTACTTTGATGCTTGGGTACTGGATAGATGTGAGTGAACTGCCAGTGGAACAGTTTAAGGGCCGGTCCCTCAAAACTCTAAGTAATTACATTCATACCTTCTGACAATCTGAATTTGAGTTTTGCCAAGAAAGCAGTTGTCCTTTTATTAAAACAAAATGCTTTCCAAAACGCTTCAATTCCCCGCCCTAAACCTCCACTCCTAGGATGGGCGTGATTCTTGTCTCAGTTACCGAACATTATTTTGGAAGGTTTCTCAGATAAATATAGTAAAAGTGTCATAAACAAAGATAGAAAAGCAACTTTAGTCGATGGCCCTTTAAATGATAGAAGAAGTTGTGGGATGGTTTAGAAGGATCTTAGCATGACATGATCAATATGTTAAGATGAAATTTCGTAGTAACGTTGTTGCCACCTGTCACACCGCGTGCAGGCAAAAGAGTTAACCCACTAGACTCTCGTTAAGTTGAGTAAAAATGGATGCCACCAAGCAGTCTGCACCAGTTTACATATGTAGTTTTATTCCCTAGTTTTAATTATTGATTCAGGAATACTTAATCATCATAACAGGTGGCCAGTACATTTGACACGTGTTTCGGCCTGTGGCCTTCTTCATAACTGGACTGGTATTTGCAGATTAAATGTTAGTACAATTTAAAGTTTAGGGGAACCATCTTCAATCAAAAGCACAAAGTTCAATGTTCCGGTGTAAATCACCATGCCTGGTCCATGGAGTTCCGTTCTCCTGGCATCCATTTAGTCGTGGCATCGATTTCTACTCCCTTTAAATGATGCCTGTAGACCCTACAGCTCCCAGAAATGCAAATTAAATTGACTTTGGGGTCTTACTATCCCAAATGAGGACGAGCATATTACACTGAACCCATTGAATGGATAGCACTGTGCATGTTAAGCACTCGCGTTGAACGACCTGAGAAAACCAGAAATTCTGGCATTTGATCTAAGGCCTCGGGTGGTTAGATGTTTGGGGATAACTGCATCCATGTATCACCCAAACAACTTCTATTCGAGTTATTTATTTAAAAAGCAGGGAAATAAAACAGCAGCTGGGCCATTGACTTTCTAGAATAGAGTTACCGCTTAGTGACGCTGTGAGTGAACAACCCGTAGAAGGGGAAAGGAACCTGTGCTACTTGCTGGCCACTAACCCCAAAAGCAGGCTTCTGAGCTGCTGAGCTAAGCGGCTTCCAAGCCAAGGCTGACCCCCGCGGTTTGAGTCAATATAGTGGTTTCATTGAACTTGCCTGCTGCGTCATTTATAAGTGATAAATGGCTACAAATATACTTATAATAGCTATCACCATTGTACACCCGTGTATTACCATCAGAAACACAAGTCCATCAAACCACATAGGATAGGATAGGTTATTTATAATGCGTTTTATACCCAAAGGTTTCTAAGCGCGGACCCGGGGATCAAACCTGTGTAACTCTGCATCGTCTTGCTTCCAAGGCGAGCACGTCGCCCCTGTGCTATCCTCCCGAGACATAAGAAATTATGTAAAACCAGCCGATGGATCGCAAACATCAAAATAACCAACTCAGCAGAAAGAAAGCTCCAAAATGCATGAAGATTTCTTGTTTCCACTTCCATTTGGTAGTACCACCATCTTGGAGAAGCCAGGAGATTGAGGGCAGGCGCGGGGAAGAATTTAGCCAGTCCCATGCAGGGAATAGAATGAACAGCTCCCATAAGAAACCCATATACTAATTAAATGCTATAATAGAAAACCCATTACTGCAAACTATGAGACATTGGCTAATGTGTGAGATCTGGGACATGGGATCTGATCCACCTAATACAGCTGGGAGGCTCCATGTAGAAAGAAACCAAGTAATCGATTGCACACTCTAAATCCTAAAGTAAAAGTCATTTGCCAGCAAGTAGCTTTCCCTGCATGAATTTACTGTTAAATTACAGCTGAAATGGAGAGTGCATTATAATTGAGGAAACTGCTCCACTCCACGCATCACATGTCAAATTAAGACAATCCCTGGGTCTTGGGATGGATTCAGATGTGTGGAATGCGTCCTACGCAAGACATGGCATCGGCCTCGGTTCTTTCAGCCCTGGAAGTCAATTCACCACTGAGCAGCATGGTTGCAGGAATTCAAACACCTATGCAGAGGTCAAACTTTGGTGATTGTCCGATTTTGGGACAGATTAAAATGGGAATCAACCTCTTGGTCCACCATTTGCTTTAGGAAGTGCCTTTCGATGGGCCAATAAGCCATTTATAAGATGTCGTGATAAGTTAGTGTTATTCTGGGAACAGTACTAAGAACTTTCTAAGAATTTATGTGATGCCCTAATTTTTATTACTACCCGGCGAGGGCTCAATCAGAATGAAACAAGCATTCTGATTGGCCCTCGCCGGGGCACTACCCGGCCGGGAATCGCTCAGCCGGGATTCCACGGCCATTGTTCCTGGCGGGGGATGTGGCAGCCCCTCAGCCAATGAGAAGGCTCGAAGCGGGGCTATCCCCGCTCAGAGCCTCCACACGGCTGAGAAGCTGCCTTCACCCAACGCCGGGGACTCAGGTATGTGCTTCGCTCGGGCCTATAACTATGTGCCCCGGGGCATTACCTGACCCGGTAATGCCCCCGCCGCTCAGGGGATATTGCTTAATTATTGCACCCTTTTGTCTCTCTTAAAATAGTGGTAGTTTTATTCTTAAAGAGATATTGCTGCAGTTTCTTTTAATGTCTCGTGAATGCGAAATATTGCAGAATTCTTCATCTGCAAACGACAATGCCAGACTAGACAGAAGAGTGATGTGCGAAGTTGCACTAAATCCTGGGTACTCCTCGGTGTCTAAGCGAAGAGGTTGATGCTGTCTCTGCCAGAGGTGGATCGGTTCAAGAATTCATGAGTAGAGCTGAGCCCGATTGGAGCCCAGGGCCTGGCATGGCTCTTTGAGTCAAACACAAGCAAGGCCAGCGAGACAAGATACCTGCCATACTACCTTTCCACCCCCACCATATAGTATTTCTACCTAGTGTGCTTCAACTCACCCACACTGCACAAGATCCCTAGACACTCTACCTTCCCACCCCGCACCCTCCAAGACCCCTATCTGGTGCCTTCACTTCCCACCCCATCAGAACCTTCCATCCTGCCTATAGAGATCCCAAAATGCAAGGCCCCTAGCTAGTGCTCTGCCCCCACAATACAAGACCACTACTAAGCATCCTGACTCCACTCCCCCACCAAACAAAATCCTTACCTGGCATCCTGCCTCCCCACACCCTACACAAGATCCCTAGCTTGTGCTCTGCCCCCACAATACAAGACCACTACCGAGCATCCTGGCTCCACTCCCCACCAAACAAACCCCTTACCTGGCATCCTGCCTCCCCACACCCTACACAAGATCCTGAGCTTGTGCTCTGCCCCCACAATACAAGACCACCACCGAGCATCCTGGCTTCACTCCCCCACCAAACAAAACCCTTACCTGGCATCCTGCCTCCCCACACCCTACACAAGATCCCTAGCTTGTGCTCTGCCCCCACAATACAAGACCACTACCGAGCATCCTGGCTCCACTCCCCCACCAAACAAAACCCTTACCTGGCATCCTGCCTCCCCACACCCTACACAAGATCCCTAGCTTGTGCTCTGCCCCCACAATACAAGACCACTACTAAGCATCCTGACTCCACTCCCCCACCAAACAAAATCCTTACCTGGCATCCTGCCTCCCCACACCCTGCACAAGATCCCTAGCTAGTGCTCTGCCCCCACAATACAAGGCCACTACCGAGCATCCTGGCTCCACTCCCCCACCAAACAAAACCCTTACCTGGCATCCTGCCTCCCCACACCCTACACAAGATCCCTAGCTAGTGCTCTGCCCCCACAATACAAGACCACTACTAAGCATCCTGACTCCATTCCCCCACCAAACCAAACAAAATCCTTACCTGGCATCCTGCCTCCCCACACCCTACAAAAGATCCCTAACTAGTGCTCTGCCCCCACAATACAAGACCACTACTAAGCATCCTGACTCCACTCCCCCACCAAACAAAACCCTTACCTGGCATCCTGCCTCCCCACACCCTACACAGCATCCCTAGCTTGTGCTCTGCCCCCACAATACAAGACCACTACCGAGCATCCTGGCTCCACTCCCCCACCAAACAAAACCCTTACCTGGCATCCTGGCTCCCCACACCCTACACAAGATCCCTAACTAGTGCTCTGCCCCCACAATACAAGACCACTACTGAGCATCCTGACTCCACTCCCCACCAAACAAAACCCTTACCTGGCATCCTGCCTCCCCACACCCTACACAAGATCCCTAGCTAGTGCTCTGCCCCCACAATACAAGGCCACTACCGAGCATCCTGGCTCCACTCCCCCACCAAACAAAACCCTTACCTGGCATCCTGCCTCCCCACACCCTACACAAGATCCCTAGCTAGTGCTCTTCCCCCACAATACAAGACCACTACTAAGCATCCTGATTCCACTCCCCCACCAAACCAAACAAAATCCTTACCTGACATCCTGCCTCCCCACACCCTACACAAGATCCCTAGCTTGTGCTCTGCCCCCACAATACAAGACCACTACCGAGCATCCTGGCTCCACTCCCCCACCAAACAAAACCCTTACCTGGCATTCTGCCTCCCCACACCCTACACAAGATCCCTAGCCTGTGCTCTTCCCCCACAATACAAGACCACCACCGAGCATCCTGGCTAAACTCCCCCACCAAACAAAACCCTTACCTGGCATCCTGCCTCCCCACACCCTACACAAGATCCCTGACTAGTGCTCTGCCCCCACAATACAAGACCACTACTAAGCATCCTGACTCCACTCCCCCACCAAACAAAATCCTTACCTGGCATCCTGCCTCCCCACACCCTACACAAGATCCCTAGCTAGTGCTCTGCCCCCACAATACAAGGCCACTACCGAGCATCCTGGCTCCACTCCCCCACCAAACAAAACCCTTACCTGGCATCCTGCCTCCCCACACCCTACACAAGATCCCTAGCTAGTGCTCTGCCCCCACAATACAAGACCACTACTAAGCATCCTGACTCCACTCCCCCACCAAACAAAACCCTTACCTGGCATCCTGCCTCCCCACACCCTACACAAGATCCCTAGCTTGTGCTCTGCCCCCACAATACAAGACCACTATCAAGCATCCTGGCTCCACTCCCCCACCAAACAAAACCCTTACCTGGCATCCTGCTTCCCCACACCCTACACAAGATCCCTAACTAGTGCTCTGCCCCCACAATACAAGACCACTACTGAGCATCCTGACTCCACTCCCCACCAAACAAAACCCTTACCTGGCATCCTGCCTCCCCACACCCTACACAAGATCCCTAGCTAGTGCTCTGCCCCCACAATACAAGGCCACTACCGAGCATCCTGGCTCCACTCCCCCACCAAACAAAACCCTTACCTGGTATCCTGCCTTCCCACACCCTACACAAGATCCCTAGCTAGTGCTCTGCCCCCACAATACAAGACCACTACTAAGCATCCTGACTCCACTCCCCCACCAAACCAAACAAAATTCTTACCTGGCATCCTGCCTCCCCACACCCTACACAAGATCCCTAACTAGTGCTCTGCCCCCACAATACAAGACCACTACTAAGCATCCTGACTCCACTCCCCCACCAAACAAAACCCTTACCTGGCATCCTGCCTCTCCACACCCTACACAAGATCCCTAGCTTGTGCTCTGCCCCCACAATACAAGACCACTACTGAGCATCCTGGCTCCACTCCCCCACCAATCAAAACCCTTACCTGGCATCCTGCCTCCCCACACCCTACACAAGATCCCTATCTTGTGCTCTGCCCACACAATACAAGACCACAACTGAGCATCCTGACTCCACTCCCCCTTCAAACAAAATCCTTACCTGGCATCCTGCCTCCCCACACCCTACAAAAGATCCCTAGCTTGTGCTCTGCCCCCACAATACAAGACCACTACTAAGCATCCTGACTCCACTCCCCCACCAAACAAAATCCTTACCTGGCATCCTGCCTCCCCACACCCTACACAAGATCCCTAGCTTGGATCCTGCCCTTCACAATACAATAACATCCTGCCGCTCCACCCTCTACAACATTTTGGGACAGATTAAAATGGGAATCAACCTCTTGGTCCACCATTTGCTTTAGGAAGTGCCCACATCAAAGTGCCTTTTGATGGGCCAATAAGCCATTTATAAGATTTCGTGATAAGTTAGTGTTATTCTGGGAACAGTACTAAGAACTTTCTAAGAATTTATGTGATGCCCTAATTTTTATTACTACCCGGCGAGGGCTCAATCAGAATGAAACAAGCATTCTGATTGGCCCTCGCCGGGGCACTACCCGGCCGGGAATCCCTCAGCCGGGATTCCACGGCCATTGTTCCCGGCGGGGGATGTGGCAGCCCCTCAGCCAATGAGAAGGCTCGAAGCGGGGCTATCCCCGCTCCGAGCCTCCACACGGCTGAGAAGCTGCCTTCACCCACCGCCGGGGACTCAGGTATGTGCTTCGCTCGGGCCTATAACTATGTGCCCCGGGGCATTACCTGACCCGGTAATGCCCCCGCCGCTCAGGGGATATTGCTTAATTATTGCACCCTTTTGTCTCTCTTAAAATAGTGGTAGTTTTATTCTTAAAGAGATATTGCTGCAGTTTCTTTTAATGTCTCGTGAATGCGAAATATTGCAGAATTCTTCATCTGCAAACGACAATGCCAGACTAGACAGAAGAGTGATGTGCGAAGTTGCACTAAATCCTGGGTACTCCTCGGTGTCTAAGCGAAGAGGTTGATGCTGTCTCTGCCAGAGGTGGATCGGTTCAAGAATTCATGAGTAGAGCTGAGCCCGATTGGAGCCCAGGGCCTGGCATGGCTCTTTGAGTCAAACACAAGCAAGGCCAGCGAGACAAGATACCTGCCATACTACCTTTCCACCCCCACCATATAGTATTTCTACCTAGTGTGCTTCAACTCACCCACACTGCACAAGATCCCTAGACACTCTACCTTCCCACCCCGCACCCTCCAAGACCCCTATCTGGTGCCTTCACTTCCCACCCCATCAGAACCTTCCATCCTGCCTATAGAGATCCCAAAATGCAAGGCCCCTAGCTAGTGCTCTGCCCCCACAATACAAGACCACTACTAAGCATCCTGACTCCACTCCCCCACCAAACAAAATCCTTACCTGGCATCCTGCCTCCCCACACCCTACACAAGATCCCTAGCTTGTGCTCTGCCCCCACAATACAAGACCACTACCGAGCATCCTGGCTCCACTCCCCCACCAAACAAACCCCTTACCTGGCATCCTGCCTCCCCACACCCTACACAAGATCCTGAGCTTGTGCTCTGCCCCCACAATACAAGACCACCACCGAGCATCCTGGCTTCACTCCCCCACCAAACAAAACCCTTACCTGGCATCCTGCCTCCCCACACCCTACACAAGATCCCTAGCTTGTGCTCTGCCCCCACAATACAAGACCACTACCGAGCATCCTGGCTCCACTCCCCCACCAAACAAAACCCTTACCTGGCATCCTGCCTCCCCACACCCTACACAAGATCCCTAGCTTGTGCTCTGCCCCCACAATACAAGACCACTACTAAGCATCCTGACTCCACTCCCCCACCAAACAAAATCCTTACCTGGCATCCTGCCTCCCCACACCCTGCACAAGATCCCTAGCTAGTGCTCTGCCCCCACAATACAAGGCCACTACCGAGCATCCTGGCTCCACTCCCCCACCAAACAAAACCCTTACCTGGCATCCTGCCTCCCCACACCCTACACAAGATCCCTAGCTAGTGCTCTGCCCCCACAATACAAGACCACTACTAAGCATCCTGACTCCATTCCCCCACCAAACCAAACAAAATCCTTACCTGGCATCCTGCCTCCCCACACCCTACAAAAGATCCCTAACTAGTGCTCTGCCCCCACAATACAAGACCACTACTAAGCATCCTGACTCCACTCCCCCACCAAACAAAACCCTTACCTGGCATCCTGCCTCCCCACACCCTACACAGCATCCCTAGCTTGTGCTCTGCCCCCACAATACAAGACCACTACCGAGCATCCTGGCTCCACTCCCCCACCAAACAAAACCCTTACCTGGCATCCTGGCTCCCCACACCCTACACAAGATCCCTAACTAGTGCTCTGCCCCCACAATACAAGACCACTACTAAGCATCCTGACTCCACTCCCCCACCAAACAAAACCCTTACCTGGCATCCTGCCTCCCCACACCCTACACAAGATCCCTAGCTTGTGCTCTGCCCCCACAATACAAGACCACTATCAAGCATCCTGGCTCCACTCCCCCACCAAACAAAACCCTTACCTGGCATCCTGCTTCCCCACACCCTACACAAGATCCCTAACTAGTGCTCTGCCCCCACAATACAAGACCACTACTGAGCATCCTGACTCCACTCCCCACCAAACAAAACCCTTACCTGGCATCCTGCCTCCCCACACCCTACACAAGATCCCTAGCTAGTGCTCTGCCCCCACAATACAAGGCCACTACCGAGCATCCTGGCTCCACTCCCCCACCAAACAAAACCCTTACCTGGTATCCTGCCTTCCCACACCCTACACAAGATCCCTAGCTAGTGCTCTGCCCCCACAATACAAGACCACTACTAAGCATCCTGACTCCACTCCCCCACCAAACCAAACAAAATTCTTACCTGGCATCCTGCCTCCCCACACCCTACACAAGATCCCTAACTAGTGCTCTGCCCCCACAATACAAGACCACTACTAAGCATCCTGACTCCACTCCCCCACCAAACAAAACCCTTACCTGGCATCCTGCCTCTCCACACCCTACACAAGATCCCTAGCTTGTGCTCTGCCCCCACAATACAAGACCACTACTGAGCATCCTGGCTCCACTCCCCCACCAATCAAAACCCTTACCTGGCATCCTGCCTCCCCACACCCTACACAAGATCCCTATCTTGTGCTCTGCCCACACAATACAAGACCACAACTGAGCATCCTGACTCCACTCCCCCTTCAAACAAAATCCTTACCTGGCATCCTGCCTCCCCACACCCTACAAAAGATCCCTAGCTTGTGCTCTGCCCCCACAATACAAGACCACTACTAAGCATCCTGACTCCACTCCCCCACCAAACAAAATCCTTACCTGGCATCCTGCCTCCCCACACCCTACACAAGATCCCTAGCTTGGATCCTGCCCTTCACAATACAATAACATCCTGCCGCTCCACCCTCTACAACATTTTGGGACAGATTAAAATGGGAATCAACCTCTTGGTCCACCATTTGCTTTAGGAAGTGCCCACATCAAAGTGCCTTTTGATGGGCCAATAAGCCATTTATAAGATTTCGTGATAAGTTAGTGTTATTCTGGGAACAGTACTAAGAACTTTCTAAGAATTTATGTGATGCCCTAATTTTTATTACTACCCGGCGAGGGCTCAATCAGAATGAAACAAGCATTCTGATTGGCCCTCGCCGGGGCACTACCCGGCCGGGAATCCCTCAGCCGGGATTCCACGGCCATTGTTCCCGGCGGGGGATGTGGCAGCCCCTCAGCCAATGAGAAGGCTCGAAGCGGGGCTATCCCCGCTCCGAGCCTCCACACGGCTGAGAAGCTGCCTTCACCCACCGCCGGGGACTCAGGTATGTGCTTCGCTCGGGCCTATAACTATGTGCCCCGGGGCATTACCTGACCCGGTAATGCCCCCGCCGCTCAGGGGATATTGCTTAATTATTGCACCCTTTTGTCTCTCTTAAAATAGTGGTAGTTTTATTCTTAAAGAGATATTGCTGCAGTTTCTTTTAATGTCTCGTGAATGCGAAATATTGCAGAATTCTTCATCTGCAAACGACAATGCCAGACTAGACAGAAGAGTGATGTGCGAAGTTGCACTAAATCCTGGGTACTCCTCGGTGTCTAAGCGAAGAGGTTGATGCTGTCTCTGCCAGAGGTGGATCGGTTCAAGAATTCATGAGTAGAGCTGAGCCCGATTGGAGCCCAGGGCCTGGCATGGCTCTTTGAGTCAAACACAAGCAAGGCCAGCGAGACAAGATACCTGCCATACTACCTTTCCACCCCCACCATATAGTATTTCTACCTAGTGTGCTTCAACTCACCCACACTGCACAAGATCCCTAGACACTCTACCTTCCCACCCCGCACCCTCCAAGACCCCTATCTGGTGCCTTCACTTCCCACCCCATCAGAACCTTCCATCCTGCCTATAGAGATCCCAAAATGCAAGGCCCCTAGCTAGTGCTCTGCCCCCACAATACAAGACCACTACTAAGCATCCTGACTCCACTCCCCCACCAAACAAAATCCTTACCTGGCATCCTGCCTCCCCACACCCTACACAAGATCCCTAGCTTGTGCTCTGCCCCCACAATACAAGACCACTACCGAGCATCCTGGCTCCACTCCCCCACCAAACAAACCCCTTACCTGGCATCCTGCCTCCCCACACCCTACACAAGATCCTGAGCTTGTGCTCTGCCCCCACAATACAAGACCACCACCGAGCATCCTGGCTTCACTCCCCCACCAAACAAAACCCTTACCTGGCATCCTGCCTCCCCACACCCTACACAAGATCCCTAGCTTGTGCTCTGCCCCCACAATACAAGACCACTACCGAGCATCCTGGCTCCACTCCCCCACCAAACAAAACCCTTACCTGGCATCCTGCCTCCCCACACCCTACACAAGATCCCTAGCTTGTGCTCTGCCCCCACAATACAAGACCACTACTAAGCATCCTGACTCCACTCCCCCACCAAACAAAATCCTTACCTGGCATCCTGCCTCCCCACACCCTGCACAAGATCCCTAGCTAGTGCTCTGCCCCCACAATACAAGGCCACTACCGAGCATCCTGGCTCCACTCCCCCACCAAACAAAACCCTTACCTGGCATCCTGCCTCCCCACACCCTACACAAGATCCCTAGCTAGTGCTCTGCCCCCACAATACAAGACCACTACTAAGCATCCTGACTCCATTCCCCCACCAAACCAAACAAAATCCTTACCTGGCATCCTGCCTCCCCACACCCTACAAAAGATCCCTAACTAGTGCTCTGCCCCCACAATACAAGACCACTACTAAGCATCCTGACTCCACTCCCCCACCAAACAAAACCCTTACCTGGCATCCTGCCTCCCCACACCCTACACAGCATCCCTAGCTTGTGCTCTGCCCCCACAATACAAGACCACTACCGAGCATCCTGGCTCCACTCCCCCACCAAACAAAACCCTTACCTGGCATCCTGGCTCCCCACACCCTACACAAGATCCCTAACTAGTGCTCTGCCCCCACAATACAAGACCACTACTGAGCATCCTGACTCCACTCCCCACCAAACAAAACCCTTACCTGGCATCCTGCCTCCCCACACCCTACACAAGATCCCTAGCTAGTGCTCTGCCCCCACAATACAAGGCCACTACCGAGCATCCTGGCTCCACTCCCCCACCAAACAAAACCCTTACCTGGCATCCTGCCTCCCCACACCCTACACAAGATCCCTAGCTAGTGCTCTTCCCCCACAATACAAGACCACTACTAAGCATCCTGATTCCACTCCCCCACCAAACCAAACAAAATCCTTACCTGACATCCTGCCTCCCCACACCCTACACAAGATCCCTAGCTTGTGCTCTGCCCCCACAATACAAGACCACTACCGAGCATCCTGGCTCCACTCCCCCACCAAACAAAACCCTTACCTGGCATTCTGCCTCCCCACACCCTACACAAGATCCCTAGCCTGTGCTCTTCCCCCACAATACAAGACCACCACCGAGCATCCTGGCTAAACTCCCCCACCAAACAAAACCCTTACCTGGCATCCTGCCTCCCCACACCCTACACAAGATCCCTGACTAGTGCTCTGCCCCCACAATACAAGACCACTACTAAGCATCCTGACTCCACTCCCCCACCAAACAAAATCCTTACCTGGCATCCTGCCTCCCCACACCCTACACAAGATCCCTAGCTAGTGCTCTGCCCCCACAATACAAGGCCACTACCGAGCATCCTGGCTCCACTCCCCCACCAAACAAAACCCTTACCTGGCATCCTGCCTCCCCACACCCTACACAAGATCCCTAGCTAGTGCTCTGCCCCCACAATACAAGACCACTACTAAGCATCCTGACTCCACTCCCCCACCAAACAAAACCCTTACCTGGCATCCTGCCTCCCCACACCCTACACAAGATCCCTAGCTTGTGCTCTGCCCCCACAATACAAGACCACTATCAAGCATCCTGGCTCCACTCCCCCACCAAACAAAACCCTTACCTGGCATCCTGCTTCCCCACACCCTACACAAGATCCCTAACTAGTGCTCTGCCCCCACAATACAAGACCACTACTGAGCATCCTGACTCCACTCCCCACCAAACAAAACCCTTACCTGGCATCCTGCCTCCCCACACCCTACACAAGATCCCTAGCTAGTGCTCTGCCCCCACAATACAAGGCCACTACCGAGCATCCTGGCTCCACTCCCCCACCAAACAAAACCCTTACCTGGTATCCTGCCTTCCCACACCCTACACAAGATCCCTAGCTAGTGCTCTGCCCCCACAATACAAGACCACTACTAAGCATCCTGACTCCACTCCCCCACCAAACCAAACAAAATTCTTACCTGGCATCCTGCCTCCCCACACCCTACACAAGATCCCTAACTAGTGCTCTGCCCCCACAATACAAGACCACTACTAAGCATCCTGACTCCACTCCCCCACCAAACAAAACCCTTACCTGGCATCCTGCCTCTCCACACCCTACACAAGATCCCTAGCTTGTGCTCTGCCCCCACAATACAAGACCACTACTGAGCATCCTGGCTCCACTCCCCCACCAATCAAAACCCTTACCTGGCATCCTGCCTCCCCACACCCTACACAAGATCCCTATCTTGTGCTCTGCCCACACAATACAAGACCACAACTGAGCATCCTGACTCCACTCCCCCTTCAAACAAAATCCTTACCTGGCATCCTGCCTCCCCACACCCTACAAAAGATCCCTAGCTTGTGCTCTGCCCCCACAATACAAGACCACTACTAAGCATCCTGACTCCACTCCCCCACCAAACAAAATCCTTACCTGGCATCCTGCCTCCCCACACCCTACACAAGATCCCTAGCTTGGATCCTGCCCTTCACAATACAATAACATCCTGCCGCTCCACCCTCTACAACATTTTGGGACAGATTAAAATGGGAATCAACCTCTTGGTCCACCATTTGCTTTAGGAAGTGCCCACATCAAAGTGCCTTTTGATGGGCCAATAAGCCATTTATAAGATTTCGTGATAAGTTAGTGTTATTCTGGGAACAGTACTAAGAACTTTCTAAGAATTTATGTGATGCCCTAATTTTTATTACTACCCGGCGAGGGCTCAATCAGAATGAAACAAGCATTCTGATTGGCCCTCGCCGGGGCACTACCCGGCCGGGAATCCCTCAGCCGGGATTCCACGGCCATTGTTCCCGGCGGGGGATGTGGCAGCCCCTCAGCCAATGAGAAGGCTCGAAGCGGGGCTATCCCCGCTCCGAGCCTCCACACGGCTGAGAAGCTGCCTTCACCCACCGCCGGGGACTCAGGTATGTGCTTCGCTCGGGCCTATAACTATGTGCCCCGGGGCATTACCTGACCCGGTAATGCCCCCGCCGCTCAGGGGATATTGCTTAATTATTGCACCCTTTTGTCTCTCTTAAAATAGTGGTAGTTTTATTCTTAAAGAGATATTGCTGCAGTTTCTTTTAATGTCTCGTGAATGCGAAATATTGCAGAATTCTTCATCTGCAAACGACAATGCCAGACTAGACAGAAGAGTGATGTGCGAAGTTGCACTAAATCCTGGGTACTCCTCGGTGTCTAAGCGAAGAGGTTGATGCTGTCTCTGCCAGAGGTGGATCGGTTCAAGAATTCATGAGTAGAGCTGAGCCCGATTGGAGCCCAGGGCCTGGCATGGCTCTTTGAGTCAAACACAAGCAAGGCCAGCGAGACAAGATACCTGCCATACTACCTTTCCACCCCCACCATATAGTATTTCTACCTAGTGTGCTTCAACTCACCCACACTGCACAAGATCCCTAGACACTCTACCTTCCCACCCCGCACCCTCCAAGACCCCTATCTGGTGCCTTCACTTCCCACCCCATCAGAACCTTCCATCCTGCCTATAGAGATCCCAAAATGCAAGGCCCCTAGCTAGTGCTCTGCCCCCACAATACAAGACCACTACTAAGCATCCTGACTCCACTCCCCCACCAAACAAAATCCTTACCTGGCATCCTGCCTCCCCACACCCTACACAAGATCCCTAGCTTGTGCTCTGCCCCCACAATACAAGACCACTACCGAGCATCCTGGCTCCACTCCCCCACCAAACAAACCCCTTACCTGGCATCCTGCCTCCCCACACCCTACACAAGATCCTGAGCTTGTGCTCTGCCCCCACAATACAAGACCACCACCGAGCATCCTGGCTTCACTCCCCCACCAAACAAAACCCTTACCTGGCATCCTGCCTCCCCACACCCTACACAAGATCCCTAGCTTGTGCTCTGCCCCCACAATACAAGACCACTACCGAGCATCCTGGCTCCACTCCCCCACCAAACAAAACCCTTACCTGGCATCCTGCCTCCCCACACCCTACACAAGATCCCTAGCTTGTGCTCTGCCCCCACAATACAAGACCACTACTAAGCATCCTGACTCCACTCCCCCACCAAACAAAATCCTTACCTGGCATCCTGCCTCCCCACACCCTGCACAAGATCCCTAGCTAGTGCTCTGCCCCCACAATACAAGGCCACTACCGAGCATCCTGGCTCCACTCCCCCACCAAACAAAACCCTTACCTGGCATCCTGCCTCCCCACACCCTACACAAGATCCCTAGCTAGTGCTCTGCCCCCACAATACAAGACCACTACTAAGCATCCTGACTCCATTCCCCCACCAAACCAAACAAAATCCTTACCTGGCATCCTGCCTCCCCACACCCTACAAAAGATCCCTAACTAGTGCTCTGCCCCCACAATACAAGACCACTACTAAGCATCCTGACTCCACTCCCCCACCAAACAAAACCCTTACCTGGCATCCTGCCTCCCCACACCCTACACAGCATCCCTAGCTTGTGCTCTGCCCCCACAATACAAGACCACTACCGAGCATCCTGGCTCCACTCCCCCACCAAACAAAACCCTTACCTGGCATCCTGGCTCCCCACACCCTACACAAGATCCCTAACTAGTGCTCTGCCCCCACAATACAAGACCACTACTGAGCATCCTGACTCCACTCCCCACCAAACAAAACCCTTACCTGGCATCCTGCCTCCCCACACCCTACACAAGATCCCTAGCTAGTGCTCTGCCCCCACAATACAAGGCCACTACCGAGCATCCTGGCTCCACTCCCCCACCAAACAAAACCCTTACCTGGCATCCTGCCTCCCCACACCCTACACAAGATCCCTAGCTAGTGCTCTTCCCCCACAATACAAGACCACTACTAAGCATCCTGATTCCACTCCCCCACCAAACCAAACAAAATCCTTACCTGACATCCTGCCTCCCCACACCCTACACAAGATCCCTAGCTTGTGCTCTGCCCCCACAATACAAGACCACTACCGAGCATCCTGGCTCCACTCCCCCACCAAACAAAACCCTTACCTGGCATTCTGCCTCCCCACACCCTACACAAGATCCCTAGCCTGTGCTCTTCCCCCACAATACAAGACCACCACCGAGCATCCTGGCTAAACTCCCCCACCAAACAAAACCCTTACCTGGCATCCTGCCTCCCCACACCCTACACAAGATCCCTGACTAGTGCTCTGCCCCCACAATACAAGACCACTACTAAGCATCCTGACTCCACTCCCCCACCAAACAAAATCCTTACCTGGCATCCTGCCTCCCCACACCCTACACAAGATCCCTAGCTAGTGCTCTGCCCCCACAATACAAGGCCACTACCGAGCATCCTGGCTCCACTCCCCCACCAAACAAAACCCTTACCTGGCATCCTGCCTCCCCACACCCTACACAAGATCCCTAGCTAGTGCTCTGCCCCCACAATACAAGACCACTACTAAGCATCCTGACTCCACTCCCCCACCAAACAAAACCCTTACCTGGCATCCTGCCTCCCCACACCCTACACAAGATCCCTAGCTTGTGCTCTGCCCCCACAATACAAGACCACTATCAAGCATCCTGGCTCCACTCCCCCACCAAACAAAACCCTTACCTGGCATCCTGCTTCCCCACACCCTACACAAGATCCCTAACTAGTGCTCTGCCCCCACAATACAAGACCACTACTGAGCATCCTGACTCCACTCCCCACCAAACAAAACCCTTACCTGGCATCCTGCCTCCCCACACCCTACACAAGATCCCTAGCTAGTGCTCTGCCCCCACAATACAAGGCCACTACCGAGCATCCTGGCTCCACTCCCCCACCAAACAAAACCCTTACCTGGTATCCTGCCTTCCCACACCCTACACAAGATCCCTAGCTAGTGCTCTGCCCCCACAATACAAGACCACTACTAAGCATCCTGACTCCACTCCCCCACCAAACCAAACAAAATTCTTACCTGGCATCCTGCCTCCCCACACCCTACACAAGATCCCTAACTAGTGCTCTGCCCCCACAATACAAGACCACTACTAAGCATCCTGACTCCACTCCCCCACCAAACAAAACCCTTACCTGGCATCCTGCCTCTCCACACCCTACACAAGATCCCTAGCTTGTGCTCTGCCCCCACAATACAAGACCACTACTGAGCATCCTGGCTCCACTCCCCCACCAATCAAAACCCTTACCTGGCATCCTGCCTCCCCACACCCTACACAAGATCCCTATCTTGTGCTCTGCCCACACAATACAAGACCACAACTGAGCATCCTGACTCCACTCCCCCTTCAAACAAAATCCTTACCTGGCATCCTGCCTCCCCACACCCTACAAAAGATCCCTAGCTTGTGCTCTGCCCCCACAATACAAGACCACTACTAAGCATCCTGACTCCACTCCCCCACCAAACAAAATCCTTACCTGGCATCCTGCCTCCCCACACCCTACACAAGATCCCTAGCTTGGATCCTGCCCTTCACAATACAATAACATCCTGCCGCTCCACCCTCTACAACACAATACAATTTCTTGATATACTGCCTCCTTCATCACCTCACATGGCCCGACCTTACATCCTGCCTCCCCGTCTGCTACACACAAAACAAATATCTGGCTTCATGCCTCCGTACCCTCCACAACACAAAACCTCCTACCTGGCGCACATGATAGCAGATCTGAAACAGTTGCATAAAAGATTATTTGCTGTTCAGTTTAGTAGCCTGCTGTCTTTGTTGTGTTATAGACAGGCATCAGGTCTCTGTCTAATGGCAGTCGGCTTGCTTACTCATTTTCTATTTTTCAACCCGTTTAAAGGGATGGTCTAGTAAAAAATGTTATTTAAGAAATAGATAGGCCACATAAAAAAAAAATACTAGCATCCTCCGTTTTAAAACTTCCTATGTAAAATTTTGAGCTATTCAAGCTCAAAATTCGAAAAAGCAAGCACAGGGCCGCAGCCATTTTGTGAAATGGAGGCCCTCCTGTGCTGGCTTTTGCTTTTGCGGCACTAATGAAGGAAAAGCCAGCCAGCTGTAGTAAACAAAGTCTACCGCTGGGTGTCTTTCCCTTCATTAGTGCCGGGACTCGGAGGACGCGGACCGGAGACCAGAGCAGGAAAGCTGCAGCTGAATCTCGGTAAGTGCTATTTATTTTTTTTACAAAAAATAAGCACTAGCTGCGTTTTTTTTCTAAGTTTTCCGGGCTGGAGGAGCCCGGAAAACTTAGAAATAAAACCGCAGCTTTAAAAACGTTGTATTTATGTTTGCGGTCGCTTTTGAAGCGACCGCAAACATAAATACAACGTTATTGTGTTGGAAAACGCTGCGGTTTTTCGTTCCAAGTTTCTCATAACCAGATTGACTGTAGCGACCCAGAAGGGACATTGTATCCTGCCCCCATGGACTTTAATGAGCCATGCTGTAGAAATACCACAATTCATCAGAAGAGTTGTACGCTCCCACAAGAACCACTCTGAGTTGACTATCAATTGACTCTGAGCTGGTTTTTGACCGTGGCGGCCGCGCGAGGTCCTGTCCTCAGCCTTGAGTGCATTCTACCGTATTCTATCATATCCCAGTACAGCCTTTGGCTCCATCATTGTGGCCCCCGTTTTGGTGATTAACAGAAGCAACTCAGACTGAATTTGAATGAAAATGTATGTACAGCAGTAACCGCCCTGAAGAAGGATTTTTTCCGAAACGCGTTGGCATTTTTGTATATAATAAAGTGGACACTGCCCACTGAATTGGAACATATTGGGACATCAATATAGGAAATCCAATTGTTTGTAACAAAGAATTCCCGGAAGTATCATTGTGATATTGACATTCTATAGGCTTATGATGCATGTTACAACTCCTTAAATTTCCATATGAAAAGTATGTGCTCAATGTGATCTAACATTTGACTCGATTCAACCCTAATCAATGTGGAGTTGTCGACTTAATGTATTACAATTTCAAGTGAATTCTTGCTAGTTAGCAAGAAGGGGTGTTGGTGCAAAATTCAATTGTTTAAAATTAAGTTTGGGTTTGTGTCACATATCCAATTTGAAATATTGTTCAAGCCTAGGGTCTATTAACCTTGATAAATTAATTTACTTTACACGAACAACAAATGCTTGTTGTGATTTATATTTATTTAGAGTGAATGTACCTATATCTAATACTGTAGGGGTTTTGTTTTCCCTTGTTGGAGTGCCGTTAGGGACCACCTGTCAGCAGATGACAGGTTCTGCTTGTCCACACTAAGAATTGCCACATATGTCTCAGCCTGCAGCCCCAGTCATGTCCAGAACCTCTATGCATGACACCCCTCCCAGAAGGAGTCTGGGAAGAAGTGGCAATTGATTTCTATGATCCATTGCGGTCAGGAGAATATGTGTTCGTGGTCCTTGATGAACATTCCAGATATCCTGAGGCGACGATACTCCCATCCACCACCGCCACAGTCGTGATCCCAGCGTTGGACCGAATATTCTCAGCCTATGGGGTCTCCAAGGTAGTGAAATCGGACTTCCATTCATGGGAAGTGATTTCAACAACTTTGCCAAGTACATGGGATTCCACCACAGAAAGGTTACGCCACTCTGGCCCCAGGCCAATGGAACCGTGGAGCAGTTCATGGCAAACATAAAGAGAGCCATCCGATTAGCAAACATCACTCATATGCCCAATTGAACAGTCTCTCCTCAGGGACTACTGGAATACACCCTATGACTCCACAGGAGTCTGCCCGACGGAACGAATGTTAGGTCGCCTGTGCGCTCCCGGATACCCCACGAATCACTGCATAGAGAGGAGGCTACACAAGATCAGGACATGAGAGGCAGGGATGACCAGGCGAAAGGGAAAATGAAGGACTACGTGAACCGGAGACGACGAGCACAAGAGACGATCCTGAAGATAGAGGACAATGTCTTGGTACGACAAACTCAGTCTCACAAGGACACGCCACCGTTCGACCCACGGCCCTTCATCATCTTTGGTATGAAGGTGTCCATGGTCACAGCAGAGAGAGATGGCTGGCAAGTGACAAGGAACAGCTCACTCTGCAAAAGGACACACGGCGACTCACCCCGGACGAAGCATGAATGGAGTGAGGATGAAATTCGCATCAGGGAAGAATCTGGCTAATCAGGGGACGAGGAGGAGTCTGGGGCCAAAGAGACAATCGGTCTCAAGAGCGGACGGGCTGATGAACCAACTCATCCAGAGACAGAAGCAAACCCTGTCGCACCATCCGGAAGGTGAGACGATGGATCGAGGAGATGGGCTAGGACAATGCTATTTTGGGGGAGGTGTAGCATCACACAGGATCACTGTGTCAGGTGACGTGACCACAGGAACCAAAGGCCAGGTGTCCAACACTAACGTAAGCATGCGAGAGGCACAAATAAAACAGTTACTGTTAGACCTATGTCCAGTGTGGTTGTGCTGTGTGCAGCGACCCACACGCACCCACGGCTGAGAGTCGACACCTTAAGGAATCACAGCACAGAGGCATGCAGTATTGTGCTGCAAACCACAGGCCATGATACATCTGGCCACCTATGTCCTGCGTTAAGAAGTAACAGAGCCATGAAGCATTGCGCTTCAAACCATAGGGCATGACACATCTGGCTACTAATATCCTACCTCAAGGAGTCATGAAGCCCTGCAACATTGTGCTGCAGCCTGAAGACCATGATACATCCGGCCGATAGTGTCCTACCTTAAGGCATCACAGATGCAAGCAGCACTGTGCTGCGAACCACAGCGCATGATACCTCAGGAGTAATAGAGCAACGAAGCACTGTCCTGCGAACCACAGGACATGAAACATCTGGCTGATAATGTCCTACCTCGCAGAGTCACAGAGCTCTGCAGCATTATGCTGCAGCCAGCAGACCATGATACATCTGGCCGATAGTGTCCTCCCTAAAGGCATCACAGATGCAAGCAGCACTGTGCTGCCAACCACAGCCCATGATACCTTGAGAAGTAATAGAGCAACGAAGCACTGTCCTGCGAACCACAGGACATGAAACATCTGGCTGATAGTGTCCTACCTTAAGGCATCACAGATGCAAGCAGCACTGTGCTGCGAACCACAGCGCATGATACCTCAGGAGTAATAGAGCAACGAAGCACTGTCCTGCGAACCACAGGACATGAAACATCTGGCTGATAATGTCCTACCTCGCAGAGTCACAGAGCTCTGCAGCATTATGCTGCAGCCAGCAGACCATGATACATCTGGCCGATAGTGTCCTCCCTAAAGGCATCACAGATGCAAGCAGCACTGTGCTGCGAACCACAGCCCATGATACCTTGAGAAGTAATAGAGCAACGAAGCACTGTCCTGCGAACCACAGGACATGAAACATCTGGCCGATAGTGTCCTACCTAAAGGCATCACAGAGGCAAGCAGCATTGTGCTGCGAACCACAGCCCATGATACCTTGAGGAGTAATAGAGCAACGAAGCACTGTCCTGCGAACCACAGGACATGAAACATCTGGCTGATAATGTCCTACCTCGCAGAGTCACAGAGCTCTGCAGCATTATGCTGCAGCCAGCAGACCATGATACATCTGGCCGATAGTGTCCTACCTAAAGGCATCACAGAGGCAAGCAGCATTGTGCTTGCGAACTACAAGCCATGACACATTGGCATGTTAACATCCTACGCTAAGGGGTGACAGTGCCATGCTACACTGCATTCCGAACTGCAGACTATGGTACATTGGAACAACAGCCTCTCACCTTAGGGAGCTGCTGAGTTATGTTGTGTTCTGCTCACAACCCCTGGCTGTGTAACATGTGGCCAACAGTGTATTTCCTTAAGGAGCCAACGAGGCATGCCGCATTGTGTTGCTAACCATGGGCCATGCTACCTCTGGCCGTTAGTAACCTACCTTAGGAGTAACCGAAGGTGAATCAAAAGTCTGTCCTTTCTACATGCCTAGTTTCACGACAGGGTTCCAATGATATGATATGATATGGCATTTATAACGCGCCTATACACAAGTGTTTCCATCCAATGAGAGGGCGTGTCAAGCATGTTCTGGTCGAACTGCTGCAGCCTTCACTATCAAAAGAGGACACTGAGATGTTGAAGCAAGAAATAGCAGGAGAAGAACTATGATAGTTATTAACCTGAATGCTTTGAGGTTGCCTGGCCCTTGCAGGCTTCCTGATGAATTCTGTAGGGGTTTGGCCAAACAAGATGATTGATGGCATGTTGATGTACCCGAATTCCAGTAGCTGTCTACCACCAGCTCACATCAAACACCTGTAGGATAAGCGGCTTACCAAATGGCGACCTTTCAGCCGGATCAAGACCAGTTGTAAAATGCCAGCATATGTACGGTGGTGCCCTGACAGGGTGAACTATGTTGGGATCTGACGGGATTGCCTGAAAATTACTGTAGGGACGATTGGTGTATTGCCAAGGATGAAAATGGACCAGGATGAAATCGTACACTCAAGCCTTCCCTATTGGACAGAGTGCACTTGGTAGAGTGAACACAATAAGGACGACTGCCCCCCTCTGCCACCGGGTTGGGGTGTTCAGATGGAAATGAACGGCCCGGTTCAGAGATTTCCATGCGATCCAAACCTCCCAGAATGATTCTCTGGAAGTTGCAACTGCCTCAATTCTAAGGTGGGAAGACCGTCATGTGTCTGTTTTCTGCAAAGGCATATTATGAACCGGATAGATGATGAGGATGATGATGGAGGAAGGCTTAAGCGATGGAAGCTGGCCCCATGCATCCAACGGCTCTTATTTCCACATGACTGAAGGTTAACAATAAGAAGCTCATAGCATTGGAATATCTGCGAGATTGCTGGGGAAAGATCAGCAACCTCGAGGGAACGGGTGCCTGTATCTTCAAGGAAGCGTCAATATACTTGAAATCATTGTTAAGCAAGAGCAGTAACATGCTGGATGCAAGATGATGGATGCCATTTGGAGAGATAAAGAAGTGAAAGGGTAGATCAGGCTCAGGTACACTGAATATGAAAGGCCTGCTCAACCGGAGTCCCTGAGAAAGCATCCACAGGAGAAACACTTGCAGATTTTTGGTCTCTACCAGTTTGGATAATTGAAGCGCAAGCTGTATTTAACAACTCCTTGGGAATCCAACACAATGGAATGAGAAGCTGTTCTTGCCCCATGAAGGGGTCATGCTGCTGTAATGTAAGGCTCTGTGTTGTTGGACTGGAGCGTAACTATCTACTAGATGATTAAAATCCTAAACCGGGCCTACTGAACACTTAAAGGACTCCAGAAGAGGGGGCCATCTAAGCTAGCTGACTGCTGGGGTTACATTTGCGAAAGAAGTAGGGAATGTCATATGCTGGGAACTGGGAGATGGTGATCCTAACAATGAGGCAGGGGATAAGTCAAGGCACCCTACTCAGTCTCTCTATCTTGGTCCTAGGAGATAATTCCACCTAACTTCAAGGCAGTTCCAGCCACCCCGAGTTATTTAGATAAACAGAACCAGCTGAAAAGCTTATCCTGTATTGACAAGGGAAGTCAGTTACCCCATGTAGACCTGGGGATTGTGCCAACACACACCATTCTTGTCATAGTATTCTGGGAATGGCCTTGATGCAAAAAGAGAAGGACACATTCTTTTTGGACATAGAGTCAAAGTTTCTGCACTCATTTGCATAACAGTGCGGTTCGCTATTCCCCTCTCATTCTCAACCTGAAAGACGTAGTATGGTTTTGATTCTCAATTGAGCAGTTGCAAAATGCTTCGCAGTTTCACGCACGCTGCTTCGCAGTTGCGGGCTTCTACACTGTTGCATGCTGCTTCACAGTTGTATGCTGCTTCGCAGTTGCGCGCCGCTTCGCAGTTGCACGCTGCATCGCAGTTGCGCGCTGCTTCGCAGTTTCACGCACACTGCTACGTTGTTGCACGCTGCTTCACAGTTGCACGCTGCTTCACAGTTTCCGCGCCGCTTCGCAGTTGCACACTGCATTGCAGTTGCGCGCCGCTTCGCAGTTGCGCACCACTTCGCAGTTCCACGCTGTATCGCAGTTGCATGCTGCTATGCAGTTTCTTGGAAGTCACTCTATTTCATTATATCACCACTGTTTTCATGATGATTAATTAATGTATGGTATGTGCAACAGTTTTATTATCTGCTCATAAAAGTATGCATATGAAAAAAAGGAAGCCACGAGGACTTGCAGCAACAGGCGGAGAACCTCAGGTAATGATACGCCAGTCTGACAGCAAGGGGGGTGGGAGGGGGCATTGTGCTCCAGACCCCTGGGTTATGTTGTACCTGGCCAATAGTATCTTTGATTCAGGGGTCAGAGAGGCATGCCACAATGTACTGTGGACCGTGGTCCGTATTACATCCAGCTGACAGCGTCTTGCATGGAACGTGTACCGTGTTTTCATCACGGCCACTTTACACTTTGGCATTTTAACTGCAGTTTTTCTCGTCAAATGATTTTCTTAAAAATATATATATATATTTGGTGTTGGGGAGTGGGGCTGGTGGGTGGCAGGGTGAAGCAGAGGGGGTGGGTTAGATGGGGGTGGGGGAACCCCCAAATTGAAAGAAAAAAAAGAATTCGGCCAAAACGACTGCATGAAACTGCACGTCTGAAGTGTAAAGGATTTAAGTGGCGGTGGTGGAAACACGCGGAGCCGCATGGAGGAGTCGCCAGGCTGCTTGGTGCTGCTTCCTTGGGCTTTCTCACGCATGTCTGCGAGTCTCTTCCATTATTCTCACAATTAATATGGCTTGTTCTAACATAAATCCTTTCTTGCTACTCACCACTCTTTGGGCAAAGGTAAATTGGTCGATTTTTTTGTACTGAATTTTGTACCGCATTTTTCTACCGGAAATAGGTAGGTGTATATAGAAGGGTCGGTTGTGGTGTGGAGGCGAGGGGTGGGTGCGGGATCTCCCCTGCATTTTCAAGAAAACAATTTGATTTTAAAAAAAATCGACCGTTTTAATTTCAAACAAAGTAATTTGGTGTTCTAACATTTTTTCTTTGTGTTACTATTTTTAAGACAAAGATCTGCATTCATGTGTTTGTTTAGAAGATTTAGCTTGCAAATGAAATGGCAGCTTCATTAATGTTCCATTGTTCAGACTACATGTCTCCGAATTGGCTGCTTTCCAGAGATGTATTTGTATTCTTTACATTTGTAAAGCGCCATAGCGCGGGGGGCATCAGGGCGCTGTAACATTGAGGAAACATTTTGTAGAATCGTTGCATGTTTTACCTCTGGCTGCTGTGAACTTGTTGACATCCCTCCCGCCGGGTGCATAAGTGGCGCTTTCTGTAATTGACTTACCTACTTGTGCTCCTGTTTTCACTGCATCGCTTGACTTTCGCATCCTGGCGCGTGACTTTCTTTTGTGGCCTCGCTTTGAGAGTTTATTTTCACATTACTTGCAGTGTAGAGGTAATCATTTTTTGGAGGCAGTCATTTTATTATATCTGGCAGATGCTATTTCAGCGGCTCACCTTTAACTTGACGCATGAATCATAGCCAGTTTTAATCATGAAATATACATGTCTTAGTTGCTTATCAACTCTGATCTCTTTCGGTAATTAATACGCAAAACTGTTCACCTGCTGCGCAGACAGCAATGCTATTTAATTTAACGTGTACGTTCGTACTGTTGTTCAAATTGTGATGTATGTTTTTAGAAAGTACTGCATGTTTGATCTGTCTCTTGGCATATTGTTGGTGTGTGTTGTAAAGGTGCAGGTATTTCCTGGTTTTACATTTTGGCCCAATATTTGTGAGGGTGAGATAATGTTTAACAATACTGGCTTTATTGTGTGTTTAGAATTTACTAAAACGTTCAAACTTAACTTTTGAATTCAACTCTGTGTAGGTAACTACCTTCATATTTTTTCTTTTACCCACCAATTTCTTTTTCACAAGTTGTGTTGACAGATTTGCGTTGGAAGCGGTGCGTCTTCTTTTGTGTTTTGAGGGATACATTTCATTTTGTAGCCTATTTTTTCCTCTACCCCTAGCACGGCAGCCCAAAAGTATTTTGGCTGCAGATTAACATCTTGTGTTTTTTTCACTGAATGTTTTTAATTTCAAAGAATGTTTTTAATTTCACAGAATGTTTTTTCAGATTGTTTATTCCCTCCGACCCCTGCACTGCGCATGCGCAAAGGCCTGACTGCGCGTTCTTTGTGGTCGATCATCTTGTGGGTTTGGCAGAATAATTTTGATCACGCGGCAGATTTCTCATTTTGAGATGTCTCACCGATCCTACTGCGCATCAGTTAACAGGACTGGAGGAGAACAAAAGAGACATAGGAAGTATTTTTCCATTTTCCTATTTAACGTTCAGTTTAGCACCAGCCTGTCGGTACTCTGCATCACAGCGATATATCTTTGTTGGCCAAGAGTCACATATACAAACAAAATAAATTAAAGAGTTTGAGCTGCTTTGAGGAATTCGACCATCCACACGGTGGGTGTGTGCTCGCCTGGCTTTTTTGAAATTTTATATGAAATTGAATGATGATAGGTCAGTTTCTGGAAAATATGTGGGGTATTCCGCACACATTTTCCAATGCTCACTGCACAACATCACATAGACATGTATACTCTGTGTGGACAAAGCCTTACAGGTGGAGTCCCCCTGTGATATTTAGTTTGGATGTGACCGTCAGGATTACACC
Organism: Ambystoma mexicanum; assembly: GCF_040938575.1. Lineage (NCBI taxonomy): Eukaryota > Metazoa > Chordata > Amphibia > Caudata > Ambystomatidae > Ambystoma > Ambystoma mexicanum. The sequence continues at coordinate 76,544,802 of NC_090940.1, read as the reverse complement.
TTGTCTCTCAGAAGGGGGGGGCAAAACCTTCCTCCTGCCATGGCCAGCCTAATTAACTATCAAAGGCTCCATGGACCCACCCTGTCCTTTTTGTGTAAGCACTGCAGAATGGTGGCAGCAATTCACATAATCAGCATAATAATGGAGTATACTTCAAACAGGCCCATGTGGGGCCTAGCTGCAGAGGTGAACAAAGGAGAAAGGAAACCCCAACAACCTGTATTATGCACTCTGTCAACCTGAAGCCAGCTCCCTCCTCTCAGTATCAAGGGCAGTGAACTGTCATGTCTGGGACTATGTATTTACAGTAGTCATCCCAGCAGGGGGACCGCATTCAGAAGATACGTGTATGTGGTTTGGCAGCAACGAAAAGTCTGGTCTCGCTACAGCTTTAAGGGTGACCTGCTGCTTTAATCAGGAACCACAGGGAGCTCAATTTACCAGAGAGACCCTTTGATCCACAACTGACAGGATGATGGGTGGGACTTAGTATTACATGTTTTTACCCCTTTACCTTTTCTGTTGCAAAGCACTCTGGGTATGATCTCATGCATACAGGAGATTGTTGGTGCGGACCCAGGATTGGTTCATTAAGGTAGGCTTAGCCTAGACCAATCAATGTGGCCCATTTGGCTTTAAAAGAGGGTTGAGCCCCTCTTTTGGGCAGATCACCTGAAGACTTTGCAAGGAGTAAGAAGAACTCATTTGGACCCAGGCTGATGGTACAGTCTGCCTTGCAGCTTCTGCCAGTGAAGAAAGGCCAGGATATCCAAAGAGGGAAGCACAATCTCTCCCCTAAACATCTCCCAAGGAACAGAGGGAGATACTGAATCCAGAAGACCCTCCAGCAGCTCCAGAACCGGTACCCAGCCAGCACACAGCGTGCACTGATAGGCTCTGCAAGCCAGCTTCCTAGGTGGGAAGTGCCAGAGAGTCGCTGAACCAAACCAAGGACAAGGCTGTTGCCTGCAATACTCTCCTCAGCTTTGGGCTGTCCGCCTTAAAGGATGACACAAGCCCAGTGAAGAAGCTAGGAGGAGTGCATTGACAAGCATCAACCAGCGTCTGCCTTAACGGAAATCGTCGAGACAGTCGAGCGCCTCGAGCTGCAACCGACTGCACTGCTGACTGTTGTCTCGCTGCAGTCGCTAACGTCGTCCGAGACGCCTCGACTAGTGCTTATGACCCACCAACCAGCACTGAGACAATGATTCCTGACCCGAGCTACCATGTAGGCCAGTGTGCAGCCGTCCGTCCAGCCTCGCTCGCTGAACTGCCTGCCACCTGCTACCATCACCCATCTTGAACTCTGTCTTAGAAGCTGCAAAGCACCCTGAAACCGACTCTAGACTGTTGAGCACCAAGAACTTCTACAAGCAAAAGGTACATTGTGTTTCTGTCCCGCTGGTCCTTCTCCGAAGGCCCCTAGTGACATTTTACTACCCATTGCTCCCTTTGTCTGGAAACCAAGTATCCTTGAACTATTGTGATTAATTACTTTACCAACTACCCTCCTGTCAGTATCTAGAGTGCATACCCTTTCCTTCTTGAAAGGATGCTAAAGTAGATATTTGTATAGAACCTTGACTTGACAGTCCCTTTTATCATTGGGTAATAATTGTATTTTCACTGTGTTGTAACTAACCAACAATTCATGACCTTGTGGAGATAAGCCTGCTGTTCAGTCCACGTTACCAAAATTGGACAGGGAGGGTTATAATCTGCTTGTTTCCGATCTGCTCTGATCCCTTCTGGTGTACTGTAGGTGTGGGGCAGATTGATGGTTTAGAAACCGATATTCATACCTGGACCACTGGTTCCCTGGAAGTTGATTCGTCACAGCTGTAATACTCCTACTCCCAAAAAATCTTTTTACTGCGTTTTATTGCTCAGAGCGGATTAGTGCCTCAAAACACTGCCTGCATGAAATATTACTTCTAAGATGAATATATATTTGTAAATATGCAGAGCAGCCTTTCAGCTTTTTATTGATGCCTGAAGGAGTCATTTCTTCAAACAGGCAATGCAGCTTGTCAAACAATTCACAGTTCTTAATTCTCTCCTACTTTAACAGCAATCCCATAATTTCATTTGTTCTGCACCTGCATATACCTACTTCAATCAATAAATATATGTATTTCGATTGAAAGCCCATAAAATGATTATACAAAAGTATAGCTATATTGTTAACAATAAATAAATAATTAACTATTATAGTTTATTGAAAATGTTTCATGAACAGCTAGACGTCCGTTCATTACCCTCCCGCTGCATCCCTCCACCACCCTGCTTACCCTGTTCTTTCCTCTCTGTGTTGCCCCCCTTTTTTGGTACAACGCTGGGTTGCTTCCTTGCTAGGGTTTCACTATGTAAATCCTGTACATACATACATACATATATACATATATAAATATATACAAGCTGGAGCAGCACCATGCACGGTGCCTATGATGCATCATCCCCTGCTTGTACGTGCCACTGCCGACTACTCGACGCGGTACAGTATGAGACCCAGTGCCCCCTTATGCCGTATAAAGTGGCGCTATTTCTTCGGCCCTGTACCCACACCTTGTGCGCGCAGTACTTTTTTCCAAGTGCACACACTTGATAAAGAATAGGTCAAAAAGGGTGATGAGGCCAAAAGTAGTTTGCGTTTCCCTTACCACCGGTACCAGCAGTACACGTAGGCGCCTGTCACTTCCGCGGCGCGCGACAGTGGCGCATTCGCAAATTCGAGAGATATTCTCCCTTTCAGCGCCTCTCTAGATTTGCCGGGAACAATAAGGGGGATTCATTAGGGCCATTTGTTACTGTCATCTGCCATGATTCAAAATGAAATACTAAATGTTTCATGGACTCGGGGAAAAAGAGCAGTATTTGTCTTGGTGGTAGCTCTGCGAAGCCGGCGCGCCGGGCGCGCGCCATTCAAGGGGGCTGATGGATGAAAGCGGGAAGGCAGTGTGCCACCTGAATGATGATGGCCTAATATCATCACCCTCTTGTCAACTGTAATAGGCTTTCCCTCACAGAAATAATTCATAAAAACGCTCCATTATATTACCTCGCTGACAGGCCTCATCTATTCTGTTGCTCCAGCAGGCCCACACCACTAATAAGGAAATATGTGGAGCAGGAACCCTGAAAAATTAAACAGCTAGTTTATGAGCAATTTGTTTCATGCCGTTTATTGTGTTTACAATGTGCAGGCTGTTTTATGTTTCCCCGCCACAAGGATTAAGATGGCGGGCCCTCGGTTATTTCTGTTTAGAAAACAGCATTTGACGTTGATTTAATGGCGTTTAATCATGACAATCAAAAATATTCATTTTTGTGCACACCGCAGGAAGTCGCCTTTAGTGTGTTCGGTCAGAGTGCCAAAGCGATTACTTGCCACTCTTTACTGATTCGAGTCCATAACTCCCAAGAGGGCCTAATTCAGAGAGACGGTCACTGTATTGACAAATGGCAGCTGCGTCACTGAAAAATGCACCGCACCTTCGCCCAGGGCGCCGAGAAATGTGTTGCGTTTTGACCGCACATGAGGGCCTGGCTAATCGACATGATTCGGAATAGGGACACAGAGCACCAAGGCCACCCGGGGCGATACAGGGCAGTTTCTAGGCAACTTGGCGCCCTAGAATGTGCCCCCCTAACTGGCACACGTCACTCCCAAACTACACCTCTATGTCACGCGACAAAACCCTCCTCAATATCAATGAATCATTGGTAAACAAATTCAGCTGGTTTCACTACATTTTAATTCAAGTGCTTTACAGGAGAAATCTAATGTGGAAACCCAGCTGTTGCTGCCCAAGTAAATGGTTCTTCTGTCAACTGCTCTTAGGGAAGGCCTTGCCCGAATGCAGTTTAAAACGGCCCTTACTGACATACTGTTGTGTGACCAGCCTGCTGGGGTCTGAGGGCCCGCAGACAACTGGCCCTGTATTGCAGGCGTTCTGTTTTTACCCCCTCACTTCTATTTCACTTTGGGGTAGCACTAGACTAACCATATGAATTAATTTCTGATAGAAGGTTATCATTCCAAGGTGGACAGTCTGGTACACTCCTATTGTACTTTCTCAAAATACTCCTATGAGAGAGGGAAAGGGGAATAAATAGCACCAATGAGTGTTCCTGTCTGTGTTGCATTAAATCACAGAGCATTTCGGGAATATAACAATGACCAGAGATCTTTATATTTGATAAACAAGTCTTCGATAAAAAAAGGTTGCATGTGTGAATCAGTAAATACATAACAGACACATGACTTGGTGCTCACATCACTGTTCACAACACTCACCGTAACATTAAAATGTTTGTAACCATGCATACTCATTCAGTCTTTATGTGGGCATGCCGTGGGCGTTCCAGCTGCTACATGCTCATAGGGTTACTTTGCGGACAAAATTCCATGAATATGTGGACGCGTACAGAAACTTTTGCGCACAGGGACGCGCAAAGTCGTTTTAGGCGCGAGGGACTTTGCAGGATTTATGGACGTTTTGTATGAATCAGGCCCAAAATTGCATAATAAATATAAGGGTTTTATTGGGAATGGTTACAAAACGAAGGGCCTCTTTGGGGAAACACCAATGCTCAGGGTGGTCTCTCCTCTCTCCTTTCTCCAAGCAAACAGCATCTGGGTTCCCTGAGGGTTCCTTTTGAGTTCCAAACAGACGTTTTGGCACAACTCAGTCACAGTCTCAAGAGTCTGAGTGCCCCCACACTTCTTTCTTGGCTTTCTTGAAACTCATTCTCTTCTCCTAATTCTTGATCTAGACTTTTAGTAGACTTTGCTTGTGCGTCATGGTTAGGCAATGATACAAGTTGGAACTGGGTAGTGGTAGGGTAGGAAGCTCACACACATGTGTGAAGGAGTTGATAACCTGACTGGTTCTACAGGCAGTAGATGTCTTTCTTTGCTACCTTACTATCCAAGGGTCTCTGCTTCACTCCACCGCACACCATCATCCTCAGCTAGCTCGCTGATGACATGCAATAGTCTTGTGCTCAAGGGACTCCCGCATTCTCTCCTTGCGTCTCTACTAGCGTCTCCGTTCTTTTTTTGTTCCCATCCCCAATGTTCCCTCTAATTATTTTTCTCTAAGTGTTGAACTGGTTGCCTTTCGTGCACACTTTAATTTCCTTGTGTGCAACTGACTAACAAGGTAAGTCACTTCGTGTGCATGCAGAGTTAGTGAGCTACAATCTCCGAATAGAGTTTGGAAAGGAATTCCCAACCACTGCAAATCTTTACAAAACTGTGTAAAAGGTGCATCTTACAACACTTTTTCCAAACACACAGGCTAAAGAAACAAATATTTTATATATGATTATAAGGAGAACTCATCAACCAGTTCAAGACCTCAGGATCTCCCACAGCAGCCAGAAAAAGTACTCCTGTGGAGAGAAAAATATGTGTGTTATGCCAATGGAAAAACACTCATGTGTATTGTAAAAAACAAATATTGCTTATGATAACTGATGTGGCTATCAAAAAAATCAGACACGATACAATATTTGCAGATAGAATAATGGCAACTAAAAGGAATGTGTCAGAAAACACACAAACAGGAGTTCATGTGCCACTTTAATGAAGTAATTCAAGGGCCGGGAGAACATTCCGCTCATAATTTGTGTAAGGATGATAATTGCATCAGAATAACTGCACCACAGAATATGATGATCAGAATTCCCTGACTTCTGCTTACTATCCACATTACGTTGAGGCAACCTCTGGCTTCTACCCACAAAACTCCATGATATTTTTTCTAAGTAGTGACCAGCAGGGGAGTGGCACAGGAAGGAACTTTATTAAGATTTCCACCCAATCTCAAGATCAATTTTAAGGGGAAAGAACATATTTTAATAAGCATAAGGTATCCCCCTTGGCAAAGCTAATTACTTGTTTACTCAATGAGAAATCATTTCACTCTAAGTAGGCAGAACATTCTTATCAGAGCCTTGCTCTTAACACTGACATAGGAAGTAAAATGACAGGGCACATAATACAGCCTATAGTTTTGCCCACCCATCCTCACCATAGCCTAGACAAAATTCAAGAAACGCATTACTGGCGTTTCTTATAGAGCCCTGTTGAAGAAAATCACATATATATGGTTTTTAGTTTAATGGCATCAATGCTCAGAGATACAACAGCTTAAGTGCCTTCTTCTGTACCTAGGGATCCCTCTGTAATTCATTGTTTAGAGTTAATCAAGATGCAGGGGGATGCTAGAGCCAATAAACACAGAACACATGTTTATATTGAAATGTCCTCAACAGCTGAGCATAGAAAGAAACAGAAAGTGCAGTTCTCTAGACTATTACTAGAGTTTCCTATCCTTTAGCAAACAGACACATTTCCTTCTCTCTACTGTACTGCCAAAACAACTCACTTGGCTATTTAAAGTTACTGATTTGTTCATCACCCACAAGGACTGTTCTCCTGTGCCCTTCCACCTGTACCCCTCGCTGGCTCCTATGTTAGCCTCAATACAAGTTGATAGGGTACTGTAAACAGTGAGGAATTGTAGCAGGAAAAACTCACTAGGATATTTGCATACCCATAATACTTAGCAAGCAAAACATATGTAGTGCCTCGCCATGATATGTCAATTTTAAGAAAACGTCATGAATCTTCATGTACACAATTATTTTGCAGCGCGTAAAAGATTGTTTACATTTTACCCCATCCTTTTATCATTAGGTAGATTATATAACTGATAAGTGCAACTGTTTTTAGGGATTTTAGGTTTGTAAATTCATGCTTGCATAGTAGGGTAATGTAAATGAGCTAAACCAGAATATCATGATTGGGTAGTTTTTCAAGGGTAAGCATATGTCAGGTAATTGCTGTGGCTTGTTCCTTATTAAATCTTTTTGCATAGGTGAGAATTTCCTCTGTGTGCTGCTAAAAATATTCTGAGCGGCACCCAGCAGGAAGCTGGGCAAACGCAGATGCGCACAGCTTAGAGGGAACAGTGCCCGTCACACTCCTTGAGCCTGCACCTCAACTTGACCTCTGTTCATACCTCGTTCATTTAGGATGTGTTTACTTATCTCAGACCTCTTGCTTGTCTTCTCCAACCTTATTTCTTTCACCTTTCTCCTCCAACACCTCCACCTAAGTTCCTCTTCCACCTCGTCCTCCTGGTTATCCATCCGGACGTCTCTGCCAATACCCTCTCCCACTTCCTCCTGTGTACACTCCTTCTCCTTGTTTCTCCTGATAATCTCTCTAATCTCCTCCTGAATAGATAGCTTTTCCTCCTTCTGTCCTCCTCCTGCTGTTCCTCTTGACCACCCCCTCCTTGTGCCTCTCACCTGAGGCTTTCCAGTGAAGCTCCCTGGGGCAAAGTGTCTTGTATAAGTATTTTATAAGTATTGTTCAGTCACCGTGACCTTTTAAACAAATTTGGCAATCCAAACATTGGCAGTTCACTTTCAGCGCAAGACTGACTATTAATCAGGGTGTGGTATATGCCGCTGGTTGCTGGCCCGATGAAATCTGGTATAATATTGCGCCCAGCGCCTTTGTGGAAGTTGCCTGAAGACCTTACGGAGTCCTGGACTCTGCCTGTAAGGAAACCCATCAAGCCCGGGTAAGAGATGGCGATACAGTCGGGTCTCTTCCCTTCTGGCTTCCTGGAGATCCTGCATCTGGGAGTGCAGTGACCAGTAACTGTTGGAGGAGCCGGGTAAGTGTATACCTGCGTGACTCAGCTTACTCCTGGGCTGGCCTAGAGGGAACTTTCACTGGATATGGGGGCCTGCCCAGTGCAATGTGCTATATTATCTGATGAACACAGGAACATATTTAGCAGGCGCTACCAACACGTGCTGGCTTGGTGCACATCCAAGAACACTGTTTGCGCACATCCAAGAACACTTCAGTGCCTCAATGCCTCTGGGCTGCTAGTGCGCTTTACAAAGGTAAAAACAAATAATACTGTTATGGGGAATCGGAACCAGGCCCAGACTCCATCTACTTGTGAATTGGCCGAAATGTGAATAATCAGCTGCATCAACACCAGTCCTAACACTGTTGTTTTGCCTGTAGCCCAACGCCTCCTAAGACTCTACAGCACACACCTATAAAGTACCTACTTTTCCATCTATTTCGAATTAGTGTTCCTGACTCAGTGACATTTACTGGCAATGGGAGCCGTAATCATTGCAATGAAATTTGGAAGCAACAATTAATAGCAGCAAGTGGCCCCGGTCTTCGACGTAGGGGTGGTGGGGGGGTGTAAAGCTCTTCCCCTTTCCCAATTGAAAGACATTGTGCTGAAGACGGAAAACAGAGGAAGCTTCCAGCAGTAGTAGTGATGGGCCCCAGAGTCCAGCAGTGTCATGGACATCAGAGATGACAGCACAGATGGAGCAGGGGCAGAAGGTGGAACAGGGGAGTTGTGCTGAGGATAGTAAAAGCTGTGGTATACCACAACAGTGTAGACTCCTAAATACTTGCTGAAGCGGCGGTGTGGGCCCCTCTTCCTAGGGTGCTTGACACTGCTACAGAGGGAGCAGTGCTCCGGTCTATAGGCTGTTGGACTCACTAGGCACATGCCTGGCCGGTCTGGATGTGGGAGAGCAAAACAGACCATGATATAGGCCTGCAGCTGAGGCAGGGAAAGTACGTCGACACCGCAGACCCGACACAAGATGGTGCAGCTACCTGAGTCGCCAGAGCAGCAGAAAGGAAGTGAGCAGCAGGTCCTGTCGGCCATTGCTGCCTTGCAGACATGTGTGGAGTACCGGGAAAATCGAACCACAAGTGAAAAATAATGCAGCAAATATCCAAAATATACAAGCAGAAGTCAAGGTACTGAAACAGAAGGAGAAGGTGCGGGAAAATAGAGCTGAAAATACACAGGGGAGGGCCAGACAAAATAACATGCAAATATTGGGCCTGCCTGAAGGGGCAGAGGGCACGGACCCCACAATGTATGTTGAGAACCTGCTTTTGCAGGAAGTCGGCTCTGGGGAGCTCACACAGGGCTTCATAGTGGAACACACATATAGATCCTTAAACAAGAAGCTCCCGCCCGCAGTGCCTCCAAGACCAATAATCACTAAAATCATGAACTATAAAGATAGAGAGAAGATCCTTGCGTTTTCAACGGATGGGGGCATGATTCAGAGATCATCTGCGAAGCTGGTCATATACCCTGATTACACGCTACAAGTTCAAATGCGCAGAGCTCAGCTTGGCCCCACAAAAGAGCGACTCTGATGGGCTAGACTAAAATACCTGCTCATCTAGCTGGCTCATCTCAAGGTGCTATATAATGGCCGGTCCCTCTTATTTGACAGTCCTGAGGAAGCACATACATGGATGGACATGGTGAAAGTAGCCCCGATAGCGGAGTAACACGACTATAAGGTAGTGCGGATGGTGGAAGCAATGGACCTAATTGACAGTGCCTCCCGAGTGCAGCTCACGACAACAGAAACACAATGACTGGCGGCTTAATGGGACAACATGTGAGAGCCATTAAATGCCAAAGTGGTGACAGGTGGGCCTGTCGGGGTCCTTAGACGCTGCACTGTAGAGCGGCATGACGTTTTTCAAAGCAGGAGGGAGAACATTAGTGGAACATTGGACACCAGCTCAGTGGGTGCTCCCCTTGGCAGTGAAGCTGCTGAGACCCACCCGTTGGAATTACGCCTTAGGATACCAGTTTAACAGTATTCACCCACTGCATGCTGACCTACCTAGCAGTGGTGCTTGTTGGGTTAAGCACAAGAAGCGGATACGCCTGAGCATGCAGTGCGTTGCTGGGCGATTGTTGAGTCTGGTCTGGGTCTGGGGTGGGGGGGAGTTTGGTAGTTAGTTTGTTTTTCTTTTAGAAATATCCGAGCTGAGAAGCCACCAGGGGGGGCGCGGATGCAGGGAGCCTGAGCGTGATCTTCTCCCATTCTAGGCCCATAAAGTGTGCTGAGCTCCCACTTTTTTGGCCCCCCTGACCCACAACCCGGACACGTTGGAAGGTGAACCCCTGCTCCACCCGCAGGAGCGATAACAGGCAAAATCGGCCCTGGATTGAGGGAGAACTGTCGGCCAACGTAGGAGCAGAAAACGAAAGCGGAGACAGGCCCGGCGACCTGAGGAGCTCTGAAGACGAACCAAGGGAGTAAGGGGAGGTGAGCGTGTGCCTCCCCCCTCAGTTCAGATAGAAGCCAGCGTTGGAGGAGGAGGAAGGCCCCCTGCCCGCTCAACCAGATAGGGCGCGGGAGGGGCGCGTCATGAGGAGCCAATTTGCCAGGGGGGATCCCATTGTGGTTGGGGGACAGCCACTCGCTGGGCAGCTGCAGGGAAACTAAGTGGGCACCCTAAATAGACAGGACGCTTTTGTGGAGATTGGTGGCCCCCTGCCGTGACTTGCATACAGGGACAGAGTGAGGAGAAGGAGGTGAGCACGGGACCAGCTGAGAACGGCGGGGAACACCCCCATAGTGGAACGCTGCACCGGTTCAAGCGCAAGGATAGTGGCGCAAGAGGTGAGCCCACGTCACTACTCCCAAAGGAGCACAAAGAAACAAAGCCCACACTGAGAACCATAACGAAGAGTCCTATCCAGAGGCACTACGCAGAGGACAGACTCAGGCCTAATTGAACAGTGCAGGGGCCCCCCGGCAGGGAGTAGTATGGCCGGGGGTAACTACTGGGGTGCTGAAGTGGCAGAAGGAAGAAGCCCGGGGGGATAGGGAGAAGGGTCGGCCACCTGGTAGACCAGGGGGCCCAAAACCCATACCCCACAAGAGGAAGGTGGCGTTCTTGACAACTTCAAGCAGACCCCAGGAGGAAGGCTCCCCCAGTAGCGGCACTGGAGTGGTGGATGAGGGCTGGGGGTCTCCCGACCTCTGGCAATTGAAGAAGACTCACTTGGACTGCAGTGGGAGGTGAGGGCCCCCAACTCTGGGGCATGTGCCCGCCTCCCGGGCCTTAGATAGAAGCAACAGGCATTGACTGAAAGGTATTCTCCAGGGAGAGACACAAAGGGTGCACCAACCATTGTCGTCCATTGTGTTCGCAGCAGGGGTCACCCAAGTGGGGGCCCACTTGGAAAGCAGGAGGCGGTGTATGGAGGCAAGATTGAAGTTGGCCACCTATGAATATACAATGGGTTGGACTGGAGGAGAAGTCGCCGCGCAGGCCAATATGGCAACCGCCACCGAGGAATCCGCAGCTACCGAAAAGGATGTTGCTGCGCTGATGGAAGAAATCAGAAGCATGAGGGCTGATATTGGGAGTACAGTGGATAAAATCACCCAAAGAATAGACAAAAGGGAGGAGAGACTGGAGAAAGTCAAGCACAATCAATCCTCCCTTGACAACCGAGAGACACAAATGGACATGTGGATGTCCGAAATGGGGAGACGTGAGGTAGAATGAAAATGGATAACCTAGAAAATCATGAAAGGCAGAATAACCTAAGGCTGTGTGGGATCCCAGATAGGGACGGGGAGACAGAGGCGGGCTTGAGGAGAACACTATATGAAGTCACAAAACAGGTTTTCAAGGATGACACCATCGAAGAAGCAAGAATCGAGAGAATTCACTGAGCAGGTGGGGCGGTGGGAGGACCGAAGTCAGTCCTCAACCAGTTCCACAACTACTCAGACAATTTAAAGTTATTTGAGAAAGCTAAAAAGAGAGGCCCAGTTATGTATGGCACATCCAGAGTATCAATCTTTCAGGATTTGTCCTCCCTGACCCTAACCAAGAGAAGAATGTGCTCACCCCCGACGAAGTGGCCTAATGGGAAAGCAGTGAGGTACAGATTGGGGTTTCCATTTTCCATCTCCTTTGAAGTCGGCAGGCGTAAATACAAGTTGATGACAGAAGAGGACATTCGAAGGGTCACGGGGGAGCTGGTGGAGGAAGCCAGTACCTCAGAGAATTGGAGAGAAAAGGTGGATTGCGATAGGCAGTGGCTTATCAAGGGACTCAAAAGAAGACGGATGCCAGCATCCAGAAAATGTAGTAAGTTGAACACATCGTTCGTGGCAGACACCTGATTCACAGCTGGAGTACAGCCCCAGAGAAGATATTAGCACTGGGGGGTCATTTCTCATTGTAAGGTAGAACTGTGGGACCATCTGGATCCCTAAGGGTTGTGCAACAGCGCTATGTTTGAAAGGGGCAGTTTTATAGGTGCAGCGGTCTGCTGAAGCTTGGGAAGTTGATGTATATTTTGTTGTGTGGGAGCAGGGGGGTTTGGGGGCTCAAGGGTAAGGAGATGTTGAAGGAACTGGACCTGAAGGAATCAGGTCCTACTGGTGGTCCGGTCTCCACCTGGTGATGTTAACCGGGAGGAGTCGGAAGCCCTTTTGGGTTGCTGCGGGGAGGGAGGAATCAGGGTTGGGGTCATGGTACGGGTCTTCTCACAGTGGTTGTCCTTGGTTGTCGGGAGGTGGTTTGACAGGCACTGGCCACCCAGAGAGCGATTGATACCCTCGCGTAGGGGACTAACAAGATGACTGTAGTGACGGATGGGGCAAGGGAAGGCCACCTGAGGATGGGGACTTTGAATGTCAAGGGGATGAATTCACCCACAAAGAGGTCCCTGGTGGCTAGGGAGTTCTGTAGAGCTGAACTTGATGTAATGTTCCTCCTGGACACTAAATACGCCGGAGGCAAGGAATGGAGGGTCCCTTGTGGTTTGATGGGTCAGGAATATTAGGGATCGGGGCCCTTGAGGAAAGCGGGAGTGGGAATCCTCATAGGTAAAGGGCTGAAAATGGAGGTCTTGAAGGTGTGATTAGGGAACGGGCACACTCATTGAAAATAGGCTGAGGTCGGAGATTAGCTAGCTTGGCAAACAGGCTTGTGAGGCCACTGAGAGGTGGAAGGATCTGGTCTTGGAGGCGAAGGGGAAAAAGGGAGAACTCATACTCCTAGAGAAAGGTCAAATAATTTAAAAAATTGCAATCGTTGAAACAAAAGTTCTATGAGAAAGGGGACAAGGCAGATGCACTACTGGCGCCAGGCTGACGGGACAGCAAGCTGAAAGGTGGCTGGAGGCTATAAAAGTGGTGGATAAAACACAGGATCCAGCGAGAGATGGGATTTAAAACGCATTTGCTTCCTTCTTTGAGAAGTTGTAAGAAACAGAGGTTAGCCCAGAGACGGGAGACATAACAGCTTATCTGGTGGAAACCCAGATGCCCAGACTGTCTCCTGAGGAAGTCGAGGCACTGGAGGCCCTAATATATGTAAGAGATTAAGAGAGCAGCAGCGAAATTACCAATGGGAAAGGCCCCAGGGGAGGATGGTTTCTTGGCAGGGTTTTATAAGACCTTCCTTTCCCACCTTCTGCCGTTCATGGTAGAATTGTTCAATGACATCCTGGAGACGGGGGAAGCCCCAGAATCCTACTCTCAGGCACTAATAACGGTGATACAGAAGGAGGGAAGGTACCCCAGGTTATGTGGATCAGATCCTATCGCCCCATTTCCCTTCTGAACATCAACGCCAAGATCTATACTCTGGTATTGGCGGCAAGACTTGAAGGGTACTTGCCCCAACTGATCCAACCCGATCCAGTGGGATCAAGTCAGCTACAATGAGGAAAACCTTGCACCTGATTTACGAAGCTCAGGGGATGGTTGGGGACCCCTCCCTGCTCTCTGTTGATGCGAGAAGGTGTTTGATAGGGTGGAGTGGGGGTTTCTTAAGGAAGTGCTCACTAGAGTAGGTCTGGCATGCGTGGTAGTGAATAGGGGTACACGGCAGGGCTGCCCCCTTTCCCTGACCCAATTCACACTCTCGCTGGAACCTCTAGCCCAGAGAATCAAGGAGGACCCTCAAGCAGAGGGAATCCCAGTTGCAGGGGTGGATTACAAAGGTGCATTATATGCAGACGATCTTCTCTTGCACATGAGTAACCCCCTAACCTCATACCCAGAGTAATTCAGTTGATTGAGCAGTACAGAAGCCTTTCTGGTTTTAAGATTAGTAGGGCTAAAACAGTCCTTTTCCCAATGGATAGGGACAGGGACGGAGACATTGACAGGTTTGGTTTACCTCATTGGGGGTGCACGTTAATCTAGGCACACTGAGATATTTGGGGATCAACCTCACGAGGGACACAGGAGACCTATTTGAGGCTAACTTCCCCACACTGCTGTCCAGATTTCAGGCGGATCTTGTAAAATGGAATAAACTGGCCATATCATGGCTCAGACGCCACAATGCCCTCAAGAGGGTTTGCCTCCCAAGTTCCGTCCATGTGTTCCAGATGCTGCCGATCCTGGTCCCTGAAGCCTTCTTCCGCGAGATAAAGGCTGCTCTGCTGAAATTCCTGTGGCAGGGGAAAAAGCGAAAATATCCTGTGAGGTCCTCACCTTACCTAAAGAGAGGGATGTGGTTGGGCTCCCGAACATGAAACTCTACTACAAAGTTGCACAGCTGAGGGTCCTCATACCCCATTTTAGAGCGCAGAGGGATCCTCAGTGGGTTGGTCTGGAAAGTCTTCACCTGTCCCACGCCACCGTGGGGGAATGGCTGTGGGTACCAAGAAGCAAGCTCCCCCATAGCATCCGAGATCACCTAATTGTGGGGACCATATGGGGCATATGGCGACAGGGTGCAGAAATTCAAGGGGTAATGACAGGGCCCTTACTGAGCCACCTTTGGGCGCCTGGTGTACGAGAGGCGATCCCAAACCCTGAAAGATTTCAGAAATGGTTCAAGGCAGGACTGAAATGGTTGGCCAACTGTGGAGGGATGGCACATTCATTACAACAACCAACCTGGAGGGGGCACTGGGCATTGGCACTCTCTCTGTATCCTCATACCTTCAACTAAAGGGGGTGATAACGGAGGGAATATGGAGGGACAGGATACAGAGGGACCTTACCCCCTTCAGGAAACTCTTAGACAAAAGTATGGAAATGAAGGGGTTGATTTTGTGCTCTGCTCGCGGGTGCCATTTCACCCACCAGGTTTTTCCTGGCAGGTGTAACGGCACCTGTGAGCAGAGCACGTCAGATGCACCGGCATAACTCTGCATGTGCCGGTGCATCCAACGTCCCCATCCCCATTCAGCCCTATGGGGCAGAATGGGTATCGGGAGGCCCTTGATTCCGGAACCCGCAAATGGGCAATTACCGGGTCTGCCGAGCTCGGCATGAAAAAATGCAACTCCGCCGGCTACCGCCAGAGTTGTAATGAGGCCCATGGAGAGGGAAATAGATCAGCTCTTTGGAGTAGATTATGTAACGGGGCCTCTCAGACATCGATCTCAAACCGATACAAATTGCATGCCATCAAGCTCCTCCATAGGTGGCAATATGATCCTGTCAGACTCTCAAAGATGTCTCCCTTCTGCTGGCGCTCGTGTGGGGCGAGATCTGATTATTGGCGTATGTGGTGGGGATGCCCGTGAATACAAGTATTCTGGGATGAAGTCCTGGGATGGATCAAAGACCTAGACGGTATCCCCCCAAACCAAATCGCCCTTTCTGATCTTGTTCAGCATTGGAGGAACTGAGGGGGAACTGAGTAGGTTGACAGCGCTGGCAGCGTCCCTGCTACTTGCAGCACGGGCCTGCATAGTGATGAAGTGGAAATGTGCTCAGACCCCAGCTAAAAGGGATTGGATGAACGTGGCCCTGAATATATGCATCATGGAAAGAATAACTGCTGGGCTCCAGGGCAGGGCAGATCCGCATGAGAGGATATGGGGGGAATTCATGAGCAAATATTTGAAAACTGGAACGTAGAGAATTGTAAGAACAGAGGTTGATTGAAAGAAGGGCTTTTCGGCCGGACTCGAAGCAAAAGTGGTAACCTTCACCCTGGGGGCTATTTTTTAGTGCAGCAGCATCTGATGATGTAATAAAACACCTGTGAATTGGCCAAGTACATAAGTACTTTGCATAATTACATTGCTCGCTACCTCAAGTCAACTGAAGGTTCTTAATTGTGGTTTTAATTAGCTAAAGAAGACACTGTTACCATAGGGGGGATGGGAACCGGGAGTCGGAGGGTAGAAAGAGGGGGGTTATCTAAGGGATTGGGAGGGCGTTGTGAGAATAAGGGTTGTTCATTGTTGATTTATTTTCCTGGCCATATGGTTTACTGTCGTTGATGTACCAAAAATTGCAATAGAAAGACATAAAAAAATAAAATAATTTCAAACTGTCCCGAGATGGTTCTATGTCATTTCATCGTCAGTCATTTTTACGACTAGTGTTTTTATGAATAGATTTTGCCGAAAAAAGTCATCAACATTTTTTTTTTGGGGGGGTTCCCACCTATTCCTCCCCTCTCACACATATTTTTAAATATTCCCGACACCCCCAATGCTTTATCTGCCCTGTCCCACCGCCCACCCCAATATTTTGATGAATTGTTTCGGCAAAGGGTACTCGTAAAACAACAGTCGTAAAAACGACTGTTGATGAAACGACGGTATACCCCTGAGATTGTGTGGTCAATGAAAGGAATACAGAGATGGGATGCCCTAACCTTATGGAGCGCGCTCCTCTGTTTGGCTGGGATGTAGTGTGTACTGAAACCCTGACCAATCCTCTGCAGGTCTGTAGAGAGCCCCCGAAACTATATGCATCATTATGGCAGGTGGTCTAAAAGTAGTAACGTGGAATGTGGGAGGCCTCAACAGTTTTATTAGTTTAGTGTGATTTTTATAACACGCTAAATCACCCACAGGCCTCAAAGCGCAGTCAACAAACAAGACAGACGTCACAGAAACAATCCAGATGAGGTGAAACAGGGATGGTAAAAAGCTTAGATAGTCTGGATTGAGGTTAAAAAGATGGGTCTTGACTCTCTTTTTAAACTTATAGAGGTTGTTGGCTTGCCTTGAGTGGTTTGGAAGCTTATTCCAGGCCAAAGGGGCTTGTACATAGAACATAGTGTCACCAAATCCTGAAAGCTTGAATCTGCGCAGTACCAATTTGGTGGGATCATAAGAGCGCCAAGAGTGTGCTAATAAAGTGTGAGACAGTCGATTTGATAAGTCAGTGTTACAGCATTTATAGGTTAGTGATAAAACCCTGTGAGTGACAGGATGTTTGATAGGAACCCAGTGAAGTTCTTGTCTGGCTACGGAGACATGATCGCTTCATGAAAGACCAAAGACTGCTCTGACAGCATTGTTCTGTGTAACTTGCAGAACTTGAAGTTTGGCTTTTGACGTTGGGCTGTTACCATAGTCAAGATGTGAATTGACCAAGGCCGTAGCAAGCAACGACATATTTTGTAAGGAAATACAGGGGTGTATGTGGTTCAAAGGTTTGGACACGCAGCTGTAGGATGCTTTAATCTGAGCAACTTGCGGCCTCATAGTAAGCTCAGCATCCAGAGTAATACCTAGTGTTTTTACAGATTTGACAACTTTAATTGTGTTGGTAGCTATAAATAAACTCTCGTTGTCGGGACCCAATGTTTTGATTTTATTTCCAGATGCAATAATAAGGAGTTTGGTTTTTTTAAGGGTTAGGTGCAAGCGAGTTGGTAACCATCCAAGCCTGGATGGCCTGATATATAGAGTTGACAGTGTTGGTGTCCCTGGTAATTCCATTATGACTTGGGTGCTGTCGATATAGTTGGCAAATTGGACACCCAGGTCATTCCAGAAAGCAAGAAGAGGCATGATGTATATGTTGAACAATGTTGGCGAAATACAGGACCCCCGAGCTACCCCGCAAGTGACTAAAGCAGGGATAGAGCAAACATTGACCATGGCCACTTTGGCATATCTGGGTCAAGGAAGGATGCAATCCACTGAGCCGTGGCAGAATAATAGAGCTCCTGATTCATTAACCTAGCAGCCACCGGGGAATGATCAACTAAATCCGATGCTGCAGACAAGTCGAGCAGAATGTGGAGTACTGGTTTACCTTTGTCGACAATGCCTGCAATGTTGGATTTCATATCGAGTAACATGGTTTCAGTACCATCTTTTGACCTAAAGCCGGATTGCCTGGGATTAAGAAGATTGCTACATTCCAGGAAGTCCTGCAATTGTAGGTAGGCAACACGATCTAATATTTTGAGTTAAAACGGCACATTAGTGATTGGTCGGTAGTTTTTGGAAATGAAAGGATCTAGGGTACTCTTTTTCAGCAAGAGTGTAATCCACACCTCACTAAAAGCCGCAGGTACATTTGCTTCCTCGAAAGAGAGATTGACAAGGCGAGTCACCCAAGGAGCCAGGCTGTCAATACAAGCTTTGAAGAGCCTGGAAGGGCAACTGTCCCCCATAAAAGAGGTGGGTTTCATATTTGACACAATTTTGCAAATTTGGTTCTTGGAACAGGGAGAAAAATTAAAAGAAGTTTTTCTTGTTTCTTTGTATACAGGAGATGCAGAGATATTCAAGAAATTAGATGCCGGAGATGAAGCAGGGGGGTCTAAACTTAACTGTGCAGCGATTGATTATTTTGTGACCAGAAATGTTAGCGTTTAATTCATTGTGTATTGATTGGCACCAGTCAGCGTCCTTATGTACAGTGGTTTCAGTGGGGGATTTACCTTCAACCTCCTTTCAAATTGAAAAACGTTCACGCGTATTAGATTTGGCAGAGGAAATCCAAGTGTTATAACTGTGGGATTTGATGTTAATAATAGCTCATTTAAGATTAGTGACTGATTGTTCATAGGTGGTATGAAGGTTAGGAGTAGGGTGTTTATGCCATTCTCTCTCTGCCTTTTGTACTTTTAGTTGTAGGTTTAGCTGGTCTGGACTTTTTTGGGTGGAAGGGTATCCACAATGTGATTAAAGGTGTGGGTAAGATGGTGATCCTGATCATTAGATTTAGTAAATGTATGTGCGGACTCAAGTTTTGACAACTGCTGGGAGGAAAATGGTTGAGGCGCTAATTTCCTAAACTTTCTATCAGTAACATACTGTCGAGAAGAGGGTTTCCAAGAAACCGAGGAAATAGGTAGAGAGAAGGTAAAATTCACTAGATAGTGGTCTGACCACATACATTGAACAATGTTGGTCTCTGAAACAGAGACACAATGAGTCAAAATCCTATGAGTAGGAGCCGATAGCTGCTGAGAAAAGCCAATGCTTTTTAAAGCAGAGAGTAGAGAAACAGCGGGTTTATCATTTCAATCATTGACCCAGAGATTAAAGTCTCCAAGGACAATGACTGGGGTATTGGCTTTGGTTGTTTTGTTGAGCAAATTAATAAATTGCTCTTCAAAGAAAGGTGTGTCAGAAGGTGGGCGATAGATCACTATTACCATCAAGGAATCTTGTCATTTTTATTAAAAGACACAGGTCCTCATTACGAATCCGGCGGTAACCGTGCCGGAAAAACCAGCCGGTTACTGCCGGACTCGTATTACCATTCCCCCTCCGTGATTCCCGGAATCACCGGGGCAGTACGACCCCGGTGACCCGGGAATTCTAGAGGTGGAATTCTGTAAGTCTCCATTCCCATGGAGTCCCATAGGACTCCATGGTAATGGAGAAGTGGAAACACTGGCACCATGCTGTAATGGTGCTGGTGTTTCGACGTCCGTCTGCAGGTGGGTGGCGTTACTCCCGCCAGGTCAGACCTGGCGGGAGTGTCACCTCCCGCCTGCAGAACTCAAGATCAGCTGGTCCGCAAACAACGGTGGGGGCGGGTTTACCGCCACCGTTATTTCCGGATCGGCTGACTCGTAATGAGTCCTACAGAGTGCTGACATACTTGAGCAGACACAATGTTGGGATAGCTAAAGTTTAAGAAGGATTTAAAAACCCACGTTTTTAACTTCTCACCTGACTAGCATCATTCTGTGTCTACTGGAGGCTCCGTTGATCCTGAACTTGGCCTGTTTCTTCTCTTCTTCCAGCATTCTGCGGTAGTCTACTGGTTAGGACTGTTTGTCTGTCTTTTATGTTGTTTGCGCGTCCTGAATTTTAAATGAATAAATACATTACAAGAAACACACCAAAGAGTAGAAAGGCGGAACACGCAGGCCAAAAAATGGGGTGGATACATGGCGGGCTCTACATATTCAGCATACACCAGAGGCATCTTGATATGGGTAGCGCCATCATTGTCTTTTAAAGTTCTGCCGACTAAGATGGCTGATGAAGATAGGATGTCCCTCATCCATGGTTTTATTGAGAACAGAGAAACATGCATAACAAGACATATGCCCCTAATCATGATGCCACCACCTTCTTTCATTCGTTATTTTCCAGACTTGGTTCCTACAGAGGTTGTGCCTGAATATGTGGTGGCGACTTCAATTGCACACTTGACCCCACCCTAGATAGGTCAGATAATAACTGTAAGAAGCCAGGCCCGCCTGCTAGGGCCCTAGGCGCTCTTTTAGAATCCTTTCAGTTGTCTGACATTTGTTGGGTTATACATGCGACAACCCGAGGTTACTCGCATTATTTGGCCCCACACACTCAACTTGACTATGTATTCACGCGGAAGGAGCACGTAGGCAAATTCATTGAAGCTAATTGTAACGCTCTTGTCCTGTCTGACCATGACCCACTCCTTCTCACATGGCAAATTGTCCCACCTAGACCACTGATACCAACGTAGAAATTGAGAAGTGAGGCACTGCAAGATGAAACCTTCAGGGAACCCATTAGGGAGGTGATTTAACACTATTTAGAGACTAATACTGGCAGTGCACCTGCTGCCAGCACTCTATGGGAGGCCTTTAAAGCAAACTGTGGTTAGAGGGGAAGCAATAAGTAAAATGGGGGGCATACAAAGGGATATATAATGCAAGATTTAACCAGGCTACAGGCTGATCTGAGGGGACAGAATGAAAAAGCATGGGTGCTGAGGCTGGACCAGGGTTGAAAAATGTAGTTACAAACGTTCGAGGGAGAAAAGACCAAAGATTATTTTTTCGAAATAACCTTTGGTCTTTTCTCCCCTGAACATTTCTGACTTGGTCAAACCCCTGCCGACACCTCCACCCACACCCCCAACACACCCCCACCACCACACCCCTACTTACCTTTCATCCGACTCACTGGACCCTGCAACGCCTGTTCCCTTTCGCTTCTGTGATCGGCAACCGGCACCGCAGGGTCCTTTCCTTTTTTTTCAGGACAGCTGCGGGGCCACCTCAGCAACCCCCGCTCACAGGATAGTCAGCGGGAGTTGCGGGGGACACCCAAGCAGCCCTTTTGTTTTTTGTTCTTTTTTTGGGGGGATAACTGAGGGGGGGACCCCTGCTCATAATATAGTGAGCAAGGGTGCCGGGGATAGCCCTGCAGCCCCCAGCACAGAATGCGTGATTTGGTCAAACTTTTCAGCCATTCGGAATTTTCGAACGGCCGAAATTCGGCCAATTCAGGTATTCGGGCAATTTTTATCAGCCTTTTTGGGTGATTCCACTGAGGCTGCGACCCAAGACCTAACGGTGTTGATACAGAAGTGCATAGCGAGCTGGGAAAGACTACGCAGGTTTAATTATGCCATGTACACTGAAAAGCTACATGAAGGTGATGACAAGCTGTGTGGATTGCTGGCCTTGCTCTGTCGGAGCGAGACAAAGCAGGAAATGATTTGTATTATCACAGATGAACAAGGTGTCACTCGAAGAACACAAAGTGAGATCAGCAACAACTTTCTTAGATATTATAGCTCTTTGTACACGGAGAACGCCCCTGTCTTGGACTCTGATCTCGGTGAGGCCTTGTCTCTGATTAAGCTGCCTTGCCTAAGTAGAGAAGCGGCAGAAATATTGGACACCGGTTACTGCTGAGGACCTGCACGCCAAGATTAGAACTTTTCCTACTGGCAAACCTCCTGGAGCAGATGGTCTGCTAAGTGAATTTTACAAGGAGTTTGCAAATAACCTGGTCCCAACGCTCGTTGAAATGCTGAAAGAGGCATATGAGGTGGGAGTACAACCTCTAAGCTTGAGAGAATCGTTCATAATACCTATACTCAAGCCAAGCCTCAAAGATGGAATGCGGCTCCTGCAGACCCCTGTCCATGGTAAATCAGGACAGTAAGATACTCACTGCTTTGCTAGCAAACAGGCTGAGCGGCGTCATTGGATGTTTAATACACCCAGACCAGACCGGATACGTTCCGTGTAGAAATACCTCCTGGAACATGCAACGCTTGCACCACATAATTGATAAAAGCAAGACCCAGGAGGTCACATTATGCAATGGCATCATTAGACCCTCAAAGCGGTTGACTCCGTCAAATGGGATTGGCTGTACGCTACCCTCCAGCAGTTTGGTGTGGGGCAAGGTTACTTGCGGTGGGTTAAATGCCTAGGGCTGGTGTCAAAATGGGCTACTGTATCTCGGCAGGGTGGGAGCTTGAATGGGTACCAGGCAGGGATGTCTGTTGTGCCAATGATTTTTATTCTTGCAATGGAACCAATTGTGACATTTCTCAGGGAACAATACGTAGATGCAAGCATATGCATAAATGGGGCGAGGCATGAGATCTCTCTGTACGCAGATGATATGCTGCTCTATGGCCAGTTGTCAATTTACAGTACATACTAGAGGTTCTGGAACTAAAATAGTCCACTGACACCTTTAGATATTTGGGCTTTGAAGTTGATCACAACACCAGGAATTAGCAGGAGCACAATATGCAAAGCGCCCTAGATAAGGTGACGGCTACCTCTATCATTGATGGTCAGGGCGACGCTTTTGAAAATGGTGTTTCTCCCCCAGCTATTATATTACTTTGTAAATGTACCATATAATATACCTAAATTGTTTTTTTCTCACAAATTGGACACTATTATTAAGGGATTTCTCTGGAAAGGGAGCAGACACAGGATGGCCTTAAGCACGCTCCCGAGAACCTACTAAGCGGGAGGGATCAGGGTACCCCAGTACGAATTATATTTCCTAGCTGGTCAATTGCAGTTCGTGGTTGACTGGCTGGCAGACAAACCAACATTGGGTACTGCACTTTTATAGCCTGCCTTCGGGGACCTCGAAGGAAATGTTGGGCTTGAAACAATATATGATGTGACAGTGGGAGAACACGTGGTGTCTAGACTGCATGAGTTGCTCCTGGCCAGTCTGTGTGCTCCGGACCTGGGAGTGCGGACTAAGTGGGAGACAGACATGGGTAGGCCTTTCACGGATGCTGAATGGGCAAGAGTAGTGAGTTATCCAAAGCAGGTCTCCAGGAACACCAGGCTGAAACTTACACAGCTGTACATAATCAATAGAGCATACTTGACACCCTGCAAGATCTCTCAGTTTAAAGGTACAGATAGACAATATTGCCCTGGATGCATGGGAGAAAACATGGGCATGTTGACCACTCTGCCTTCTCCACCCTCCACCACCTTTCTGGCACCATCGCCTGCTTCTCTGGCCAGTCTGCCTTCTCCTTCTTCCGCCACCTCTCTGTCATTCTCTTCTTACTTTCTGACTACCCTTCCAACTTCTCCTTCCTCCTCTGCCTATTCTTGGGCCCCTCTAACACTTCTGCAGGGCTTACCTCATGATTGCACCCCTCCATGGAAATCTTTCAAATGTCACAATCTGTGCCACGTCGCTACTCTTATCTCTCGCTCCGCTGTCAAACACTCCTCGGACATCTGCCGTCTCTTAGAGGAGTTTGATTTGGATGTTCTCAGTCTGACCAAGACTTGGTTCAAAGCCAGCTCTGTCACGAGTTTCGACACTCTCCTCCCTGATGGCTAAAGGATGATCTCTGAACCCAGAACCAACCATCATGGAGGGGGAGTAGCCCTGATCTTCCCGGAGTGGATGCCTGCTTCTGTCATTCCTACGCAGGCCTACTCCTCCTTTGAATACCTGGTCTGTAGGGTCTCTATCTCTCCTGGCCTCACTCTCACTGTGGTCACCATCTACAGGCTGCCTGGCCAGGACACCGTCTTCTTCTCAGAGTGGGCAGACCTCTCCTGCTCCCTCCTTGCTTCTACCTCTCAACTTCTCCTCCTCTGAGATATTAACATCCACTTGGATGCTACTACCCCCTACCGTGGGCTCTTTCGTGATCTCTGCGACTCTCTCTCACTCTCTCTATTCTACCCTCTGGCCCGACTCACTCCACACAGCACACCCTGGATGCTCTGATCTCCTCAGAACTCACCCTCTCCAACCCCCTCACGACTCCACTCTCTTGGAATTACCACTTTTTCCTCTCCTCTCACCTGTCGCTCTCTGTCCCTCAGACTAAGCCATCCCCAGCACTGCCACCCACCTTCTCGGTCATCCAGCCCATGAAGTGTGTGTTAGCGGAGGCTTTCGCCACTACTTTCTCTCCTTCTACTGTAACGCTCACCTGGTATCCACGGGGTCAGGAATATTAGGGATCGGGGCCCTTGAGGAAAGCGGGAGTGGGAATCCTCATAGGTAAAGGGCTGAAAATGGAGGTCTTGAAGGTGTGATTAGGGAACGGGCACACTCATTGAAAATAGGCTGAGGTCGGAGATTAGCTAGCTTGGCAAACAGGCTTGTGAGGCCACTGAGAGGTGGAAGGATCTGGTCTTGGAGGCGAAGGGGAAAAAGGGAGAACTCATACTCCTAGAGAAAGGTCAAATAATTTAAAAAATTGCAATCGTTGAAACAAAAGTTCTATGAGAAAGGGGACAAGGCAGATGCACTACTGGCGCCAGGCTGACGGGACAGCAAGCTGAAAGGTGGCTGGAGGCTATAAAAGTGGTGGATAAAACACAGGATCCAGCGAGAGATGGGATTTAAAACGCATTTGCTTCCTTCTTTGAGAAGTTGTAAGAAACAGAGGTTAGCCCAGAGACGGGAGACATAACAGCTTATCTGGTGGAAACCCAGATGCCCAGACTGTCTCCTGAGGAAGTCGAGGCACTGGAGGCCCTAATATATGTAAGAGATTAAGAGAGCAGCAGCGAAATTACCAATGGGAAAGGCCCCAGGGGAGGATGGTTTCTTGGCAGGGTTTTATAAGACCTTCCTTTCCCACCTTCTGCCGTTCATGGTAGAATTGTTCAATGACATCCTGGAGACGGGGGAAGCCCCAGAATCCTACTCTCAGGCACTAATAACGGTGATACAGAAGGAGGGAAGGTACCCCAGGTTATGTGGATCAGATCCTATCGCCCCATTTCCCTTCTGAACATCAACGCCAAGATCTATACTCTGGTATTGGCGGCAAGACTTGAAGGGTACTTGCCCCAACTGATCCAACCCGATCCAGTGGGATCAAGTCAGCTACAATGAGGAAAACCTTGCACCTGATTTACGAAGCTCAGGGGATGGTTGGGGACCCCTCCCTGCTCTCTGTTGATGCGAGAAGGTGTTTGATAGGGTGGAGTGGGGCTTTCTTAAGGAAGTGCTCACTAGAGTAGGTCTGGCATGCGTGGTAGTGAATAGGGGTACACGGCAGGGCTGCCCCCTTTCCCTGACCCAATTCACACTCTCGCTGGAACCTCTAGCCCAGAGAATCAAGGAGGACCCTCAAGCAGAGGGAATCCCAGTTGCAGGGGTGGATTACAAAGGTGCATTATATGCAGACGATCTTCTCTTGCACATGAGTAACCCCCTAACCTCATACCCAGAGTAATTCAGTTGATTGAGCAGTACAGAAGCCTTTCTGGTTTTAAGATTAGTAGGGCTAAAACAGTCCTTTTCCCAATGGATAGGGACAGGGACGGAGACATTGACAGGTTTGGTTTACCTCATTGGGGGTGCACGTTAATCTAGGCACACTGAGATATTTGGGGATCAACCTCACGAGGGACACAGGAGACCTATTTGAGGCTAACTTCCCTACACTGCTGTCCAGATTTCAGGCGGATCTTGTAAAATGGAATAAACTGGCCATATCATGGCTCAGACGCCACAATGCCCTCAAGAGGGTTTGCCTCCCAAGTTCCGTCCATGTGTTCCAGATGCTGCCGATCCTGGTCCCTGAAGCCTTCTTCCGCGAGATAAAGGCTGCTCTGCTGAAATTCCTGTGGCAGGGGAAAAAGCGAAAATATCCTGTGAGGTCCTCACCTTACCTAAAGAGAGGGATGTGGTTGGGCTCCCGAACATGAAACTCTACTACAAAGTTGCACAGCTGAGGGTCCTCATACCCCATCTTAGAGCGCAGAGGGATCCTCAGTGGGTTGGTCTGGAAAGTCTTCACCTGTCCCACGCCACCATGGGGGAATGGCTGTGGGTACCAAGAAGCAAGCTCCCCCATAGCATCCGAGATCACCTAATTGTGGGGACCATATGGGGCATATGGCGACAGGGTGCAGAAATTCAAGGGGTAATGACAGGGCCCTTACTGAGCCACCTTTGGGCCCCTGGTGTACGAGAGGCGATCCCAAACCCTGAAAGATTTCAGAAATGGTTCAAGGCAGGACTGAAATGGTTGGCCAACTGTGGAGGGATGGCACATTCATTACAACAACCAACCTGGAGGGGGCACTGGGCATTGGCACTCTCTCTGTATCCTCATACCTTCAACTAAAGGGGGTGATAACGGAGGGAATATGGAGGGACAGGATACAGAGGGACCTTACCCCCTTCAGGAAACTCTTAGACAAAAGTATGGAAATGAAGGGGTTGATTTTGTGCTCTGCTCGCGGGTGCCATTTCACCCACCAGGTTTTTCCTGGCAGGTGTAACGGCACCTGTGAGCAGAGCACGTCAGATGCACCGGCATAACTCTGCATGTGCCGGTGCATCCAACGTCCCCATCCCCATTCAGCCCTATGGGGCAGAATGGGTATCGGGAGGCCCTTGATTCCGGAACCCGCAAATGGGCAATTACCGGGTCTGCCGAGCTCGGCATGAAAAAATGCAACTCCGCCGGCTACCGCCAGAGTTGTAATGAGGCCCATGGAGAGGGAAATAGATCAGCTCTTTGGAGTAGATTATGTAACGGGGCCTCTCAGACATCGATCTCAAACCGATACAAATTGCATGCCATCAAGCTCCTCCATCGGTGGCAATATGATCCTGTCAGACTCTCAAAGATGTCTCCCTTCTGCTGGCGCTCGTGTGGGGCGAGATCTGATTATTGGCGTATGTGGTGGGGATGCCCGTGAATACAAGTATTCTGGGATGAAGTCCTGGGATGGATCAAAGACCTAGACGGTATCCCCCCAAACCAAATCGCCCTTTCTGATCTTGTTCAGCATTGGAGGAACTGAGGGGGAACTGAGTAGGTTGACAGCGCTGGCAGCGTCCCTGCTACTTGCAGCACGGGCCTGCATAGTGATGAAGTGGAAATGTGCTCAGACCACAGCTAAAAGGGATTGGATGAACGTGGCCCTGAATATATGCATCATGGAAAGAATAACTGCTGGGCTCCAGGGCAGGGCAGATCCGCATGAGAGGATATGGGGGGAATTCATGAGCAAATATTTGAAAACTGGAACGTAGAGAATTGTAAGAACAGAGGTTGATTGAAAGAAGGGCTTTTCGGCCGGACTCGAAGCAAAAGTGGTAACCTTCACCCTGGGGGCTATTTTTTAGTGCAGCAGCATCTGATGATGTAATAAAACACCTGTGAATTGGCCAAGTACATAAGTACTTTGCATAATTACATTGCTCGCTACCTCAAGTCAACTGAAGGTTCTTAATTGTGGTTTTAATTAGCTAAAGAAGACACTGTTACCATAGGGGGGATGGGAACCGGGAGTCGGAGGGTAGAAAGAGGGGGGTTATCTAAGGGATTGGGAGGGCGTTGTGAGAATAAGGGTTGTTCATTGTTGATTTATTTTCCTGGCCATATGGTTTACTGTCGTTGATGTACCAAAAATTGCAATAGAAAGACATAAAAAAATAAAATAATTTCAAACTGTCCCGAGATGGTTCTATGTCATTTCATCGTCAGTCATTTTTACGACTAGTGTTTTTATGAATAGATTTTGCCGAAAAAAGTCATCAACATTTTTTTTTGGGGGGGTTCCCACCTATTCCTCCCCTCTCACACATATTTTTAAATATTCCCGACACCCCCAATGCTTTATCTGCCCTGTCCCACCGCCCACCCCAATATTTTGATGAATTGTTTCGGCAAAGGGTACTCGTAAAACAACAGTCGTAAAAACGACTGTTGATGAAACGACGGTATACCCCTGAGATTGTGTGGTCAATGAAAGGAATACAGAGATGGGATGCCCTAACCTTATGGAGCGCGCTCCTCTGTTTGGCTGGGATGTAGTGTGTACTGAAACCCTGACCAATCCTCTGCAGGTCTGTAGAGAGCCCCCGAAACTATACGCATCATTATGGCAGGTGGTCTAAAAGTAGTAACGTGGAATGTGGGAGGCCTCAACAGTTTTATTAGTTTAGTGTGATTTTTATAACACGCTAAATCACCCACAGGCCTCAAAGCGCAGTCAACAAACAAGACAGACGTCACAGAAACAATCCAGATGAGGTGAAACAGGGATGGTAAAAAGCTTAGATAGTCTGGATTGAGGTTAAAAAGATGGGTCTTGACTCTCTTTTTAAACTTATAGAGGTTGTTGGCTTGCCTTGAGTGGTTTGGAAGCTTATTCCAGGCCAAAGGGGCTTGTACATAGAACATAGTGTCACCAAATCCTGAAAGCTTGAATCTGCGCAGTACCAATTTGGTGGGATCATAAGAGCGCCAAGAGTGTGCTAATAAAGTGTGAGACAGTCGATTTGATAAGTCAGTGTTACAGCATTTATAGGTTAGTGATAAAACCCTGTGAGTGACAGGATGTTTGATAGGAACCCAGTGAAGTTCTTGTCTGGCTACGGAGACATGATCGCTTCATGAAAGACCAAAGACTGCTCTGACAGCATTGTTCTGTGTAACTTGCAGAACTTGAAGTTTGGCTTTTGACGTTGGGCTGTTACCATAGTCAAGATGTGAATTGACCAAGGCCGTAGCAAGCAACGACATATTTTGTAAGGAAATACAGGGGTGTATGTGGTTCAAAGGTTTGGACACGCAGCTGCAGGATGCTTTAATCTGAGCAACTTGCGGCCTCATAGTAAGCTCAGCATCCAGAGTAATACCTAGTGTTTTTACAGATTTGACAACTTTAATTGTATTGGTAGCTATAAATAAACTCTCGTTGTCGGGACCCAATGTTTTGATTTAATTTCCAGATGCAATAATAAGGAGTTTGGTTTTTTTAAGGGTTAAGTGCAAGCGAGTTGGTAACCATCCAAGCCTGGATGGCCTGATATATAGAGTTGGCAGTATTGGTGTCCCTGGTAATTCCATTATGACTTGGGTGCTGTCGATATAGTTGGCAAATTGGACACCCAGGTCATTCCAGAAAGCAAGAAGAGGCATGATGTATATGTTGAACAATGTTGGCGAAATACAGGACCCCCGAGCTACCCCGCAAGTGACTAAAGCAGGGATAGAGCAAACATTGCCCATGGCCACTTTGGCATATCTGGGTCAAGGAAGGATGCAATCCACTGAGCCGTGGCAGAATAATAGAGCTCCTGATTCATTAACCTAGCAGCCACCGGGGAATGATCAACTAAATCCGATGCTGCAGACAAGTCGAGCAGAATGTGGAGTACTGGTTTACCTTTGTCGACAATGCCTGCAATGTTGGATTTCATATCGAGTAACATGGTTTCAGTACCCTCTTTCGACCTAAAGCCGGATTGCCTGGGATTAAGAAGATTGCTACATTCCAGGAAGTCCTGCAATTGTAGGTAGGCAACACGATCTAATATTTTGAGTTAAAACGGCACATTAGTGATTGGTCGGTAGTTTTTGGAAATGAAAGGATCTAGGGTACTCTTTTTCAGCAAGAGTGTAATCCACACCTCACTAAGAGCCACAGGTACATTTGCTTCCTCGAAAGAGAGATTGACAAGGCGAGTCACCCAAGGACCCAGGCTGTCAATACAAGCTTTGAAGAGCCTGGAAGGGCAACTGTCCCCCATAAAAGAGGTGGGTTTCATATTTGACACAATTTTGCAAAATTGGTTCTTGGAACAGGGAGAAAAATTAAAAGAAGTTTGTTTTGTTTCTTTGTATACAGGAGATGCAGAGATATTCAAGAAATTAGATGCCGGAGATGAAGCAGGGGGGCTCTAAACTTAACTGTGCAGCGATAGATTTTTTTGTGACCAGAAATTTTAGCGTTTAATTCATTGTGTATTGATTGGCACCAGTCAGCGTCCTTATGTACAGTGGTTTCAGTGGGGGATTTACCTTCAACCTCCTTTCAAATTGAAAAACGTTCACGCGTATTAGATTTGGCAGAGGAAATCCAAGTGTTATAACTGTGGGATTTGATGTTAATAATAGCTCATTTAAGATTAGTGACTGATTGTTCATAGGTGGTATGAAGGTTAGGAGTAGGGTGTTTATGCCATTCTCTCTCTGCCTTTTGTACTTTTAGTTGTAGGTTTAGCTGGTCTGGACTTTTTTGGGTGGAAGGGTATCCACAATGTGATTAAAGGTGTGGGTAAGATGGTGATCCTGATCATTAGATTTAGTAAAGGTATGTGCGGACTCAAGTTTTGACAACTGCTGGGAGGAAAATGGTTGAGGCGCTAATTTCCTAAACTTTCTATCAGTAACATACTGTCGAGAAGAGGGTTTCCAAGAAACCGAGGAAATAGGTAGAGAGAAGGTAAAATTCACTAGATAGTGGTCTGACCACATACATTGAACAATGTTGGTCTCTGAAACAGAGACACAATGAGTCAAAATCCTATGAGTAGGAGCCGATAGCTGCTGAGAAAAGCCAATGCTTTTTAAAGCAGAGAGTAGAGAAACAGCGGGTTTATCATTTCAATCATTGACCCAGAGATTAAAGTCTCCAAGGACAAAGACTGGGGTATTGGCTTTGGTTGTTTTGTTGAGCAAATTAATAAATTGCTCTTCAAAGAAAGGTGTGTCAGAAGGTGGGCGATAGATCACTATTACCATCAAGGAATCTTGTCATTTTTATTAAAAGACACAGGTCCTCATTACGAATCCGGCGGTAACCGTGCCGGAAAAACCAGCCGGTTACTGCCGGACTCGTATTACCATTCCCCCTCCGTGATTCCCGGAATCACCGGGGCAGTACGACCCCGGTGACCCGGGAATTCTAGAGGTGGAATTCTGTAAGTCTCCATTCCCATGGAGTCCCATAGGACTCCATGGTAATGGAGAAGTGGAAACACTGGCACCATGCTGTAATGGTGCTGGTGTTTCGACGTCCGTCTGCAGGTGGGTGGCGTTACTCCCGCCAGGTCAGACCTGGCGGGAGTGTCACCTCCCGCCTGCAGAACTCAAGATCAGCTGGTCCGGAAACAACGGTGGCGGCGGGTTTACCGCCACCGTTATTTCCGGATCGGCTGACTCGTAATGAGTCCTACAGAGTGCTGACATACTTGAGCAGACACAATGTTGGGATAGCTAAAGTTTAAGAAGGATTTAAAAACCCACGTTTTTAACTTCTCACCTGACTAGCATCATTCTGTGTCTACTGGAGGCTCCGTTGATCCTGAACTTGGCCTGTTTCTTCTCTTCTTCCAGCATTCTGCGGTAGTCTACTGGTTAGGACTGTTTGTCTGTCTTTTATGTTGTTTGCGCGTCCTGAATTTTAAATGAATAAATACATTACAAGAAACACACCAAAGAGTAGAAAGGCGGAACACGCAGGCCAAAAAATGGGGTGGATACATGGCGGGCTCTACATATTCAGCATACACCAGAGGCATCTTGATATGGGTAGCGCCATCATTGTCTTTTAAAGTTCTGCCGACTAAGATGGCTGATGAAGATAGGATGTCCCTCATCCATGGTTTTATTGAGAACAGAGAAACATGCATAACAAGACATATGCCCCTAATCATGATGCCACCACCTTCTTTCATTCGTTATTTTCCAGACTTGGTCCCTACAGAGGTTGTGCCTGAATATGTGGTGGCGACTTCAATTGCACACTTGACCCCACCCTAGATAGGTCAGATAATAACTGTAAGAAGCCAGGCCCGCCTGCTAGGGCCCTAGGCGCTCTTTTAGAATCCTTTCAGTTGTCTGACATTTGTTGGGTTATACATGCGACAACCCGAGGTTACTCGCATTATTTGGCCCCACACACTCAACTTGACTATGTATTCACGCGGAAGGAGCACGTAGGCAAATTCATTGAAGCTAATTGTAACGCTCTTGTCCTGTCTGACCATGACCCACTCCTTCTCACATGGCAAATTGTCCCACCTAGACCACTGATACCAACGTAGAAATTGAGAAGTGAGGCACTGCAAGATGAAACCTTCAGGGAACCCATTAGGGAGGTGATTTAACACTATTTAGAGACTAATACTGGCAGTGCACCTGCTGCCAGCACTCTATGGGAGGCCTTTAAAGCAAACTGTGGTTAGAGGGGAAGCAATAAGTAAAATGGGGGGCATACAAAGGGATATATAATGCAAGATTTAACCAGGCTACAGGCTGATCTGAGGGGACAGAATGAAAAAGCATGGGTGCTGAGGCTGGACCAGGGTTGAAAAATGTAGTTACAAACGTTCGAGGGAGAAAAGACCAAAGATTATTTTTTCGAAATAACCTTTGGTCTTTTCTCCCCTGAACATTTCTGACTTGGTCAAACCCCTGCCGACACCTCCACCCACACCCCCAACACACCCCCACCACCACACCCCTACTTACCTTTCATCCGACTCACTGGACCCTGCAACGCCTGTTCCCTTTCGCTTCTGTGATCGGCAACCGGCACCGCAGGGTCCTTTCCTTTTTTTTCAGGACAGCTGCGGGGCCACCTCAGCAACCCCCGCTCACAGGATAGTCAGCGGGAGTTGCGGGGGACACCCAAGCAGCCCTTTTGTTTTTTGTTCTTTTTTTGGGGGGATAACTGAGGGGGGGACCCCTGCTCATAATATAGTGAGCAAGGGTGCCGGGGATAGCCCTGCAGCCCCCAGCACAGAATGCGTGATTTGGTCAAACTTTTCAGCCATTCGGAATTTTCGAACGGCCGAAATTCGGCCAATTCAGGTATTCGGGCAATTTTTATCAGCCTTTTTGGGTGATTCCACTGAGGCTGCGACCCAAGACCTAACGGTGTTGATACAGAAGTGCATAGCGAGCTGGGAAAGACTACGCAGGTTTAATTATGCCATGTACACTGAAAAGCTACATGAAGGTGATGACAAGCTGTGTGGATTGCTGGCCTTGCTCTGTCGGAGCGAGACAAAGCAGGAAATGATTTGTATTATCACAGATGAACAAGGTGTCACTCGAAGAACACAAAGTGAGATCAGCGACAACTTTCTTAGATATTATAGCTCTTTGTACACGGAGAACGCCCCTGTCTTGGACTCTGATCTCGGTGAGGCCTTGTCTCTGATTAAGCTGCCTTGCCTAAGTAGAGAAGCGGCAGAAATATTGGACACCGGTTACTGGTGAGGACCTGCACGCCAAGATTAGAACTTTTCCTACTGGCAAACCTCCTGGAGCAGATGGTCTGCTAAGTGAATTTTACAAGGAGTTTGCAAATAACCTGGTCCCAACGCTCGTTGAAATGCTGAAAGAGGCATATGAGGTGGGAGTACAACCTCTAAGCTTGAGAGAATCGTTCATAATACCTATACTCAAGCCAAGCCTCAAAGATGGAATGCGGCTCCTGCAGACCCCTGTCCATGGTAAATCAGGACAGTAAGATACTCACTGCTTTGCTAGCAAACAGGCTGAGCGGCGTCATTGGATGTTTAATACACCCAGACCAGACCGGATACGTTCCGTGTAGAAATACCTCCTGGAACATGCAACGCTTGCACCACATAATTGATAAAAGCAAGACCCAGGAGGTCACATTATGCAATGGCATCATTAGACCCTCAAAGCGGTTGACTCCGTCAAATGGGATTGGCTGTACGCTACCCTCCAGCAGTTTGGTGTGGGGCAAGGTTACTTGCGGTGGGTTAAATGCCTAGGGCTGGTGTCAAAATGGGCTACTGTATCTCGGCAGGGTGGGAGCTTGAATGGGTACCAGGCAGGGATGTCTGTTGTGCCAATGATTTTTATTCTTGCAATGGAACCAATTGTGACATTTCTCAGGGAACAATACGTAGATGCAAGCATATGCATAAATGGGGCGAGGCATGAGATCTCTCTGTACGCAGATGATATGCTGCTCTATGGCCAGTTGTCAATTTACAGTACATACTAGAGGTTCTGGAACTAAAATAGTCCACTGACACCTTTAGATATTTGGGCTTTGAAGTTGATCACAACACCAGGAATTAGCAGGAGCACAATATGCAAAGCGCCCTAGATAAGGTGACGGCTACCTCTATCATTGATGGTCAGGGCGACGCTTTTGAAAATGGTGTTTCTCCCCCAGCTATTATATTACTTTGTAAATGTACCATATAATATACCTAAATTGTTTTTTTCTCACAAATTGGACACTATTATTAAGGGATTTCTCTGGAAAGGGAGCAGACACAGGATGGCCTTAAGCACGCTCCCGAGAACCTACTAAGCGGGAGGGATCAGGGTACCCCAGTACGAATTATATTTCCTAGCTGGTCAATTGCAGTTCGTGGTCGACTGGCTGGCAGACAAACCAACATTGGGTACTGCACTTTTATAGCCTGCCTTCGGGGACCTCGAAGGAAATGTTGGGCTTGAAACAATATATGATGTGACAGTGGGAGAACACGTGGTGTCTAGACTGCATGAGTTGCTCCTGGCCAGTCTGTGTGCTCCGGACCTGGGAGTGCGGACTAAGTGGGAGACAGACATGGGTAGGCCTTTCACGGATGCTGAATGGGCAAGACTAGTGAGTTATCCAAAGCAGGTCTCCAGGAACACCAGGCTGAAACTTACACAGCTGTACATAATCAATAGAGCATACTTGACACCCTGCAAGATCTCTCAGTTTAAAGGTACAGATAGACAATATTGCCCTGGATGCATGGGAGAAAACATGGGCATGTTGACCACTCTGCCTTCTCCACC
Source organism: Ambystoma mexicanum (assembly GCF_040938575.1). Lineage (NCBI taxonomy): Eukaryota > Metazoa > Chordata > Amphibia > Caudata > Ambystomatidae > Ambystoma > Ambystoma mexicanum. Next base: position 76,509,942 of record NC_090940.1, on the reverse strand, counting down.
CTCCACCACCTTTCTGGCACCATCGCCTGCTTCTCTGGCCAGCCTGCCTTCTCCTTCTTCCGCCACCTCTCTGTCATTCTCTTCTTACTTTCTGACTACCCTTCCAACTTCTCCTTCCTCCTCTGCCTATTCTTGGGCCCCTCTAACACTTCTGCAGGGCTTACCTCATGATTGCACCCCTCCATGGAAATCTTTCAAATGTCACAATCTGTGCCACGTCGCTACTCTTATCTCTCGCTCCGCTGTCAAACACTCCTCGGACATCTGCCGTCTCTTAGAGGAGTTTGATTTGGATGTTCTCAGTCTGACCAAGACTTGGTTCAAAGCCAGCTCTGTCACGAGTTTCGACACTCTCCTCCCTGATGGCTAAAGGATGATCTCTGAACCCAGAACCAACCATCATGGAGGGGGAGTAGCCCTGATCTTCCCGGAGTGGATGCCTGCTTCTGTCATTCCTACGCAGGCCTACTCCTCCTTTGAATACCTGGTCTGTAGGGTCTCTATCTCTCCTGGCCTCACTCTCACTGTGGTCACCATCTACAGGCTGCCTGGCCAGGACACCGTCTTCTTCTCAGAGTGGGCAGACCTCTCCTGCTCCCTCCTTGCTTCTACCTCTCAACTTCTCCTCCTCTGAGATATTAACATCCACTTGGATGCTACTACCCCCTACCGTGGGCTCTTTCGTGATCTCTGCGACTCTATCTCACTCTCTCTATTCTACCCTCTGGCCCGACTCACTCCACACAGCACACCCTGGATGCTCTGATCTCCTCAGAACGCACCCTCTCCAACCCCCTCACGACTCCACTCTCTTGGAATTACCACTTTTTCCTCTCCTCTCACCTGTCGCTCTCTGTCCCTCAGACTAAGCCATCCCCAGCACTGCCACCCACCTTCTCGGTCATCCAGCCCATGAAGTGTGTGTTAGCGGAGGCTTTCGCCACTACTTTCTCTCCTTCTACTGTAACGCTCACCTGGTATCCACGGGGACGTCACTCAGCCTGTTCTGACCTCTTACGACCTCAAACCCTTCCCTGGAGGCTATTCGACTGGAGACTGGGCCTGAAACACAGGATTGGTAGAGTTTAACTCCCTATTGTCTCTGTGTGCTTGACCCCTTCTTCCTCGGGGTCCAACCCTTCCCTTTGATCCACAGCTCACCTTGTTTTCTTGGATAGTGTGCTCTCCGTCCTGCTTTCAGTGCAGGGGCGCGTTGATTGATGCGGGCTCATTGCTGCCTAGTTACTTCACTGGCAAGAGTCCGACAGGTAAGTATAATGAGTCTTTTGAACAGTTCTCTAACTTAGTTCCTTTCCTTGCTTAGATGATGGCCGGCGTCCGGGGATGGCGGCGAGCTGCTGAGATGAGTAGCGGTGATGGTGAGTGAGAGCGCGATGCGCGATGCCCCCCTTTCGTATTTGTATTGAACTGAGTTCTTTTCCTGTGTCTTTTAGGTGCCGCAAAGTTTTCAGCATGGATGCCGGTTATGAAGAACAAATGCAGTGAGTAAGCGTGGTATGTGGCGCCTCTAGATGATTCCACGCTAACCTGGAATGTCTTTTCCCTCTTGCAGATGGATGAGAAGTTCCAGAGACAGAATTCCCCCCAGAGCGGCTGGGATTCAGGTAAGCGTTTGAAGCTCGTACAGTATTTAAAAATAAGCGAAGATTTGCATAATGCTTACTAATGCCTTTTTTCTGTTCTTTTCCCTTTTCCTTAGGAAGCGGCATGCCGGGATGGGAATGACACTGCCGAAGATGCCCACAGAACAGAAGGAGCGATGAATGATGGGCAGAAGCGCTGCAAGGTAAGGCTGTTCCTAATAGTGTTCTTGTTCTTGCAGGAACTGAGCGCAGAAGAAAGATGCAGGCCTACTGGAGACCGATCCGAACACGGTGAGTGTCACGCTGCAGGTGCAGAAAACGCAAAGCATGTTTCTCAGCCTGGGCGTGGCTTAAATAGTCTCTGGGTATCCCAGATGTCTCTGGGCTGAACCACACCAAAAAGACTAGACTGCACATGCAGTTCTGGGAACCGAAATATGCGGGGGCATCCATCTTGTCCCCAACAATGTACTGCAAATCTAATCCCCAATGTTATCCTATGGGAGTGAGTGAGTCTGGTGCCACAAGCACCAAGTCTGACTCCAAGTGGGTCTTTGGAGGGATGGAGAGGCCCCTGAGGGCCATGTAGCTGATCGTGGCCTGGCTCCAGCCTGACATCTTGGAGGGCTGGGGACATAAGGGGAAGGAATCATGACAGCACTCCCCCCCAAGGCCCCTCTCATGGTGGCTCTTCTGTCTGGTTCTGGTTTAGTTGGATGGTTTTGATGAAATCATCTAAGCAAGCGAGGTGCATCGATGTACTCACAAGGCTCCCATGTCCTGTCTTGTGGACCATACCCCTTCCAGTCTACTAAGTAGTATAATTTGGATCTGACGTACTTTGAATCTAGGATGTCCTTGACTTAGAATTCTGGCTCCCCGGCGACTACTACTGGCTGCGGTGGCGTTGCTACCCGGTTCCCAGGTTGAACAGGTTTAAGGAGAGACACGTGGAACACAGGATGAATCTGCATGTTTGATGGCAAAGCTAGTCTGACCGCCACAGGATTTATCACGGAGGTGACGGTGAATGGACCTAGGTATCTTGGACGGAAAGTTTGGGTTCCTTTAATGGACACGTGTTTAGAGGCCAGCCAGACTTTGTCTCCCACTTGGTAGTTGGGGGCCTTTGCTCGGTGTTGATCAGCAAACTTCTTTTGGCGATTTTTAGCTTGAAGTAGGTGTTCAGCTGCCCTTTTAAAGATTTGAGAAATGGTCATGTGAAGGTTTTGACTGCTGGCATTTCCAGGGTTGTAGGAACGTCCAACTCAGAAGTACGTGGGTGCCTGCCATGCATGGTATAAAAGGGTGTCTTCCCAGTGCTGGTGTGTAAGGAATTATTATAAGCATATTCAGCTATCCATAATAGGTCGAACCTGCTTCCTTCAGCTTGGTGTAACATGCAATGCAGATACTGCTCGAGCGTCTGATTTGTCCTCTCAGTTTGACCATCCGTTTGGCGATGGTGACTGGTGGATAGCCGGATGTCGATCTGGGCCATAGAGCAGCATTTTCTCCAGAAGTTAGATACGAATTGAGTACCTCGGTCTGAGGCCAAAACTGAAGGAAACCCATGGAGCCGTACGATGCCTTCAAGAAATACCTTTGCCAGAGTGGAAGCATTTGGGAGCCCCTTAAGAGGAATGAAATGTGCCATTTTTCAAAATAGGTCCACGATCACAAGAATAGTGTTAATCCCTTGACTGGGTGGTAAGTCAGTAATAAAATCGAGGGACAACGTGTGCCAGGGTGCTGGTGGGATTACCAATGGTTGTAATAGCCCAGCCAGTTTCTGCTTGGATGACTTGTTTTGACCACACACTCCACAAGATAGGATGAATTGGATAATGTCTTTACGCCACGTGGGCCCCCAATAATTTAGTTTTACCTTGGCTAGGGTTTTAGCGATTCCGGGGTGGCCCTTGATCAAGGAATCATGATAACCGGACATGACTTGTTCTCGTAGTTCTTGGTTTGGTAAGAATAAATGATTCCTGAAGTAGGGCAACTGATCTTTTATCATGTAATGTTCTCCTTGTGCACTCCACGCTTGTAATTGCTCCGGACTCAGCAGGTTTTGGATTTCTTCATGTAATTCTTTCTGAGTTATGGTTGCTGTGATTCCTAGGAGCTTGTCACTCGGGATGATTGCTATTGGGTCAGAGGTCTGATACAATTGCTCTTCCACCCCCATACGGGAAAGGGCATCGGCCTTCCTGTTTTTCACCCCTGGTCGAAATGTAATCACGTAGTTATATTCAGCAAAAAAAAGAGCCCAACGTAGTTGTCCTGAGGATTGGGCCTTTGCCGTTTTTAGGTACTGGAGGTTCCGATGGTCAGTTATTACAGTGATTGTGTGTCTGGCATCCAAGAGGTAGTGCTGCCTTGCCTTAAAGGCTGACTTAATGGCCAGGAGTTCTTTGTCTGTGATAGCGTAATTGAGTTCAGGGGGTGTAAATTTACGCGACCAGAAGGCAACAGGGTGTAACTGGCCCGTTTCGGGGTCCTTTTGTGAGAAGACGGCTCCCATAGCCATGCGTGAGGCGTCCGTTTCCACCAGGTATGGGAGATCAGGGCAAGGGTGGCGTAATATTGGGGCAGATGTGAATCTTGCTTTGAGTTCCTGGAAAGCCTCCTCGGCTTCTGTTGTCCACTGGAACTTTTTGTTGCTTTTCCTTAGTAACGACGTGATGGGATGCACGATTTGCGAAAATCCTGGGATGAACCGGTGGTAGTGGTTTGCAAAACCCAGCATACTTTGAACCCCCTTGAATGAATTTGGGGATGGCCAGTTCAGGATAGCATCTACCTTGTGTACATCCATTCGGATTCCATTCGGGCTGAGAATAAAGCCCAGGAATTCCACCTCGGAGACGTGGAATGAGCACTTTTCGAGCTTGGCGTGGAGCTGGTGTTAACTGAGTTTCTCCAATACGGGTCAGACGTGTTTAACGTGGTCCTGCTTTGATGCGGAATATACTAGGATATCATTGATGTACACTAGAGCACAGACATCAATCAATTCCTGTAGAACATCGTTCATGAAGTATTGAAATGCAGCAGGCGCGTTGTAAAGACCAAAGGGCATTACTTGATATTCGTACAAGCCGTATTTGGTGAGAAAAGCGGTTTTCCAGTCGTCCTCCTATTTTACACAAACAAGGTGATATGCCCCCCTCAGGTCTAGTTTTGTGTAGATTTGGGCATCTTTGACTTGATCAAGCAATTCAAGGAATCAGTGGCAGGGGGTAGCAGTTTTTTACGGTAATCTGGTTCAGTGCGCGATAGTCGATGCACATTCTCAAGTCCCCCTCCTTTTTCAGTACGAAGAATAGAGGACTTTGCTGCTGGAGACTTTGAGGGACAGATGAACCCGTTGGCCAGGTATTGGTCAAGATACGCCTTCAGGTGCTGGTTTTCTGGTTCAGTGAGTGCTTAAATTCGCCCACAAGGGATTTGTGCAACGGGTATCAGGTCGATTTGGCAATCGTATGGTCTATGCAGTGGCAGGGTATTAGCCTGTTCTTTCTGAAAGACATCTTGAAAGTCCTGGTATTCACTTGGTAGGGTGCCGATTGCCATAGTCGCAAGCATGGAGGTTCTGGTGTCTATTGGTTGTTTCTCTTGGCGATAACATGTGTGGGCGCAAGTCTCGGGCAAGGCCAATTCTTTTGCTCGCCAATAGATTCCAGGATTATGAGCTACCAACCATGGCATTCCCAAAATCAACCTGAACTGTGGTGCCTTAATGAGGTCGAAAACAATAGATTCTTGGTGTCCATCCTGGCACAGAAGGGTTAAAGCCACAGTGCATTGGGATACTGGACCAGAAGCTATTTCCGTGCCGTCGACAGTGTAACAGTGCCGGTGGTTGATTTAGGGCGTAACGGAAGCCCCATCTTTGCCGCAAGATCCTGGTCGATGTAATTCCCAACGGCTCCATTGTCTATGTACGCTCTTACTGCGTGCATCCGAGATGGTTGTTGTTGATTGATCAAGACCACAGATAGTGCAAAATGGGAGGTCTGTAGTTCACTTTCTTCGCTCGACAAGTGGAATCCTACACTTGCCGGGCTGGGGAGTTTTCCGATTCCTTGATGGTATCTTCCTTGTCCGTGGCCCCTACCATCCTCCTCGGTGACTTCACAGGGCACTCTTTAAGGAAATGACCTGACCTTCCACAGTACAGACATAACTGCTGCTGTCTCCTTTTATCCCTTTCCGCTTTGGTCAAGGGAGATCTGACCCCCCCCCCCCGATTTGCATTGGTTCTCCTGAACCTTCCGTTGTTCAGGCAGTACTGTCCTTTGAACGCACATACATAGGGCGAGGGTCCGGTCTGGTTCGATCTGCTCTTCGGTCCTGCAACCTATGATACAGTTGAACAACAAGGTCAATGAATTCTGAGCAGTCTTTCGTAGGGTTCACTACTTGTGCGAGAACATCCTTGAGCTCCCCCCGCAACCCCTGATGAAATAACGTGGTTCTCTTCTCCACTGGCCATTCTGCTTCACCTACGAGTCTATTGAACGTGGCTATGTATGTTAAAAGGTCTTGATTCCCTTGGAGTAGGGACAGAAGTTCGTTGTCTAATGCCTGCCCATGAGTACGACGGGCAAACAGCTTTTCCATCTCCTGCTGGAAGCCCCTGAAGTCATGCAGCAAAGGATCATCTTGGGCCGCAAAGGGTACAGACCAGTCTGCGGCGCTACCACTCAGGTAGGATAGCAAAAAAGCGACCCGTGATTGGTCATTCAGAAAGGCCCCTGGCCTACAAAGGAAGTGCAGGCGGCACTGGTCCATGAACGTTACAAACCTCTTGGGATCCCCGTAAATCGTTCAGGCGGGGCCAAGGGAACTGCCCCAGGAAGGGTTATCTGAACGGGATTGACTGATGGCGCTGGCATCGAGGGCACGCTTCCTGGCAATGGTGCATGCCCTGCTTGTGACTGGAGAAGTTGCTGGCTTAAATCATCAGTGCGTTCTTTGTCTACTATCAGCTCTCTCCTCAGGGTGTTGGTCTCCTGCCTGGCCGCATGTACTTCGGAATGTAGCTGCCCCAACATGTGGGCTAACTGGTCGGTTTCTGATGTTTCCATGACGCCCAGGTGGATTTTGATGTAAGGCTTTGTGTTCTGTAATGCTCACCTGGTATCCACGGGGACGTCACTCAGCCTGTTCTGACCTCTTACGAACTTGAACCCTTCCCTGGAGGCTATTCGACTGGAGACTGGGCCTGAAACACAGGATTGGTAGAGTTTTACTCCCTATTGTCTCTGTGTGCTTGAACCCCTTCTTCCCCGGGGTCCAACCCTTCCCTTTGATCCACAGCTCACCTTGTTTTCTTGGATAGTGTGCTCTCCGTCCTGCTTTCAGCGCAGGGGCGCGTTGATTGATGCGGGCTCGTTGCTGCCTAGTTACTTCACTGGCAAGAGTCCGACAGGTAAGTATAATGAGTCTTTTGAACAGTTCTCTAACTTTGTTCCTTTCCTTCCTTAGATGATGGCCGGCGTCCGGGGATGGCTGAGTAGCGCTGATGGTGAGTGAGAGCGCGATGTGCGATGCACCCCTTTCATATTTGTATTGAACTGAGTTCTTTTCCTGTGTCTTTTAGGTGCCGCGATGTTGTCAGCGTGGATGCCGGTTATGAAGAACAAATGCAGTAAGCACGGTATGCGGCGCCTATAGATGTTTCCACGCTAACCTGGAGTGTCTTTTCCCTCTTGCAGATGGATGAGAAGTTCCAGAGACAGAGTTCCCCCAGAGCGGCTGGGATTCAAGTAAGTGTTTGAGGCTCGTACAGTATTTTTTTAAAAAGCGAAGATTTGCAGAATGCTTACTAATGCCTTTTTTCTGTTCTTTTCCCTTTTCCTTAGGAAGTGGCGTTCCGGGATGGGAATGACACCGCCGAAGATGCCTGCAGAACAGAAGGAGCGATGAATGATGGGCAGAAGCGCCACAAGGTAAGGCTGTTCCTAACAGTGTTCTTGTTCTTGCAGGAGCTGAGTGCAGAAGAAAGATGCAGGCTTACTGGAGACCGATCCGAACACGGTGAGTGTCACGCTGCAGGTGCAGAAAACACAAAGCATGTTTCTCAGCCTGAGCGTGGCTTAAATAGTCTCTGGGTATCCCAGGTGTCTCTGGGCTGAACCACACCCAAAAGACTAGACTGCACATGCAATTCTGGGAACCGAAATATGTGGGGCATCCATCTTGTCCCCATCAATGCACTACAAGTCCAATCCCCAATGTTATCCTATGGGAGTGAATGAGCCTGGTGCCAAAAGCGCCAAGTCTGACTCCAAGTGGGTCTTCGGAGGGATGGAGAGGCCCTTGAGGGCCATGTAGGTGATCATGGCCTGGCTCCAGCCTGACATCTTGGAGGGCCGGGGACATGAGGGGCAGGAATCATGACACCTACACCTTTGGCTTACTGACACTCTGACACAGCCCTTTCAAACCTTTATCTCTCTATCTCTAACACTCTTGTTGTCTTTTCCCCTCTCATGACGATCCGCTTGAAGCCTACATCCAAGTGCAACTCTTGGTATAGTTTTGACCTTGCCACCTTAAGTGGAAGTGTAGAGTGGTAGAGAGGAAGTGGAGGGCATCACGCACATTCTCTGACAAACTGGCCTGCTGCCTGCTCCAAAGGCAATGCAGACTCTCTGCCCTATCTAGGAAGAGAGTCTACATCCAAGCCTGCATCTCGGCAGCATCTAACAATTTGGCCGAACCTTTCAAAATCTGCAAAGAGCTGCAAGGAGCTGGCCAATCCGGCTGCAGTCTCTAACTCTCCTGTTCCCTCCCAGGCCCTTGCACGGCCCTGGCATCTCAGTTCACCACTAAAACTCAGGACGTCCTGTCCACTCTCTCTTCCTCTACCTCTTCCTCTACCTCCTCCTCCTCTCCCTTTCCAGGCACCTCTCCGGCTGGTTCTCCTATGGTCCGATCTATGAAAGTCTTGTCAAAGCAGGTGGTCCAATGCTCCTCCAGAACCATCAAGGAGTACATAGGCACCCTTGCTCCAGCCTTGGCCTATTTCTGCAATCACTCTCTTGCCATTGGAACCTTCCCCTCCCCACTTGAGCACTCCCTTGTGCACCCCCTTCTTAAGAAGCCTCCTGCTGATCCTTCCTTTCTAGCAAACTATCGCCCAATCTCCATCACTCCTTTCCTAGGCAACCTCCTGGAAAAGCTGGCCATCTCCCATCTTAATATACATACTGAATCTCGTGGTTGTCTCCAGGACCACCAGTCTGGCTTCATAGTAGACTGCTCTCCTGAAAACCTGTAAAGACTTGCTCTCCAATCTTGAGTCTAACTTTCCTTCTGTCCTCATTCATCTTGATCAACCCTCTGCTTTCGACATGGTCAACCACACCATCCTGCTCAATCGTCTCGGAGACAACCTGGGTATCTCTGCTCAGGCCATAGCCTGGTTGACTTCCTTTCTCACTGATCGCCCCTCCCAGGTCCAACTTGGGTATTTTCTCTCTTCTATCTCTCTCTTTCTCTGCTTGTGGTGTTCCGCAGGGGTCTAACCTCTCTCTCTGACTATTTAACCACTACCTGGCACCTCTGGTCCACCGGATCTCTACTTTCTGCTCTAACTTTCAGTGTTACGCGGATGACACCCACCTCTACTCCAGGCTCCCCTTAGCCTCTACTGATCCTTCTCTCATACCAGGCTATCTGTCTGCTAATTAAGGAATGGTGTGCCTCCAACAATAACAGCCTTAATTCCAGTAAGACTGAGATCTTCCTCATTGGGACTCCTGTACCCAACTTCCCTCTCTCACTCTGGCCACCCACACTGGGCCTTCTACCTGCTCATTCCAGTGAGGCTAAGAACCTTGGGGTCATCTTCGACTACACCCTCTCCTTCTCTCCTCACATTTCTGATGTCTCTAAGAAGTCACACTATCAGCTGCACCTCCTCAAAGGTATTCTTCCTTTTCTCACTTTACCCCGTAAGCTCACTGTCTCCAGAGCCCTTGTCCTCTCTAGGCTGCACTTATCCAGAACAGAACTGCAAGACATTTCCTTGGCCTCGAGCCCAGGGATCATATCTCTCCAGCCCTGAAATCTCTTCAAGACCCTCTGCATCGTCCACAAGGCTTTCGGTGGCCATAGATGACACTACACCCAACTTTCTCTTCCTAAGCATCTTTGTTTTCAAGCCCTGTGCTCATCCACCTGCAACTCTCTGAGGATCAGACGCTTCTCCAGGCAGAGAGTGGGGGGTAGATCTCTGTCCTCGGCTGGGGCCTCCTTCTGGAACAGCCTCCCCGCCTCTCTCAAACTTCTGCAAGACCACCTAAGGTTCTGGAAGCAACTCAAGACCTTCCTTTTTGCTTCCGCTTTCTCTCTCCCTCTCCCTTGCTGATATCCCTGTCTGTTGTGCATACTGGTCTGCTGCGCATACTGAACTTACGAGACCAGGCTCCTGCACGACCGGTTGCCCTTGCACAGCCTCCACCACACTTAAGGGACTGTATCTGCAACCCTACAGTCCCCTGAGTTTGCACTTATGAGCCACCTCCCGGCTGCACTTACTAGTTACTTGCACTCTCCCCTCACACCCTCCCAGCCTGGTACTACTCCCCCCCACACTTGCGCATCCTGAATGACACACGTCCTAGTAAGATCATTGTTTTGTCCTCCTTCTATCCTCCCTTCCTTGTCTTGTCACGTCTAGAAACGCTTGTGTACAGGCGCGTTATAAATGACTTATATCATATCAATTGATGTTCTCGGTAGAGACTGCACACAAAGTAGCCATGGGAGGGATAGTTTCAGACACAGGGTCTGCAGAAGCCTGTTTGCTAGTTCCTATCCAAGTGTGGTGCGAAGCACATTGTTAAAATGAAGTATCCTATCTGTGCGTTGGCCAAACGCAGGATTTCGATGGTCTGGAAGTCTGCACATGGTCTTAAGGTGGCAGCATGGTGGACGGGCCTGCAGAGTTGAGCAATAGCTTAGACTGTGGTTTGACACAGGGCGATATACATATATAACTCAGGAAACAAATGAGGACATCACATCCTGAAATGAGTTAACACAGGCATTGTTCTCGTCTCTGGATGATGCGCCGGCGGGGCTAGGATCGCCCTGAATGTAGACGGTGGCACAGAAACATGGAGGCTGGATGACAACACAATGGGGCAAAAAAAGGCAATGTTTTCAAGTTAAGTGGGGTAGGGGGTTAAGTATCAGGGTGTTTAGATGTTTTGGTTTGTCTATTTCAGTGATGTTGTTGAATACTGCTATGCATAAGATGTAACAGAGAAAGTCATTAAAAATTGCTGCTAAACAAAACAGTATTGTGATAGTGTTGTTCTAGCTGATGTTTCCACCTGTGGTCTATGGGATATTCTGACATTGTGAACAGGGCCAGATAACGAACCTGTCCACAACATCAGAATAATGCCAGAACATATTGCCTCAGACCCACACTACCATGGGGTGTTTGATACCATGGACCCTTGAGTGGAAGCTGATTTATCTGAACCCCCTTTAATGGATGGGGGTTTTACTAATATGGCAGTGGTACATTTGGGTCTGTCTCGTTATGCTAGGGGGTTTCTTGCTGACTCAGGGGGGTTATCGACACCAAAGGGCTCCCTTAAATAAACAGGAGCAGCTACTAAGCCATTGTGACAAGTTCTTTTCATCCAATAAGGCATAGCGGAGCAAGGCAAGGGTTCCCACATATTGCGTCATGCCCAACATCACTTAGAAAGTAGTGGTCATTTGCACCCATGGCTTCCCTACATGGCAATCCAAGAGTCAAACAGGGTATCCTTTCCTCTGCGAGACTCACACTCTCAAAGGTCAATTCAAAGTACAGCGATTCAGTTTTAATAGTGAGGAATGGGGCAAAAAGAGGCCAATTGTTACGTTTTGTGTTTGTATTTATTGAGGACATTGTTACAAGAAATCTTTCCCACCAGTTCGTCCTGTGTTGTGTTTGTGATATGTAAGTGAATGCCCTGCCATACATGTTTATTTATTTTTTATTTATTTGGATTTATAAAGCGCACAGCGGCCCTGGGGCATCGTGGCACTGTTACAGAAAAGATTACTTGTACAGGTTTACATCGTTATAGCAGCAAGGCATAAGAATAGAAGCAGAAGGGATATGCGTGTTCTGTGGTGACAGAAGAACAGCATATGAAGCCAGAGAGAGGTGCAGGTGGCATGAAGATATACTTAATAACAGTTCAGTTTTAAACTTTTTGCGGAAGACAGAGTGTGATTTTTCATTTCTGAGTGCCGTGGGGAGGGCTTTCCGGTTTTTGGGGGCTAGGTGTTGAAAGCTGGAGCCTCCTGCTTTTGACCTTTTGAAGGTGGGCACATAGATTAAATTAGAGAGATGTGATTGGATGGGTCTGGAGGAGGTGTTGGTGGTGATTCTGTCGGAAAGGTAGGGAGGAGCATTAAGAGACAGGCATTTGTGTGTAATTGCCATGGCTTTAAAGAGGATGCGTTCTTTGATCGGCAACCAGTGTGCGTCTTTCCTTGCCTGGGAGATTTGTTCCCTTTTGGGAATAGCTGCTCTGAGGGCATTGTTTTGTGTCACTTGGAGCTTGTTGAGGTTTTTGGTGGAGGGTATTGAAGTAGTCAAGCTTGGTGCCTACTGTGGCTCTAGCAATTGATAGGCGGTTTTTGATTGCAAGGAATGGCTTAACGGCGTTGACGATCTTAATGGTGAGGGCAGCAGAAGATGCTATGGCACTGACCTGACGTGTCATGGACAGGGAGGCATCAAGATACACTCCTAGTGTTTTTACTGTTGAGGATGCAGTAATAGTGGTATTGTCAATGTTGAAGGTGCTGTATTGGGGGTTGAGTTTATTGAGAGTTTCTTTAGTGCCTACCACGAGGATCTCTGTTTTGTCTGCATTGAGACAGAGGTCATTGGCTGCCATCCAAGTTTGGATGGTAGTGTAGATTTTGGTTAGGGCTGCTGCATCTTGTTCGTAGATCCCGATTAGGGGGAGTAAGACTTGTGTGTCGTTGGCATAGTTTGTATAGGCTATGTCGCGGCGATCCAAGTCTTTGAAGAGAGGGAGGGTGAAGATGTTATACAGGGTAGGAGTGGTACATTAGTCCTGTGGGACTCCACAGTGTATGGTGGTGGGAGAGGTGAACACAGAGTCAGAGAATACTCTCATGAGTCTGCCTTTAAGAAAGGACTCGATCCATGCTGTGGCTTGTGGGGAGAAGTGGGCTGCGTTTATTAATTGCTTTTCCAGGATATCATGCTTGACGAGATCAAAGGCAGCCGACAGATCTAGCAGAAGGAGAAGAGCCGGTTTGCCCTTGTCCATAATGTCACCAGTTGTATTCTAAGATCAAGCAGGGCAGATTCTGTCCCATGGCCTGGGCGGAAACCATATTGTCTTTACCTAAGAATTGCTGGATTTGTGTATAAGCCACCTCAGATGAGTCAGGATGGAGTCAGGATGGAGTGAGGTTAGAATGAGTGCATAGACCTTTATGGTTTTGCCTGGAAGGTGATCTTAGTAGATCGATTACAGATGTTCTGTGTTTTATTTTTTTATGGAGCTCATTCCAAGCTATTCGTGTCATCACACATACAGATTAGGTCATTTTTGGCACACTAGCGCATGCATGCGCATGCACACACACACACACTAAGAGACACACACAGACCACTAGTCACTAACATTCAACAATTGTAGAAGAGGCTTGGTCATGGTGTGGTCCTCATTATGAGTTGGACGGGAGCAGTAGAAATTGGTAGTAAGAGAATTGCCGCCAGTTTTTCTCTAATGCCTGAATCCGAGTAACACAATTTTGATGTGGATTCCTCCCATGGTGATTCCTCCCATGGTGATTCCTCTCATGGTGATTCTTCCCATGGTGATTTCTCCCATGGTGATTTCTCTCACGTTGATTCCTCCCATGGTGATTCCTCATATGGTGATCCTCCCATGTTGATTTCTCTTCTGGTGATTCCTCCCATGTTGATTTCTCTTCTGGTGATTCCTCCCATGTTGATTTCTCTTATGGTGATTCCTCCCATTGTGATTACTCTCGTGGTGATGATTTCGCCCATGGTGATTTCTCTTATGGTGATTCCTCCCATGGTGATTCCTTTGCTAGAAATGCTGACAAAGGAATTACCTCTAAAATTATGGGACAGTGCTTCCTCTTAACTACAAGTAGAGAACCACCAAAGACAGGCTGTAATTTTCCAAAAATGTGTGCATTTACTTCCACCTACCAGGGAAGGTTCTACGTTATAACCCACTTCCCCAATGTCATTGCAGCCTTGGGTGTCTCCCATATGGCATTGGTGCCCTGCCCAAGCTGCGAGAAGGTACACTGTAACCAGAAACAGCAGCAGAATTCCAGGAATCTTCACATGACCTGTGATGCATGCCTGATCATAAGCCACTGTTGTGCCCGTTTCCCAGGTTCTGCACATAATGCCATGTTGCTATGGATGAACACCCTTCCGGGCTACCTGGGCACCAGTAGCAGTCCACGGTTGGGGATCTTGGGTAGGTAGCAGAAGTGATACATTAATGTCCATGGGCAAGAATCCAAAGATGCAAAGTGGTGGTCGCAAAGCCAACATCTACGTCATGCTTGCATACTCAACTGTACATCACCCACATGCCTCCACGCACATCATGTGACATGGCCGACGACGTCTTCCACTCCGGTGTGTTCTCATCGCATGCTGTGAGTCCTACGCCCATTCAAACAATGGGTATAATGTAGCGACAGGTGCCAGAATGCATAGGGAGGAAAGTCAGAATTTGCCAAAGGGGTCCGGCATTCCATATCTGACAGCCCCCCACCCTCACAGGTGATCCCTGTGGTCGATGATCTAACACCACAGTCAGAGGTTAAATGGGAAAGTAGTTTGTTCACCCCAATTACTGAAGGTCTCCATTAGTCTTTTACACTCGAATAGGGAAACTGCAAATGTGTGCCAATATTAACTAATTGAACTCATGAGAACGAATGTGAGCAGAGTCCAAATAGAATGTGTTTGCAGGGATAGACCAGCAATGAGGTGTGGGCTTGAGGGTGGTTATGGAGTCATTGGGGTAAACAGGGATTCACACCCCTGGATATTGAGCTGGATCAATACTGGATCAATACTACACTTAGGTTTTACCCAATCTGAAGACACCCTCTTTGTAAAGGTGCTGTTGTGAAGGTAGCCATATTCACATAAGCTAATGCCAACCCAGATCCTGGGTCGCAATGACCTGCTAATCACACAAGGCAACTGAGGTCATGTTATTTGTTATATCATGTTATGTTATTTCATTTCTGCCGCAGGTGACTCAGGATAACTTCAGCTACCATGGCCTATTGGTACGGCTGTAACATTTCAAAGTCAATCTAGATCTGAGAAGTTGCCGCACGGCACAGGTACGATCTGCAGCCTACAGAGTTAAAGCATGCGCAGTCTCCTCACGACTGTGCGATTCACTCACACTCCAAAAGTGGTCTACAAATGAGGCGAGGACTCCACAGTATCTGCTGCCACCTGGCAGCCACTCAAGCCGGGGTTTGTACAAGGGAGCTGGATTGCTAGTCACTGATGCCTTACTTAGCATCCCCAGTAGGCATGTGGCTCTGGGAGATGGCACGCTGCTTGTAGAGCCGGCAGCACTAGAAGGCTTCGGGGCCACGCGGACGGGGCTTGTGCTGACCGCCCGGGCGCAGACAGGATTGTGGGTAGGACAGAAACATTGAAGTTCTGAAGTCATAGCGTAAACCAGCAGCCACATCCTGGAGCCTGCACTGGGATATCCTGGTTTGTACATAGGCCAATCGACTTGTGCTTATTGGGGATTGTGTAGTTGCTGCGTGCTCATGCATTCTCAGACACCCATGCTCTTTCATAGTTAATCATTAATTCTCAAGATGGTAACATGGGTTCAATTCAGTGTTAAATCTCGGGCCATCCCGGGGCCAGTCTGCACATAACTAAGTGCCTGACAAAAGAACACTGCTAGATGAAGGTCAAAACCTCTCGTTAATGCTTAAGAAAATATGGAAATAAGCTTCTTTGAGGTGTCACAACCATGAACCCTTTCCTTCTGCTGGTCAGAAACAATGGGCATGCCACCCAACGCAGTGAGAAAGACATGACATCTGACGAGGATTGGTAACTCAGACCTATCCTCATCCCCCAGGTGAACAAAATTTCCAAGAAATCTCACTCCCAACCATACATGATTAGACTCATCCTACGATTGTTGTATATAACTAAAAGGATTGACCTGGTTAGATCCACATCATCTCCAAGCTAGGTTAGGACCATGACCTCTATATGGGACAAATGAAGAAACACATCCGCCAACTCCAACACATTCAAAACAGAGCAATGAGATAAACCATTGGTCTTAAAGCTAAACACATTTTTTGCAGAGAGCCTGATTGCACATCATTGGCTACAAGCGACACATTGTGCCACCGGGAAGAAAGCTCCATGGTAACGGAGCCCATGCCTCACCTCCAAATAAGCAAATGAACATCAACCAACAAGAAATTTGGTACAATGAAAGACATGCAACATCGTCATGGGGTAAAGACCCTAACTCACGAAGATCCAAAGACTAGAACAACGTAAGCCCATCCGTGAGATCAGTGGAAGGCTGATCTCTATACATGTTCCATAGAATTTGTTGATGTCAGGTTTGGGTTATCTTGGAGTTATGTAATCATGAAGTTTGAGGAGTTGAGAGACTTTGTAATCAGCTGTTTATTCTTTTTAGGATGGGTCCTTAACTGTATATCTACAAAGTGAGGTTTCCCCAATCCATCATGGCGGAGATGCTTCCAGCTGCTGATTGGTTCTGAAGGTCAGAACATTTTTGATTTGCCAGTTTAGAGACATTGGAGGAATATTGGCTTTTCCAACTGCCTTTCATCTTACTTGCTTAGGTGGGAAGGTCCTGTGTTTTTTTCTGCTCTCTATCTGAAGGCCATATTTCAACCTTCTAATGGTTGTCAGGTAAGAGGTTATGCTGGAGAATTAACTGCTTGGCACAAGACAAGCGGAAAAGCTGGTGGGGCCCTGCGCTCTGTTACATAGTATAAAATCATCTGAGAGAACTTTGTAAAGAAGCTCAGCAAGGAGCTATGTCAAGAATACTGCAATTTAGATAGTTTAGGTGGTTCATAGTGAACAAAAAGGTCGAAAGTCAAAATGTTGAAAAAAAAATGTTGAAAAAAAAGTCGCATTTTTTTCATTCGTTTTTTATTCGAAATGGGGTGGTTCCCCCCATTCCCCCTTTTTTTTGTTTTTTTTTGTTTTACCCATTTTTTTAACTTCCCGTACCCCAAAATAAATATATAATTTTAAAAAAGGGAATTTGACTTTTTTTTTTTAACCTTTTTTTTCGACATTTTGACTGTACACCAGTTTAGGTATTTAGATAGTAGCAGTTGTTTTTAAATCATTTGAAAAGTTTATATCCGTTGACAAGGAGGAGGAAACGCTACGTGACAGAACTTAATATTCATATTTCATGTCTCCTAAATCCGTGTTTCTGAACTTCATGTGCGCTAGGCTCAATGGCGTTTCTTAGGGGAAACAAACAGATTAAGGGATTAGCATTCCTCGACTGAACGATTCTCTCAATATGCGCAGCATGTCGCATAGACCAGCGTAAGATTCCATATTAAATCGCTGGTTACGAGCCAACCGCTACTAAAACTTTCACACTGTAAAACTGTTCCGGTTGGTTATGTTTTCTTTGCACATGGGTAGCACTAATGTAAAGTGACATTTTTCTCTTCAGAATATTCAGTCTGGTGCGTATTGCATTTGGGAGTTAAGCATCGCGCTGGAGGTGGGAGAGAGCAGTGTCTCACTCTTGTTCCTTCTGCGATTGCATCAAATCTCCCAGACAGTGCCTGATGGAGAGATTTGACCTCTCTTCGAGGAGGCTAAACAGGTATATATTGTTTCTGGGATGGAAGAGGACCATAGTGAAGGATTAAACGAATTCTTTATTTTTCTCATCCTGAAGATTCTCGAACTTCTAGTTTGAGGACCGAAATCTGTTGTTTTGTTATTTTCTCCACTTCCCCTTTCCCCCAGAAGTGTTGCCCTTTCTGCTGCTTATTCTTCCAGTAGTTGACCAAACACTTTAGAGGGACTGTGGGGTTCAGCAGCTCCCGCAGATCAAGATCTGACAGGACCTGATAGTTAACCCCTATTGTTGGCTCCACTTCACCTGAGCCCAAATAGCGATTGCTCTTGTGCTTAAATCTCGCACATGTGTTTCACTTTGCTCATTCTCTGCTTCTGGCTGCAACACTTAGATAACCTGGGCTCTGCAATTGCAATTTGAAATGGTTATTTTTTTCCCTTTTGGCTCCCTATCACACCTTGTACGCCTGGACTGTGTTGCAGCGTTGTAAATGGTTATGGTATCCTCTATGTTCCATCACACTTCCTCTTCGCCAACTCACCCACTCTTTTTCTCTTTTCGACACTATGAAGCAGCTTGCAACACAAGAGGTTCCCAATACATCAGGAATAAATAAATCTATAATGTCTATTACATTTTGCTAGACAAAAACAACTCAGCATAGCCAGGAGAAAGGGCAGGGATGCTCTATCCATCTGGTAAATACTACTTGGCGTACTGACATAGGAAAATTGTTGTACCCACAACATGCTTTATAGAATTAGCTATTCTGCAGGCATAGGCAGCTCAAAAATGTAATGTCTGAAGATCAAACAGATCCGGTCAATATCTCATATCATCCACTGATGGAGAGAATGTGCCATTTGTACACATGGATTCTTGAACTAATACCCAGAAATGTAGCACGTTCCGCAGTAGAGACGGGCCCTCAGAAGATGAGATACAACCTTAAAGCCAACAAGTCTGAGTATTTGCCCCATGTTAGGGTCGAAAGATAGCAGGGAGAAACTTTTTGACAATAGGATCAAAAGAGACATGCCAAACAAAATGAGCCATGATGCACTTAAGTTTTCAAAAATCTGTGGCTTTAAAGAATGTTGCTCTGAAAGGCGACTCCTTACAATCCCATAGGTTATTAGTACAAAAGTACTGTAACTTGAATAAGAGCTTGAATGAAATGTCTTATATAGCTATCAGAAATCCGATCCAAGATGTCGCAGGTCGACTGTATAAAGACGGTAAAAAAGGCCTAACCGTCCCAGACACAGTAAAGAATCAATGAGAATACAGGACTCTGCGCCATCAAATATAAAGGTAATTTTATGTCATTATTCCTTTGTTCTTCATCAAAGACGTTGAGCCCATAAATTATAACATGTTTCGGCTCTGCTGAGCCTTTTTCAAATCCGGGTTACCCAAAATTGCATAAAAAGTACAATATATCATAATCAAAAAGCAATTTGTATAAATGACATTGTCAAATAAAACAATATTCCAGCATTCAAATATCATGCCCAAAGAATATGCATAATAGCATAAGCGAAATTAGACAGAAACACAAGGATGGGCAAAAAGGAAGGATTCATGGGTGTACCAAAAAGACAAGCATATCATAATATATTATTGTGTATGAAAGTACATAAAAGACAAAACAAAGAAAGAAGGAAAACCAATTATTAATCTTTGTTCTTCAATTCATGAATAATATAGCCAAATTATTCCATAGATCCTTAAACTAATCTAACACTTGATGGATGTCCTTACCCGAAATTAGATGTAACCAGTTCATAAGACTGATGTCCATGTAGTATTAACGGGGTGAAATCCCCAGTAACAATCTAAAGAAAAAATGGAGGTAGGACAAATAAAGTATAATATTTCTGCACTTCAAGTTGCATTACTGAAATGATGGTCATTCTCGACCTTCTTGTTTCTTGTTATTGCCATCATAAATGGCTGAATTATACATCAATTGCGTATTTATAAATTGCCCATAGCAACTGCGTATTTTCACTCGTTCAGGTAAGTCTAGCCCGTTACCAATCGGGCTAAAAACAACTCTACTTATGTGTCACAAACCATTACTATATATCAGTGTATTAAATGCCATGCGTATTGTGACAAAAATACTTGTCCCCCAAACAAAAGAGAATTTATTGAACCATTGTAACTACCGTAGTGAATACAATTATAGTTAACCATCACTATATATCCGTGTAAGTAAACCACTACGTACCGTGACAAAGTATTTTGATACGGAACAAACAACATTTAACTCATATTGTTGCTGTTCCTTGCATCCATTAATAATGAGTGCCTTTACGCTAGATCCCATCAAAAAGTAAGCCCTAACATAGGCGGTCCTCTCTTACCTGTTCCTGGAACACAAATAGTCCCACGCGTCAGCAGGTAAACCGAGTGCTTGAAGAATATGCCTTCTTATACCGCGTGTCATAACTACGCGCGGTTGCCACGGCGACGCAAAGCTTGCGTCGTCATTAAACACTGCATTCTATCCCACGGCATTCTACACTAACATGCGCCGTGTGGATAAGTATTATAAACTTATGAAGATTACCAGAAAAACAAAAAATGTATGTATAAGCTTATCTCATAACCTAAATTAATTTCTTAAATTCTTGAATAATTTCTACCTAAATATTAGTTGTTCATATTTAGGGCACTGTTGCACCTGAAAGGAATTTGTTAATAAACAATATACAAAAAATATATATGTGACTGTTACTAATAACCACGCAATATTCAGGGTCTTAAACTGTCTGCTTGACTAATGGTTTTGGTTTACTAATAAACAATCCATTGTAATGCGGTATCCCTTTTAAGCACCCTAATTTACATGTAACCTCAAATTGTAAGTTGTACCCTGTTCTTTTCTGGAATAACAATAAAAAATGTTTAAAGATTAAGAATCCAGATTGCAATGTACTAGAGCTCACAGGAATGAAACCATCTCATTATCTGTATTGAGGCCTATGATTGTCGAGTTGAAATAGCAAATTGCTCTTGCTTCCGCTTGTCGTAATGCTTTCAATCTGTCACCACCTCTCTTGTTCAAAGTTACTTGTTTTAGACCAATGAATCTAATTTCCGATTTATGATGTAATTGGTGTGTTTTTTGCCCATGTTCAGCTAACGGAAGTGATGGGTCTTGACTGCCAATCTTGGCTAAATGTTCACGGATTCGAACTCTCAACTGTCTCTTGGTACTACCTATGTACAGTTTATGACAGACACAGATAATACCATACACTACAAAAGTTGTTTTGCAGTTTATTCCTTGCTTGATGATCCAATGCTTCCCATTAACATCTTCAAATTCCGTTGTTCGTTGATATGCATATTTGCACTGTGGACAGACACCACATTTCCTGAAACCAGAATCTTTCTTATGTAGCCATGTATCTTGGGTAGTGCTATCAATGTCTGGTAATAACGATGGGCTGAGGATAGATTTGAGTGTATTTGCTCTTCTGAAAATAATACGTGGGTCATCACTCACAAAATCACCAATATGACTTTCCAGTTTTAATAAGTACCAACGTTTATTCAAACGTTTACGTATTCTCTGGTGGTCTGAACAATATTGAGTGATGAAGCTGATTGGCATATTAGATTCTGGGTTGCTCACTTGTCTCTGTTTCAAAGTATCTTGCTGCTGCATGCATTTGGTTCTCTTATATGCTTTGCTTATCGCTTTCTGGGCATATCCCCTTTTTCTGAAAGGTCGTTGTAGCAAATTGCATTCCTCTTCAAATTTTGAATTACTATTGCAATTGCGCCTCGCTCTGATATATTCACCCAGAGGTATGTTGGAAATAGTTGGTTAAAAATGACAGCTCTTGGCATGCAATATTGAGTTAACTTCAGTTGGTTTTCTGAATGTGCTTGTTTGTAGCATTTGGCCTTCTGAATATATTGTCAAGTCCAAAAAGTTAATCTGATGTTTTTTAAATTCTCCAGTGAATTGAATATCAAAACAATTTAGATTTAGCCTTTCCACAAATGCGTGAAATTTCTCTATACTACCATCTACGATGCAGAAAACATTGTCGCTGTACCTTGTCCAAAATTGGATTTTGTCAATGAAAAATGGTTCCGAATATACTGCTTTGTCTTCCAACATCCCCATGAAGATATTTGCCAGTGCTGGGGCATATTTAGTACCCATAGCTACCCCCTTGGTCTGTTGGTATACCTTGTTGTCAAAGGTAAAGACATTAAGATCAAATGTAAGATGTAACATTTCTTTAATCATGTTCAGGTGATTGTAATAGGAGGCTGATTCATGCCTGAAAGTATAGTCAACTGCAATCATGGCCCATTTATGCTGGATAGAAGTGTACAGCGCCTTCACATCTAGAGTTGCTAGAAGGAAGGTACTTTGCCAAGTGAAGTTTTGTAGCTTCCGTATAAGGCTGGTAGAGTCTTGTAAATATGAGTGAAGTAACATGGCCCTTGGTTTAAATATTGAATCCAAGTATTCCGAAATATTCTCTGTGACCCACCCAATCCCACTCATGATCGGGCGGCCCTCTGGTATCCTTTCATAGGGCTTATGTATTTTCGGTAAGAAATACATGGTTGGGGTTACCGGTTCTTTTATCCATAAGAAAGTGCGTTCATCATCCGTTATCAATCCTTCCTATGCCAATTGAGTATGTGCGCTTCAACTTGTTCCAATGCTGATTTTCGAAAGTTGTCCGTTCTTAGTTCATAGCACCCAGGAGTATTAAGATGTCGGGATGCCATTTCCAAATAGTCCTCCCTATCCATTAGCACAATATTGACTCCCTTATCAGCCTCTTTGATCACTGTCCGTGAGTCCAATTTGAGGGAGACAAGTGCTTTCCTTTCTGATTTAGTTAAATTGTTCTTAGTGATCCAATTATTAGTCTAGTGCCACCCAAACGGGCAGCCCAACAATGAAATGTTGGGCAAATCACCTCTCAACTAGGGTACCATCAGCAAACCACTACATGTGTTTCAGCCTTGTTGAGCATCATCAGTGCCCTGAAGGTAAGCATCTCTAAGCACAGGGAGCAAGGGAGTAAGCATAGAACAGGTTATTTGAGCCATGTTTTGTTCTCAAGAGAGTGGATCCCACATTTTTGTAAACTATGTAGAGGATGTTCTGTGGCTCCACTGATTGGTAGATCAAAGGGTATTGAGGCAGAACGTCCAGTTTGTGTATGTAGTATTAAGGCTCAGGCAGTGGCTCCACCAGTTGGTTCTTGGTAGAGACATATAGAAAAAGGATGACAGGAAAACTAAACTTAAACAGGTGAAATGCACTCAAGTGCCACATATTAGCTGGCAAGACTACTTATTGATAGTAATGGAATTTTGCATATCAGCCACTTCTGGCAAAGTCAAGCCACCGCCACTTCTTCCTGTGCACCCTGCACGTCCCATTTCTGTGATTGATGCTGTCTTGCAAATAAGTCTTCATCATCTGAAGAATCTGTTCTATGGTCTTCCAAATGATGGACCTGGTATCCCCAGCCCCTTTACTCTTTCGCAATAACTCATTCATTTTTATGAAAGTAAGCTTGCTCGCGTATGGTTTGTGGAGGCATCTCCAGTGATCTGGACTGGTGCTAGGATCACGAAGTGCTGGCTGCACCACCTATCTGGCGGTGTGAACTGCTGCTCGTCCCAGTGAGGAGTGCCGACCGAGAAGCCACTGTAACATCACGGCTTTGCACGGGTCCATGTGTTAATATCCTTGCAAAAATATAGGCATAAAAAAATATCGCCATATTTTTGCAGCAATATTAAGGCATGGAACCTGCAGGGGACACCCCTGAAAACCCTGCATTAT
The DNA here is from genome assembly GCF_040938575.1 of Ambystoma mexicanum. NCBI lineage: Eukaryota > Metazoa > Chordata > Amphibia > Caudata > Ambystomatidae > Ambystoma > Ambystoma mexicanum. The sequence continues at coordinate 76,486,558 of NC_090940.1, read as the reverse complement.
TTTTAAAGGAGCAAAGGAAACCCCCGCAACCCCTGCTCCCAAAAACCCCCAAAAGTACCCCCCCCAAAAAATATCGCCTATGGCCGTTCCAAACGATTTCATACAGCGATATTTTTGGTGGACATAATATGTAGTGATACCCTTTGCACCGTAGGCCCTCCCCTGCCCTGCCTCCTCTGGCTACAGCCTTCCACGCATCACATGAGGTGTCACGTGACTTCCCCACTGCCCTTATAAACTATTCTTCTTGGGCGTCCTTCAGCTGGGCGACTTGTCTACGGGTGGACTTTATAAGGCCCGCAGAGTTCTCCTGTTCGCTCCTGGCTCGTGCCACTTCACGTTCTTCATTACCTTTTACGGTTGTGTTTGCCACTGTTCATTGTTCACCGTGATACCTTTACTTTACTGAGTTTCCCACTGTTGTGCCATCTGGCTCTGCTCTATGAATGTTCGTGTCCTGTCCACACTTCCGCTTCTAGACTCAAAAACCCTATTTACCCCGCCTCACATTGTATTCCATCTTGCCCACCTTTCTATGATTCTCCACCTGCTCCCATTACCACGGTGCTTTGGAATGCCAGTTCTATTGGTTCTAAAAGCCGACTTTGTTCTGGATCTCTTCTTCTCTCTTAATCTGGACTTCTTTTGCATTACTGAAACTTGGCTCTGCCACTTTGATACTGCTACTCCCGCCGCTTTAACATCCCCTCTCTCCCTCGCTGGCTCTGGGTCTGGTGTTCTATTCCATTAACTTTGGTCCCTTGGCTCCCTTCCTCCCTCTCTCCCTTCCTTCTCCTATTTTGAATGTCATGCTCTTTCCTTTTCTTCTCTATTTCCCCCTTACAATCCTTGTCATCTATCGTCCTGTGGTCCCTCTTCGTTCTTTCTACCATGACTTTTTTGACTCCCTCTTATCTCTATTTTCATCATTTACTTCCACTCTCATCGTCCTCTGAGATTTCAATATTCACCTCCCCATTTCCCACCCTTCTTCTGGATATCCATGATTTATTCGAATGGAAAATGGCCAAAGGAAGAAAAAAACGAAAGTTCTTTTTTCGAAAATAACTTTCATTTTCTCCTCCCGCTGACGTTTCAGACAACCCGCTCCGACCCACCTCCTTACTTACCCTTCGGTGGCACACTTTGCTGTGTGCCGCAGACTCCCTGCGCCTCTGCGACACATGTTCCCTTCACTTCTGTGATCGGGAACCGGTGCCGCAGTGTCCCCTTTTTTTCGGGAAGCGGGGGACACCCTGCAATCCCCTAAGCCATCACAGTGAACAAGGGTGTGGGTGACACCTCCACAACCCCCGCTCCCCTTGTTCACAGTAATGGCAACGAATGGGAGGGACAAGGGAGGGAAGACAGAGGGAGGACAAGACAAGGGATCTTACTAGGCCTTGTAACATTCAGATTGTGCAAGTGCGAGAACGAGAAGTGCAGGGTGAATCCTACCTCAGGGCACTCCCAGTAGGTGTACTCTCTTGGGTGATTTCTGTCTGGACAACATCACCCTGCTCTCTCCTGAAATCTCTTGCTAGGTTTATACAGGACAACTGAAGAAACGTGTGATCACTTGACGAGAACCAGAGAAGAAGACTTAAAGTAAAAGATTGAAACCCTGGGGAGTCGATGTTCTGGAAGACATAGACCATTTCTACAGTGCACCAAACGGATGTTCGTGATTTTAACCCGGCGCAAAATGACGACTTTAAAAATGTCGAATTCGAAATGTGCACCCCAGTATAATCACGCATTAGTTTCCCCCCATTCCCTTACCTGCTTCCCCCTACTTACCTTTTGGCGACACACTTCGTTCTGTGCCACCGACTCCCTGTCTCCCTGCAACGGCAGTTCCCTTCACTTTTGTGGACGGGAACTGGCGCCGTAGGGTCCTTTTTAAAATATCTTTATTTTTCTCCCCACCCGCTTTCAATGTATTGAAAGCGGGGGACACCCCTGCAACCCTCGATCCCATTATAGTGAACAAAGGAGCGAGGGACACCTCTGCAACCCCCGCTGCCCCGGTTTGCTATAATGGGATAGTATGGTATAATTGTTCAATATTTTCGGCTGTACGACATTTTAGTACGGCCGAAATTCGAACAATTATAGTTTACGTTCATTGATTTTCAGGGGATTCGGTACCAAATCAACCAAATTAGTGAATAATCTAAAATTCTTTCAGATCCTTCAGGCTCTTAGACCAGATATGCCACATTGCCAAGGTAAGATGCCGATGTGGAATATCTTGCATATTAGCTATATTCAAACTGGTAACGCAGGCATAAAGCAATTCATCGGGTGATCAGGTTTCCCAGAAGTCTTCTGAGCACGCAAGAGCCCTAAATGAAGCCGAGGTGAAGAAACAATGGACAAACATAAATGAGAATGGGAACATAAATGAAACATCTGCTCCCTGCAGGGATGATGGCGCACCCATCCTGGCGTGTATCGCGCTCAAGACTTAAAGTTATGGACTGATTCCTCTGAAGATTGTAATGAGATGCACACGACGCCGCAACATCTCAAAAGATGATCTCCATTAAAGAAAGACAGAAGGTAGAGATGAAACATACAATTGGATGATTGGTTCACGTGATCATAAGTTGCACCCCAGTGAAATGCTGCCAGGCAGAAATCTCTCGAAGCGGACGATGGGTCATGCTTTCTTCTATGCTCCCGAAAGAACACACAGGCAAATGATGAGCACACTCATTGCACTTCACTGACTACCCTGAAAAGCACGGACCCTCTTCAAAGCCAGCTGCATTGTATACCAAGCTGTCACCATGCATGCTCCCACCACCCTTGCATCTTTGACTGCCGGCGCGTGACCAGACGTCAAGACCAAGCTGACCTAGGGCAGCAGAAATACAAAAAGGAAATAACCCAGAAACACGAGTTCCCGGTCTGCGTCCCCAGACGGTGGAATGTCACACTTGTGAATATCGGCCTCTTCCCCATCCTCATGCAATTCAGAAAAGTAAACAAGATTCTGATCTTCAAGGCCCACCTGCCTCACACTCCATCACCTCCACACCCAGAATCCATCCAGCCAAGAATGCCTATTGAGGGCCACCTACTCCAGTCAACACCTCTGCTCGACCTGGTAATGGGAGATTTAATCGCGGCAAAATTAGTCGAATTAGAATAGGTTAAAATGTTTTAGGCGACTTTGCCCACAAATATATATAGGGGGTGGCTAATCATCGTAATAAAGATAGGGTGAGGTTGGGGAGGGGCTGCGGAGGATCTCCCCCCACATATATTTCAGCAATCCACAGACAAGGAGCAGAATTCCTACAAAAGAAAATAACCATTTACCAACCGACAAGAACACTCAGATCAAGCAATAACATCCGCCTGGAACCAAAACCATACATATAAAAAAACTTGGGGGTTCCTCATTCTCTCGCCTGGCAGCAAAAACTTGGAAAACACTTCTGAAAGAAATGCGCAATACAAAGGACCACCTAAAATTCAGGAAACTACTCAAAACCTGGCTCTTCATCTCAGAACCAGACTGAATCAACTAACAGACACCAATGGAAAAAGAATGCGCCAGAAATAAGCGCACGTGGCAACAAGTAGCGAGTGAAGGAGGAAACCCAGGATTCACCCTCTTCTGAGCCTCTCCCAAAACAAAACCCTCAGCTAGGCAAAGCCCTAGAGAGGGACCTTAGCCAAATACGAAGGAACACTAATTATTATCTAGTACCCAAAACAACAGGGGACCCTTAGGACTCAGAGGGAGGAGACCGCACCCCAGGAGTTTAGGGAGGCAAGGGCAGGCAGACCCCACTGTCAACCAAAGAGCAACCCACAACCTTAGTGATCTCAACCCTGGGGAGGAGAGGCCCCCGCCACCTTCTCGCCAGAGATCAGCAGACATTCACAGAGACATGCCACCACCTTGAGCAGAACCAGACACCAAAGGAACACTCCTGCAGACTGCAAAGGCAGAGTCGCCCAACACGGATGCCTGAAATAACGAGGTAACCCCACTAACCCATCCGCTAAAAAATCTCAACTCTTCCCTTACACCTCTCACACCCTAAACAAACACAACCACTCTCCTGGACATCACCAATCTTGCTCCACCTTTAACCCGCTACACCCTACTAACCCTCCCTACCCTCTTACCTTTCAGATCTGTCAGAGCGCCAGCCAGAGGACCACCCCGCTGGTGACAGTGAACGGTATAAATGCCCTTTAACATTAACACAAAAAAAGAAAAAGAAATTCCACCAAATGGCAGCTGTTCCCTGCTTCCCAAAATGGCGGGTCAGGAATACATGCTATGTTGTAAGGGCTGCTCCACCTTGTAACCATCTAATGCATGCCTGTAACCCCTATGTTGGTTCCTGAAGTTAGGTCTGTGCTCAATAAATACCCCTAGCCCCACAAAATACAGGTTAAGGCACCTGTTCTTGAAGACCTATGTTAATTAAACAGGGTCTCACATCTTAACAGGTGTGCTCTTCGAAAGGCATTAAGTCGGGTAAATGCCCATACTCAGCCACGGGAAACTTCTGCAAATTTGGGGCATCGACACATTGGTATAATTGTTGTAATTGGTTATTTATAACACGTTTAATACCCAGAGGAATCTAAGCACAGACTGGGGATCGAACCTGTGTCGCTCTGTGTCATCGAGCGCGTTGCCCCTGAGCTATGCTCCCGAGAATGCTACCCATAGACATGAAATCTGAATAGAAGGAAAGAATGCCAGGAATGTCATATGGGCAGAAAAAAGGCAGGTTCGAAAAACATGGATTAAGGCAAGATCATGGCAGCTTTTTTGGGACAAACTGTGCATTGATCATTGCAGAGTGCAAATAATTTGCACATATCCATATGAATGAGAAACTGCAAAAGGAGCCAACAGTATAAAGAGCAGAATTAATGAAAGCCTTAGTGACTACGGGTTTAATTCATGGTTACATTAGTGGGGATACAGCTAACACTACAACACTGTGTAGCTCTGGAAGTTATATTGATTGCTAGAGATCCACCTTGATATGCAAAATCCACCCATAGAACAGCAGGATCGTGAAGAAACCGCATATTCGAACAGGTTTCTAGGTAAGTGGATCATTAGTTTGGGCTATTAGGTGGCGCTTGCACCAACTATCAGCCGAAACGATTGCATTTGAGTACAGATAGGGAGACATGGCATATGAAGAGGGACACAAAGATTGCAGGTGTTTGGGTATTTGCCCACCCATTCACTGCCCAGGACCATGCTAGTCACTTTTGTCATTCCCGCGCAGTGCCTGCCCCTCTCCGCTCGAAACACCTCCTCATGGGAACTCTTTGACCTCGCTTTACACAAGCCTTACCATCAAACTTTGCACTCGAAGTGTCTGCCAGTGTTTTTTAAAGCAGTCTTCTGAGAGTTAATGGGCCTCATTACGAGTCCAGCGGTAACCGCGCCGGAAAAAACCGGCAGGTTACCGCCGGACTCGTATTACCATTCCGCCTCTGTGATTCACTGAATTACCGGGGCATTACGACCCCGGTGACCCGGGAATTCCGGAGGCGGAATTGTGTAAGTCCCATAGGGCTCCATGGGAATGGGGAAGTGGAAACACCGGCACCATGCTGTAATGGTGCCTGTGTTTCCACGTCCGCCTGCAGGCAGGTGGTGTTAAACCCACCAGGTCAGACCTGGCGGGAATGACACCTCCCGCCTGCAGGACTCTTAATCAGCCGGTCCGGAAAGAACGGTGGTGGTGGATTTACCACCACCGTTCTTTCCGGACCGGCTGACTTGTAATGAGGCCCAATTACTTCGCTGGAGTTGTAAACCCGCTACTTGGGTAATAAGAAAGTCTTAACCAGACCTGCCTTCAGCCACTCGAGTTATAACCACTCTGCATATCCTTTACCGAAGTCCTATTAAAAACAAGCACTGGCAAAGCCAACAGCTTTGGCTTGTGTATTAGTATTAGGCATTTGCCCGGCAGTGCTATCAGATGCCCAGGTACTCGCCCAGGAGCTCGCACAATTTTGCACCTGCTACCATTAATGGCCAGTTAATACCACTACGGCTGTGCCTGGCAAGAGCCTCTCCCATACCTAAATAAAACCCCAAACTTTTGGCATTGCCAATGCTTGTTTTTAATGGTTGGTATCCTCAGTAGAACAATTAACATTACAGAGACAACAGATTTCATGAGAAAATACCAATTTCTGGCAGCAATGGATGGAGAATTGTTATAGATAACTTTTCATCTAACTAGCCTATAAACCAGGGCTCTGCAACCTGCGGCTCTCCAGATGTTATATACTGCGACTCCCATAGATCCCTCAACTAATCCCCAACTCTGCTTGCTAGGGCTTGTAGAAGTTGTAGTCCAAAAAATCTGGAGAGCCAAAGGTTGCAGATCCTTGCTATAGACTAAAATTCAAGCTGAAGAACTACAGCCAGTAATAGCTGCGCTAGCCAAGTGCCAGATTAGTAATGTCCATCATGAGACAGAAACAGTGTTGTCACGACCCTCAGCCCTGATCCCCACTGGCAAGCCCATTGGCCAGGTGGAATCAGACTTCGGATCGCAAATAAGGCCTGGCATCCGCTTCACAGGCCCTTTTGGAGCCAGTCCTGGTGCCTTTGGCGCCAGGCTCATAAACTGGGAAAGACATCTGCCTAAGGGACTACTTTATTTAGGCTTTCAGCCAACATGGAGGCTTCCACATAGCTTGATTCCTAGAACCAAGCTATGCGGTATAGTGTTTTGGGTGTGGTGGCCTAGGGACTACTTTACCTGGACTACTTGGCAGAGGCTATTTAAACCACACCTGAACAAGACAACACGATTCGCGTTACTTTGCTACTAGCAACGTGACGCTCACCGTGTCCAGCTTCTCACGAGCCTGGCAAGATCCGGACCTGCAGAAAAAAACAAAGAACATCGTTAGCAGCAGAATCTTACCTGCAATCTCCATCCTTCACTGCTCGCAGCTCCTGGCAGCTCCGTTTGGAAGGTTCGCCGCCTGGATCAAAGGACCTGAGAAAGGAAGAAAGACATCATTAAAGAAGGTAGTAGTGACATTTCAACCACAAATCGCTTAGAGACTTACCTAGCTGGTTGTTTTTTGACCGGTAAAGCTCCGGAACTCCACCCACACTGGGAGCACACCACGACCTACGAAAAAGAGAAAGCAAAGGTCAGTGAAGACAAGACATCGCCGCGCTGTGCAAGGCGCCTACTTACCGCATCATAGCGCTAATGTGCGCCATCATTCACCGGTGAAAACCAGCCTACCCAGTTCGCCAAGCGGACGCTTCGTGCACCTAAGGGAGAATAAAAAGAGACATTATCGAACAGAGAAAAGGCATGCAAGTATAACAACTCCATAAATCGCAATAAGACCTACCTGGAAGACATTTCTTGGGCCGCTGTCAGTGAAGTAACTGGACCGCACGCGCCCACAAAAGACAACGCGTCCCTGCTCAGAAAGCAGGACAGAGAGCCCACCAACTTCGATAACAAGGTGAGAAGAGAACCCGAAGGGGCTGAAATCACAAGGGAGGTGTGGGAAAGCTTACCTTGGTCGTACAATCCTAAACATAGTCTTCATTTCCAGGTGGAATTCCACCGAGAACCGCACCAGGGAATCATTGAGAAGGGCATCAGCGGCCAACTAGCTGGGTGGCGTCCCCGCGGAAACCAGGTGAGCGTAACAGTGTTTCACAAAACAGTCATACATTTTCTCTCTTCAGATTATAAAAAAAGTGAGTCTGTCATCTATGTTTATTTTCCACACAATAGGTTTTGCAATTGTCTCTGCAGCTTCAATTAAGCATTGTTTTAATCCCTTTTTTAAGGTGGGTTATGCACTTGAGTTGGTGAAATTAAATAAACACGATGTCCAACACGAATCTATGTGATCACTACGCCGCCCATAATGTCGACTATTAAATTCCTGACTCCCATTATTGCGCGGCACAGTGATCAGATAGATCACTGTGCCCTGCATCCCGATACCTGCCTCTCCCCCTATCCACTTACCTTTTCACCGGCACACCGTGAAGACTGCAGCAGTCTGTCCACCGACCCTGTAGTGTCAGTTCTCACCCACCAACGTGGGTCTGAACTGGCGTCTCAGGGTCTTTTTTCCTTTAAACTATTTTTTCTTTATTGCCCCCGCTACCATCTAATGGAAGTGAGGACACCCCTGCAACCCCCAACCCTCACTACACCGACAAAGGGGGGTGGGGAACACCCCTGCAACCCCTGCTCCCATTAGTCGGTGTAGTGGGGGTCGGCATGTTATTACCACGCAAAGGCGCAGTAATTAACATGTCGTAGTGTTCGGGGCGATATTTTCGTATTATTCCATCCAAACACCGATAGATAGTGGTACTGTGAGAGCCCGTTCACTCTGAGCTCTAGCAATGCCAAAGCTAGAGATGCAATGCTCCAGTTTCCCATCCATTGCAGCCAAACAATGGAACAACCTGCCACATGCACTAAGAGCGGAAGAATTGTATTGGGCATTCCATAAAGCGCTCAAAACTTGGTTGTTTAATGTATACACCTGCCCTCCCCTATCCGCCCCTACCCCACACCTGTGCGGATACTCACTGCCAATACACCTTGGTCCCCCTACCTGAATTCTCTCCTTCCGTACGCCTGCTGCCTCTTAGCCAGTGGATATTTGATAACCTAACTGATTACTGTGTCCAAGTGCAATCATGTATTCATATGCTATGTACTCCTCGCCTACCCAAGGCCCAATTGGTCATATGTAACTGGTTCCCTGTAACCGCACTGAGATGCCTTGGGTTTTGTGCGCGTTATAAATGTAAAATATAAATAAATACATTGTATGTGGTTTTGTTCAAGAGCACCCAATGAAATTATTTATTACACAAACTTGTTGTTCAGCAGGCTCCTAGACAAACAATATTGTGGAACCAGAGGATTGTTAAACAGCGGATGGAAATTGCTCAACAACACAACGCACCTGGGAACATCCTTATGCAAAATAAGGGAGTATTTGTGAAACATTTGAGAGCGTGATCTCATATGTTGGATGTCTGAGTTGGAGTGGAACTGTCGGCGCAGGTAGTTTGATATACAGCACTCACTTATTCCGCAAGGTGCTCTCCTAGCATCGACTGCAACATTGTGAATCTGGAGTGTGATGGCGTTTAGGGTTTAGTTTATCCTCATGTGCACCTCTGCCACACTTTTAGGATTCTTAGCAGGGAAATAGAAGAGCAGGTTAGAAATATGCAGGAAAACAATAGAGACACCAATAATTCCGAAACAGCTTGCTCCTGCAACTAGAACATACATATCTTTAACACAGCACCACTCAGGGACACGGACCCTCATGAGGATCCTCAAGGTTTGTTGTGTTGGCATCTGTGCACTGGGGCCTTGTCCTCAATGCTTCTTTTACGCACATTGCTTACCAATGGGCACTATTCTGACATATGTTCATTTGGTTTTACCCGAATTGACCTTTTACAATTGACCTTTTGTCCTAATTGACCTTCTGCACAATTGACCTTTACCTTTATTTTACTTTTATATATATGTGTGGAGTGGGTTTGGGGTAATAAATAATAAAATGAGATTGGGTAAGGGGTTGCATGGGGGTTTTAGATTGATTGGGGGGTTGCAGAGGGGTTTCCCCCACATATATGTCCTAATTGACCTTCATTTCACGATCAATTCTGAAAAGGTCAATTCTCCCTTATCAATTGTGAAGAGGTCAATTAGTATACATCCGTTGAGAGAGAGAGAGAGAGAGAGAGAGAGAGAGAGAGAGAGAGAGAGAGAGAGAGAGAGAGAGTGTGTGTGTGTGTGTGTGTGTGTGTGTGTGTGTGTGTGTGTGTGTGCGCGCGCGCGCGCAACATGTGTGCCTTTTGCTGTCCAACCACTAGCTGGTCTGATAAAAAATGCTGCAGACTCAGATTCCGGAGTGGCCAGCCTGATGCATTCCCAAGTGAAGAATTTGACAAAAAGTCCATGGCTACCTAGTGAAGATAAATCTCGCCCTCCTGCGCGCAGGGATGTGCAAGGCTTGCAGTTTTCCAAGGTACTCTGTATTTTCTATGAATAGTCATTTCATCTTCAATTTCACCTTCAATTTTCATATCAATCTTTCTCCAACTAATCGCGAATGGAAGTCGCTGTTCCTGGGGGCGGGGGCGACGGAACGGGTCATTTGATAGGCACTATAATGACCTGTCCATCAGGATTGGAAACTCAGGTGCAATGCAGGAGATATTCTGCTTACAGCAGGGATGGAAGGCAGTGTGAAAGATGCCCTGTGCAAGGCCAGAAGGGGTCTGGACCGGCTGATGCCGCCACCAAGTGCTTCCTCCGGCGCCCCTCCCCCGTGGGCTGCTTTATCTGGTGGGCCAAGCTCATCAGTGGGATGTACGTGATTATTTCGTAAACGAAAATGTCGAATTCGAAATCCCTGTGACAAAATAATACCGTACATCACCCTCGCTTGCTATCCCCCCACCCTCCACCCCCTAGCATCCAAACTTACCTCTGTGGCTCACTTACCTGCTGTTCCTCTACACGGCTTTCCCTGCGACGCGAGTCCCGCTTCCCCATTGAGTGAAAGAACTTCCGCCACAAACTTAACTTGTCCCCCGCTTTCCTTTTTATGGAAGCGAGGGGCTCCCCCGCCATCCCCTAATTCTATTAATGTCGAGTAACGGGAACAGGGACCACCGCCTCTCCCCTTACTCGCCTTTTTTCTTTTTCATTCTTTTTTACATTGGCGAATTCGGCATTTTCTCCGAGTCGATTTTTTTTTCTCGATGTTTTCAGTGTATACCCCTCAGTGTGCTGCTGGTCTATTTTGGGCATGACGGATTGGGCTTTGTTTCTTTTGCAGTATTTGTTTGTCTGCTATTAAATAGCCATTCTTAATAATAATCACTAAGACTCTTTAGATGGAGTTTTCCCCCAAACTCAAGATTTGTTGAGCTGTTTTAATTGCCACTTGAATCACGCCCAGGGTCGTCCACTGGTGCGGCCTGGTACTGCTGCCAGCTTGACTGGGAGCATTGCAAGCTGGAGTCTTGGTGCGCGAGTCGAATAGTGTGCGGCTCGAGTGTGTCCAGTGTGGGTTATTGTAGGTGTCAGCATGGCTCCAGAGGTGTGGTGTGATCTTAGTGCTGAGTCAATGTTGCTGCCTCTGTGGAAGCATGTTAGCAGCATGGTAGAAGCATGGTAGACGCATTTTAGAAGCCAGGTAGAAGCATGTTAGAAGCATGGTAGAAGCATGTTAGCAGCATGGTGGAAGCATGGTAGATGCATTTTAGAAGCCAGGTAGAAGCATGGTAGAAGCATGGTAGAAGCATGTTAGAAGCATGGTAGAAGCATGGTAGACGCATTTTAGAAGCCAGGTAGAAGCATGCTAGAAGCCTGGTAGAAGCATTTTAGAAGCATGGTAGACGCATGGTAGACGCATTTTAGAAGCCAGGTAGAAGCATGTTAGAAGCATGGTGGAAGCATGGTAGATGCATTTTAGAAGCCAGGTAGAAGCATGGTAGAAGCATGGTAGAAGCATGGTTGAATCATGTTAGAAGCATGGTAGACGCATGTTAGAAGCATGTTAAAAGCATGGTAGAAGCATGGTAGCTGCATGGTAGACGCATTTTAGAAGCCAGGTAGAAGCATGTTAGAAGCGTGGTAGATGCATGGTAGAAGCATGTTAGACGCATGCTAGAAGCATGCTAGAAGCATGTTAGAAGAATGGTAGAAGCATGCTAGAAATATGGTAGCATGTTAGCAGCATGGTAGAAGCCTGTTAGAAGCATGGTAGAAGTCTACTCTGCCGCAGTGATCCAGCAGTAGTGGTGTTATGTGTGAGATTGGTGGTAGAGATGTGTCCTGCATAGCAGTAACAAGCGTTCTGTGTGATGGCCAGAGAAGGGCTCCAGCCGTTGTGCTGCGAGCCTGTGGCTACAGGCTGTGCAGGCGAGAGTAGCAGAAGAGTGACAAGCTGCAACCATAGGACATGCAGGGATTTTTGCAGAAAAACGCTTGAAGACTACCTGGAACGACTAAGCGCTGAATTGCCATACTCCCTTAAAAGCATGCACTTATCTGTGTACCTGTTTAAACCCTGGTGATTGACTCCTGTCGCTCACTGATACCTATAGCAACAAGAGATTTCCCCACTAAACATTTACAGTCAGCTCCACCATGTAGAGGACACAACTAATTCCAACATGTGCCACCCTTCAATGAAGCTCTCCAACGCACCTAGCATATGCAACCAAGACGGCGGTGGTCGCTGCAGGATAGGCAGTGTGGGCTCCGGTGTGGCTGCAACGGTTCGCGTGGAGAGAACTCCACATCCTCCCCTCTGGTTGCTTAGCAAGACCTAGGTTACCTTCTGCAGGATAGGCAGTGTGGGCTCCTGTGTGGCTGCAACGGTTCGCGTGGAGAGAACGCTGCATCCTCCCCGCTTGTTGCTTAGCAAGACCTAGGTTACCTTCTGCAGGATAGGCAGTGTGGGCTCCTGTGTGGCTGCAACGGTTCGCGTGGAGAGAACGCTGCATCCTCCCCGATTGTTGCTTAGCAAGACCTAGGTTACCTTCAATCATTGGCTTGCATATCCAGCAAAGCTCTTGCACAGCTTTCTCTCTGCGAACTCCTAATGTGCGACAGACCAAGGCCCACATCCCTCAACCATATTGTTCCTCTGACGGGTGGTGGGCGATGTCTTTGGACCGAAAAGCTTCTTTTTGCAGAGGTTGGAGGTGGGACCAGCCACGGCTTTTTGGATCTGTTCTGGAAACAGCTTCAGAAAGCTACTTTCACAATGTGTCCTTTCCAAGCAGTTTGCAAGGATCCAGGTATACTTCCTGCCAGCCACTTGGCTGAAGTATATTTTCCTGCAGCACCTTTGATGCCTAGACCCCCACAACTTTTGCTGCATTGCCCTGGTGTGTCCCCACCATACCTCTACGCTGCACACAAGTCCTGAGGCATTTTGTGGGAGGAACCCCTGCAACGCATCTCCCTCCTTCCTTACTTGTGTGGAGGAGACCCCTGCAGCCTCTTTTCTCTTACCCAGCTCCGCTCTCTCTCTCTTAGGTTGAGCCAGACCCCTTCCACTCCCCATATCCCGATCTCCATCCCCCTGAGCTCCCAAGATCCCAGGCCGCACATCACCACCTCACACCACGCACCATGGCATGTTTGGGGACGTGCCCCACAAGTGATGCGCCTGTGTATGTACACAACACTGGGTCTGGGGTGGGCCATCCGGTCTGATTGACAGAAAGGTGCTGTTTCTGGTATGTTTGAAAAGCATATTTCTAGAGAGTGTTGATTGGGGAAAGAGGCAGATTATTTTGCAATTCTTGCCCTAAAATCTGCCATTAATTCAGACATTTTGCAACTCTATCTAAATTTCTGGAAATGTAGGCAGATTTCAGAAATGATAGGGTTTGTGGATTGAAAATGTATAATTGTATCCAAAATTCAAGATAGTCCATATAACATGTTGGTTGTCCCCTTGCCGCATTACGTGTTTTCAAGAATGCGTCAGATGGCCATCCTTTCTAGGAGCTATTATCGTCACGTCACATGTGTCTACTCTTAAAGAGGGATTCTATTTACAGCAGGGCTCCTTACCTTCATTAAGGAAATTCTTACATTCACAAGGACTGGATCGGTCTGAGACGCCCATTCACTTGATGTTTGCCCCCAAATGAATTGGAGTCATCCCTATGTTAGCAGAAGTTGTCTTGGGACATTTTGTTAACCAAGATTCTCCGCTAAATCAAATTAGCCATTTTGCATACTCAAGAGGCAGTGATTGGGCCTGCAATATTCACCAGGAAGATGTGGCTGCGGGCAGCTATAACAGGGGGTCAATTGCAATCTTTGTACTTTGCATAGACAGCGTTGAATTTACCTTCAAGTCCTCCCAGTTGTGGCTGAAAGTTGGCACAGGGAGATAAAGTGATCTGCTGTAGATCACACACTTTGGCAAGGTAGAGAAGCAGGGTTTGGTGCTCAGGTCTTCTGGTTTTATAGTTGACCATTCATCTTGTGACCAAATTTCCCATTGTTGAAAAATGGGGCCTATTTGGCATAACCTATGCAGTGCCCTTATAAGCTAATGTCATCTTTAGGTACATTGGAACATTCTCTTCATATTTTTAGACTAACAGCAAAATGGTTTGATACCAGGATTAGTTTTGGCAACTGGCTAAGATCAGGAATAGGATTCACCGCTAGTGCGCAAGGAGAGGATCGCGCGGCATGTCATCAGCCTAGCAGCATCTACATGCATTCGAGGAGGCGTTCACTCGTCACCGGCCAGTCTTAGGGCAATGTCTGCGCCACGAGTTTGCGGATCTGCTGATGTGATCCGGAACACGTGTTGCACTTTGTTGCCAATGTGTCGAAACACTGCATTGATTAAAAGGCAGTTGGAGGCAATTAATTGCCCGCATACGATGCTGCACAGCTGCAGCCACAGACACAGGATCTGAAAAGAAACTGGGCTTAATTGGCTTCCATAACCGAAGCAGCAGCGGCATTAATGGCCTCTTGACAGCTTTTGTAAGCGGATCCCGCTCGGCTCCTTCTTTACTGAGCCAACAAATTGAATACTGAGCCAACCTGAAAGAAAATTCACAACTGTAACCAGAGGAGGATCCAGCACTCTCCTCTACTCACAGAAATAGGCAAGATGTATTTTTTCAGGTTTCCCCTAGTGCTGTTGTGACCAGTTGCTGGGTTCAAGCGTGAGAACCTGGCACGCTAAAATCAAGTTAGCGGAATACGTGCACTGTGGAAATTGAATCTTAGCACTTTCTTGATGTCTCCTCCAAAGATGTGGTGCCAGAGCACGTGTCTTTAAACCTAAGCGCAATGGGAGAGGCATACCCATGCTTGTGTGTGCAGCGGCAGTCCTCCACGTCTAGGTCTGACGCGGCCTTCATCTGCCCAAAATGTGCCCATCAGAGTTTAGCAGCATGCTCGGTTTGGCTGACATAAAGGGCAACAGGGCAATGCCCAAACAGCCGACCCAGCAGGCTAGTGTGGCTCAATGTGGGCCAGGTTGGTGATTTAGTGCATTGCACAGCTGGTAGTTGTGTTATGTTAATAGGAGTTTGTACTGCACCAACTCACTATCATTGTATTTTCAGAGCACTAAGGCATATCCATGCAGTGGTGTACTGTGCCCGCGCTAGGGGTATCCAGACCTTCGTCTGCTCGAAGAAAGAAAATGCAGAGAATGAGACTGGTGGAGGAGTAGAGGTTTCTGGGTGGAGAGTAGCGCATGTGCTTGACTGAGATGAAAGGGCGGCCCAGGTGATAGAGGTCTTGGTGTGACATCCACAAACATTTGACAGCAAAGTGTATAGCAACAACTAGTCAGAAATGACATGAGATGGCAGGCATCATCTGATCTATCTCCCTGTGGCTGAGGAGAAGATGAGCAGCTGCATTCTGGACATGCTGAAGTCCAGGGGCTGAGGAAACCATGAAGTCTGAGGAGCAGGGTTCCCACAGTCAAGTCTGGAGGAGATGAGGCAACCAATCAGGGACAGCTCTTGCAGGAGAAGTGAAGAATTTTCTTCAGCATGCAAAGGAGGAGGAAGCAGGAACTGAACACCCCATTGACATGGGGGAGGGGCGGAGGGGGAGGTCATCATGGAGGATGACACCTAGGCTTTTGAATTGCTGTGAAGGAGAAGATCACCCTTGCAGTGCCGCATTTTACCACAGTATTTTCATGGGGGCCAGGCCCCTTATCACCCATCCTTCCCTTTACTCCTCCATAGCTGCACTCCCTATTACAGTAATTCCAACAATTTACCCCCATAATAATACTGTGGTAAAATGTGTTGAAATATCCCTTTTCAGAATTGTGGTAAAACAGCTGCAGGAGTACAGACGGATACCATGAAGAGGGAGGGCCCAGAGAAGGGGGACAAAAGGAAGTCCAGAAGAGTTGCGTGATTTGGTAATTAGAACCTCTGTTTTGATGGTGTTGCGCATGAAGGGATTGTCTGATATCCAGTGCGTTGATGCAGTATAACTCAAGCAGACTCAGGATTCTTGTCCTGTCTGAGGAGTATTCGTGTATAATCGTCATATGAAGAAAAGGTGATTCTGAAAGAGCATATTAGGAAGGCCAACAGAATCATGAAGATGTTGAAGACGTCCAGCGTGAGAGAAGAGCCCTGGAACGCTTCTCCCCCCAACCCTCCAAGAGTGGTTGAGCTTTCTATTGGAAAAGGGGGGCAGCAATGCTCTTGGGTCGGTCTAAGAGGAAGGAGTCGGTCCAAGTGAGCGTACCGTCTTGGAGTATGGAAAGTAGAGTCTATTGGTCAACGGCGTCAAACATTGCAAGAAGGTCCATTAGAATGAGGGCAACGACACCATTCTATGACAAGACAGGAGGCTCGCATTATGCTTTTCTTTCTTTAATACTGCCATAATAGCATTTAAAAAAACATGACTTTTTAAACTTTAGCATTTGTGCTTTTCTGTTACAACGAAGAAATAGCCAAACTGAGGATTTAAAAGTCCAACTAAAGTGATCCTTCCTTCAAGATGACCATAAAACTAAAACTCCCATGATGCTTATGGGGTGTTGTAGTCCTGACCCTAACTCCTGCTCCAATCAGCTCATATGTCAGTCTATAAGAACCTTGCCCCCCAGGTCCCTTCCTCTTTCTTTTTTGCTGCCAAAGATAAGTACCTCACATTATCTCTCTTTAGAATATTTGTGTGCGTATGTTCATAATCCCCAGCGCAGCGTATATAGAACGCTTATATATATATGAGTGTGCCCTTCATTGACATTAGAGCGTATATATATATATAAGGTAATATTTACAATTGAAGAGAATATAGTAAGTAATCCGTGTCGCTCGGACGTTCTGAATATTATTTCACTCGTCGTTGTTCCGCGGTGTGGCATTGTTCAGGTTCCGAGGAGGCAGGGCCGGCGCCGCGAGCGAACGCGCTCGCCTCAGGCACCCGGCCCCGCTCCTCGAGGTTCCGCGCCGACGAACAAGTCGGGCGGTAGGACCCAGGGGCACGGAGGGAAAGTTCAGTCTCCCAGCATTCCCTCGGGGCCTTTCCGCGCGCGCGCGCAAGTGATTTCATTGCGTTCGCAGCGAACAGTGAGGAAACAACGACCTAATACCGGCTATCAAAAAATAAATAAATAAATAAATAACCTTGTATTTCACCAGAGTGCTATTTAGGGGACAGCTAGAGCAAGAAGTTCGGATACTTCTTTCCAGGCTCTGTGGAAGCAGCCCTGCACAACCCCGCAATACACATATCTCTGTGGACAGGGGCCTAAATGCTGTTGTTCCCTGCTGACAGCCCAGAAGTTGGTATTACCAACACTAGAGATGGCACAATCCAACAGCCCCGGTGCTCCACCTTCCACCTCTCCGGAGTGGTCTGAGGAAGAGTGGGGAGAGAGCCCGTACCAACAGGACGTGGATCTCTCTCAGAGTTTTAAGATGGTATTAGGTGATTCATTATCGAAAGCGGTATCGCAAGGTGTGCAGCCCATTGCGCAGAGGCTTGAAGTTCTAGAAGCCATGATTCAAGAACAGCAAGCCCAGCTTGCCAGTAAGAGGAAAGCAGAAGAGTCAGTTGATCAGCTGTCAGCCAGACATCCCTCGGAAGGGGTTGAACATAAGGGGCGGAAAGCAGCTCAGAAAACTAAACATATTTTGACCCCCCCGAGCAATCTTGATAGGGAGGATGAGGCTCCCCAAAGACCAGACGACGCTGTCGCTAGGCTGAAAAGAGCCTTCCTGGAAAAGAAGAAGCAAAGCCAGGATAGACCCCCTACCCCAGGGGTGAACAATCTAGGGGACGATGATGAAGGCTATATGCCAGAGGACGAAGGTGGAGACGACGTTGACTCCGCGCAACATGCAGAGGAGATAGACAGTGCCACCGATATGTTTGACCCAGAAGCGATCAGACACCCACAATCTTCAGATTGGGTCCCGTCGCTCAGAGTAGCAGCCTATATGGCGCAGCATATTAGGAAACCTCTGGACAGGGAGGTAAGGTCCAGGATGCGGTCAGAATGCCCTCAACCAAAGTTGCCATTCAAACTGGCAGAGACACCGGAGCTTGACTCCAAGATGGTCACTTTTGTGACGAAAAAAGCGCGAGATATCCGGAAAGGAATAGACAGGGCCTGGCGAGGGTGCCAAGATAAGCTTCTGGACATTGCAGGCCCCTTAGCTAAGATAATGGACCTGGCGGAAAAAGCCAAGGACACAGGAACACCAGTAGACGCTTCGGCTCTGGCGAACTGGGTGCAAAGAGCCATCTGTCTCATGGGCAACGCTAACTGCGCTATGTCTTCGGAACGTAGGAGAGGTGTTCGTCTGAAAATAGACAATAAACTAAGTGACTTGGCCTCGTATGAGGCTGGTGAAGGGGATAGAGGTCTATTGTTTGGCGAAGCCTTTGCGAAGGAAATGTCGCAATTTGTAGGCACGTATTCCGCGCTGGAAAGGGCGCAAAGCGCAATCAAGAAGATATTCCCTGGTCGAGTTTTTTCCGGGACCGGACGTTACAGGGGTCGTACGTCCGGTCGCTTCAATTATTCCCGTCGACCCCAAGGGCCGCGCGCCCAATACTGGGAAGGGAAGCAACAGGACACCTTCTTCCCATCTAGAGCCAAGTTCCCCAGAGGCCGTAGAGGAAGAGGCTCTCACAGACAACCCAATGCCTCAGGAGGTGAGTGTAATAAGCGTGAAAGTAGGAGTGAGAACCCTTCAATTTCTGAGCGCATGGCAGGCGTTATCGCGCGATGCATGGGTATTACAGGCAGTAGCAGGATTACAGCTAGAGTTCATACAGGACCCCATTCAGGGCTCATAACCCCGTCCCATCCAGGTGTCCCGGGGAGAAGAAGAGTTGTTACTCAGAGAGTTGCTCAGCCTAGCAGACAAGAACGCAATAGAGAAAAATACGCAGGGGGGACCAGGATTCCTCAGCAATATGTTTCTAGTTCACCGAGGAGACAAAACTCGTCCGGTGATAAATTTAAAAAGTTTGAACGAATGGGTTGTTTACAACCATTTCAAGATGGAGGGCATCCATTTACTGCGAGACCTCCTCCGGACAGGGGACTGGTTAGCGAGATTAGATCTCAAAGACGCTTACCTCACGATTCCGATAGCCCAGGATCCTCAGAGATATCTACGGTTCCGCTGGGGCGGGGAAATATGGCGGTTCACATGTCTCTCGTTCGGCCTAGCATCAGCGCCTTGGGCCTTCACCAAAATCATGAGGCCAGTAGCAGCGGCTATTCGGGAAAGAGGAATTCGTATTATCGTCTACCTGGACGACATTCTAGTTCTAGAGTCAGACAAAACCTCGCTATCCAAGAACGTGCAATGGATATTCACACTCTTGTCATCTCTGGGCTTCTTAGTAAACTTGGACAAATCCCAGCTGGTACCTGTGCAAAATATAAAGTTCCTAGGGTTCAACATAGACACAATCAAAGCTACACTCGAGCTTCCACACCACAAAGTAAGAGCGATAAAGAAGGAGATCAGAGTACTGATAGCAAAGGAGATGATCTCTCTTCGAGCTCTAGCGAGAGTAGTAGGCCTCCTAGCAGCCTAGATTCAAGCGATTTTTCCAGCCCCACTGCATTATCGAGCATTACAGAGGCTCAAGATAAAGCATCTACAGGGAGGACTCGGTTATCCCCAGCTGATAACCCTGGATCAGGAAGCGCTTTCGGAGCATCAGCGGTGGCTTCTCAACATGGAAGCCTGGAATGGCAGAGCGATTTTCGGAGACATTCCAGACATCATTATAGAATCAGACGCAAGCAGATCCGGATGGGGGGCGAGATACGCAAACGTAGAGACAGGGGGAAAATGGTCAGGACAAGAGTTACAACTACACATAAACTGTCTCGAACTATTAGCGGGATCGTTCGCAGTGCGTGCCTTTACGAATTACAAAGTGCAGTGCTGCGTGCTGCTGAAGATGGACAACATCTCGGCAGTGCGTTTCATAAACAAACTGGAAGGAACGAGATCCCGCATGCTGGCAGAGTTAGCAAAAGATTTCTGGCATTATTGCCTGCAGAATCAGATAACGGTTACAGCAGAATACCTGCCAGGGAATCTGAATGAAGTAGCAGACCGGAACTCACGATATCTAGTGGATTCCAGCGATTGGAGACTGCATCCCAGGGTGTTCAGAGCGTTAACAGACCTTTGGGGTCCAGTACACATAGATCTGTTTGCGTCCAGACTGAACGCTCAGACACAGACATATTTCAGTTGGAGGATAGACGCGGGTGCAGCTGGCACAGCCACGTTTCTCCAATCATGGAAAGGGGGGCTTCATTATGCCTTCCCTCCATTTCTGATGATCACGAGGACTCTAGCGAAGGTACGCAGAGAGCAAGCAGACCTAATAGTGGTGCTCCCTATCTGGAAATCTCAGCCATGGTTTCCAGTAGTGATGGAACTTTCTACGGATTTTCCGAGGATTGTTCCGCACCAGCCGGACCTTCTACTAGACCCGACCGGGAGAGCGCATCCGCTAATCTTAGCGGGCACTCTACGACTAATGGCCTGCAAGGTTTCAGGAGAAAATGGGAATTGCCTGGCATTTCGCGACTCGCTGCAGACTGTATCAGAGATTCGTGGGCGCCTTCCACCATTAAGAGCTATAACGCCGCATGGAACAGTTGGGTGCACTGGTGTGCAGAGCAGAGTGTGGATCCCGTTTCTGCCCCTGTAGTGCAACTGCTAAACTTCTTAGCAATGAGATTTCAGGAAGGCAACGCCTTTAGAACAATAGGAGTATTACGGTCCGCAATATCAGCAGGGCACAATCAAGTAGGGGGTAACGCCATTGGCGAACACCCCACGGTGCTGCGACTCCTGAGAGGTATGAAGTTGAAAAAACCTCCAGAACCGAGATACACAACCCTGTGGGATGTTAAAGAGGTCTTCCGACTTTTCCTGGAATGGCCAGATAATGGTAATTTATCCCGATCCCAGCTGTCATGCAAGCTAGCAATGTTATTGTGTCTTACGGCATGCCGAAGAGTATCGGACGTTAAGGCATTAGAAATAGATAGGAAAATATTCTATCCCGAAGGAGTGGCCTTTACAATAACCAAGCGAACGAAATCAGATTCACGGGTTATCTCATACCCCTATTTTACGGGAAACAAAAAGTTATGTGTAGCGCAATGTATCAAAGATTACGAGACCGTCACAGCGCAGTACAGACGGCTAGGTGTTACACAGCTGCTAATAGCGCGTAGGAAGCCTTATCATGCAGTGGCGACAGCGACAATAGCTAGATGGGTGCGCAAGGTCATGCAGTGGGCAGGAATTGACTTATCCCAGTTTGGTGCACATTCCTCGAGGGGCGCTATGGCTTCTAGAGCTTTCTCCGCCAGAGTGCCACTCCAAGACATAATGAAAGCAGCAGATTGGTCATCTGAATCGACCTTTAAGACATTTTATTTTAAACCTGTATCCGATATACCATATAGAGTGGTAGCGAGCTTTGAATAAGCATAATGCGAGCCTCCTGTCATGTCATAGAATAAAGATTGCCCACGCTAACAGCTCAGGAAGTCTTCATTCTATTAAAGACGAGGAGGCGAGCATTATATCCCGCCCGAAGTGTAGACAACTGTTGAACTAATGTAAGATTTATTTAAAATGTTCAACTTGTCGTGATACCCACCCTCATAATTGGTTCTCCGTTTTTCCCTAGGAGACGACCAGAAAGCAGCATGATCGCGAGCACTGAGTCTTCAGAGCGGAGTCAAGTTATTCGCCCAGGAGTTGCAAAGAGTTACAGTTCATGGACCTGGGACACAGTTAGATTGGAAATCCAGTGTTGATTGTTCATAAGACTGTTGAGTTCGTTACCGGAGAATTGGACCGCAATAGAAAGAGGAAGAGACCTGGGGGGCAAGGTTCTTATAGACTGACCTATGAGCTGATTGGAGCAGGAGTTAGGGTCAGGACTACAACACCCCATAAGCATCATGGGAGTTTTAGTTTTATGGTCATCTTGAAGGAAGGATCACTTTAGTTGGACTTTTAAAACCTCAGTTTGGCTATTTCTTTGTTGTAACAGAAAAGCACAAATGCTAAAGTTTAAAAAGTCATGTTTTTTTAAATGCTATTATGGCAGTATTACAGAAAGAAAAGCATAATGCGAGCCTCCTCGTCTTTAATAGAATGAAGACTTCCTGAGCTGTTAGCGTGGGCAATCTTTATTATCATCTGCAATGGTACATGTGTCATCCAATAGCAAGACAATCACAAATTCTGTTCCACGGAGGGGATCGGAAAATGTATTGATTGTGTTTGCGAAGTGGTTGTCCTCAAAGAAGGATTGAAGTTGGCAGGTGTCTAGTATTGTGATAAAAAGGGAAAGCCAGGGAGTGGGTGGTAGTTTCCTTGGATTGAAGGGTAAAGAGAGGAATTTTTTAGAAGAGGGGTTCCAATTACCTCTTTAAAGTGAAGAATAAATGAGCAATTGTGTATGAGGTGAATACTTTTGAGGTATAGTAATGCAGACTGTTTGAAGGTGTGAGGGGGCACGGTTTATGGGTTTATGGGGAGAGGCAATTTGCGAGTGAAGCTTAAGTGGTTTAGGACTCTGGGTTATAAAATGAGGATATGATATGATAGGTTATTTATAACGCGCTTACTACCCAGAGATTTCTAAGCGCGGACCCGGGGATCGAACCTGTGGTGCTCCGTGTCATCTTGCTTCCAAGGCGAGCACGTTGCCTCTGAGCTATCCTCCCAAGACAATGAAAGATGAGACGCAGGTGGTCTGAACCGCCAATGGACGGGGCGGTGGTAAATGGGAGAGTGATGAGACCTGACTACCAAGTGGCAATGTCACGGCAGATAAAGAGTTTGTTATTGAAGGAGGAGGAGGCAGTGGAGAGTTACAAACAGAGTGACGAAGAGTGGAGTCGCAGGAAGAGGAGTGGGGAGTAGAAGGTGATCAGAACTTGTATAGAACTTTGAAGAGGTCTGTTCTGTGGTAGTTTTTGGGGAGCTGAACTGCAGATCTTTGAAGGGTGGTCAGCATATTTGAGTTCTGGCTCAGCTGCGTACAAGCTCTCCCGGGAATGAGCTAGGTGAACTTAGCAGGAGGGCTTCAGGAGTAACACCAGCGATGTTCAAGGAATAAACGTTGTTCACTAGCTTTAAGGATGTCTATAGAAAACAATTTTACTTGGTGCTTCCTGGAATGATATTTGATTATCTTTGAGAGGAAACCTGGTCAAATATTTAAGACAGATAGAGATAAGAGAGTCCCAGCAGGTCATTAGAGAGAGTTTAAGGTGCTTGTGGTGGGGGCCGGAGGTGGGGTTACAGTCATATAAAAAAGTGGCCGGATCAGAGGAAGGTATTTTGCTCCAGTGTCTGCATGGCGCACCAAAGAGAAATGGGGGAAGGGGCAACACGGATCGAGAATCTTGTGCAGAAGTAGACAGACTAGGACTTGGAAGAGGTCTCCGAGCAAAGAAAGGAGGTTGTTGTTGAGAGAGAAGATAGAGTCAAGGTTGTGGACTTTGCAGTGAGTGAGGCGGGACATGTGAACGTGTAGGCCAAGTGCTTGTGCGTTTCGGATGAAATACTGGACTGAAGGGGGCTTGTTGGTGTCAATGCAGATGCTGAAGTCGCTGAGGATGAGGAGGATCACATAGGAGACACGGGGTTGGGTAATGGTGTTGACAAATATATGACTGAAGGCAGTTTGGGAGGCTGGGAATTAGTATATGAGGAGGGTTGGAAAGATGCAGGAAAGTGAAGCGTGACAGGGAATGCGCTGATATCCAGAGAGTGTATTGAGAGGAAGGGTGATGGACAGGGTGGAGAGGGAGGCCTTGTGTAGGAAGGCAAGACCCATGCTCTTCGCCAGTGCAGTGATTCTTTTCAGGGATCAGTGAAGCACAGGCATCGGTGAGCCAGGTTTCGGTGACACATAAGAATTCAAGAAAATTGTCTAAGATTTGGTGGTTGACTTCCAGGCTTGGTAGTGGAGTGAACCTTAAGCAGAATGCTGTGGAGCTGATAGTTGGATGGCACTTTCAATGATGGTGGCAATAGTGAGTGACGGCAAAAGTCCCATTTTGTGTTTCTGGGTACAGGTACTAGGGATGGTAAGGGGTACACCATTAGGAAGTTGGAAGCAGAGCTTGCACAAGTAAGGCCCCAAGCCCTGCAATCCCCTACTTTCACAAGTCCACATCAGAACAGAGATGCTTGGGACTACATCTCCCATAATCCCCTTTCCCCTTTGACCAAAACCCTCAGTGTTTCCATAATCTCCCAAACCAGATTCTGAGAAGGGGAAAGGAACAGGAGGAACCCAGAACATCCCAGAAAGTCCCTTTCCTTATAGGGGGGAAAGTATAAGGAGGGAATCCCCACAACTCTCCCTCTGATTAAACCAGGGCCTACAGTGAGGTGGACATGTACCCCCATTGGGGCATCCAGGACATGGAAGGGGCAAACACCCACTCTCTATCCAGAAACCGGACCTCCCCCTGAAAACCACTTAACTTATCCTACACATAGGGCTTCATTACGAGGCAGGAGGTAGCCATGGTGCACCATGGCTACCCCCTTACCGCATTCCGGGTTCTCGAAATAGGGACTTACCGGGACATTCCAACCTTGGAGGACCCGGTAAATCCCCATTCCCAGAACCATTCCCCATTCCCATTCGAGCCCCAATAGGGCTCAATGGGAATGGGGATGGAGCTAATAACGGGCCTGCTAATAGCGGGCCCGTTATTAGCTCCCTGGTCCCTTAGCAGCTCCGGCTAAGGGCGCCTGGTAAAACCAGCTGCCTTAGTGGGACCCGCTAAGGGACCTCAGAATACGGAGGTAAGGGGTTACCGGCACCGGCACCCTTACCGGTGCCGGTAACCCTTTACCTCCTACCTCGTAATGAGGCCCATAGACTGCCACTCCCAACAGGTAAATGCACAAGAAGAGGGAAAACTGCATATTCTCCATACTGCCCTCCAACAAGATTCCCACATTTCAAATATTTAATGTGGAAAAATTGGCCAGGAACGGTGATTACTCTCTCAGCAAACACTCTTCCCTGCCACACAGTAGGAGTCCAAGATAGATCCCTGGCTTTCTAAAGACCACTCCTGAGTGCGTACATACAAAGCCTCCATTCCAATCAGACCATGGAAGAAGACCATCTGCTTGCCTTAGCCAATCCGGGAGCAGAAACCATGTCTGGGAGGTATAAAAAGGACTCTGTTTCAAAAGTGCCAAGGACGAGTATGCTTGTCCGTTTTACATAGAATTGCATAATAGCCTGGCACTTAAGGGGTTAGTCAAGGTCAGGGAAGTTTGGAGAGGGTTGAAGATTGCAGGTTAGAGTGGAGAAGAGCAGGCGGCTGGCGGAGGGAATAGAGAGCAGGAAAAGGAAGGTGTGCCACAAGGGAAAGACCAAGGCAGAGGAAGAGAAGGTTGCTTTTCTAGGAGAACTAGAGGAGGTTGGAGTAGGAATGAGGACAGTGAAAAGAGGGGAACACTGGAAGCAGCAATAGGTTCATGTTTAAGGATGGAGAGAGTGAGCTGGAGGAGAGATGTGGGGAGAGGAAAGAGAAGAAACTCTTGAGATGCAAAAGCTTGGAGCTGTAGGAGGGAAAGCAGAAAAGGAAGGACGAAGGAAGGTTACACCAGAGGAAGTTGGGGACGAAAAATGGGACAAAGAGGTTCCATAGGAAGGAGGAATTTGAACAGGAGAAAGTGGATAAGCTGCAAAGTAGTGCCAAAATCAGCAGAGCCTACGGGGGTAGGAAGAAAGGTGACAGAGGGTGGTAGACATAGTGGACTAGATATAGGCCCCTGCAGTGGCCAAGCCAAGACAGCCCAGAGTTAGAGGCAAGCGACGGAAGTTGGGCCAGAATGGTCTACAGCAGACAAAGGCCAAGAACGCTGGACAGAGTAGGTTGAAAGCCTGGTTGCCCTGGGGTTGAAGACGCTAGAGTGCAAACCTCAGTGCCATGAACAAGTTGACAAGATGGAGGTTAACCAGTAGACAGAGACTGGACCTGATGGAGCTGGCAAGTCTATCAATGAGACTAAAGAGTACTTGCCCCAAAAAGAAACACTGAATCCAGCAAATGATGACCATGAGCTGGTAGCCATAGACCAAACTTGGTGAAATTGCCAAGTCCACCAATAGCCCTAAAAAGATTTGCGTAGCTAGTTTTGCTACTGCCTTCCATGAGAAGATAAGAGTGGGTGGGTGGGGTGCTGCCTCAGATGGCCCCCTTAAAAATGGCGGCAAGCACCACGTGGGCAGTTCCCCCCAGAAAGTGATCCAGGGGGCCAAGCTACTTATGGCAGGGTCTTCTCGACCACCCCAGGGCCATGGCAGATGTCGGCCCACCCGGGTACAAGACCAGACGGGCCCAGCAGATTCCATGGCCCAGGCAGCGTGCCAGGTGTTGCCTGGGCCAAAAAAAAAACAGCCCAGCGTGGTGTGGCCTTTGTAAAGTCCTCCCGGTCCACGTATGCTAGGTGAAGCACAGAAGGTGAAGAGCAGAGAAGCCTGCTCCACCAAGGATGGTGGAGAGGTGAAGAAGAGGAGGAGGCGGAAGTCCCAGGTTGCTACATTGAGCAGCCCGAGTGAACCAAAGCCCCCTGCATCTTATTTTTATTTATTTATTTATAACGCCCCCAGGACCCAAAGGCATCTGGGAACAAATGAACACAAGTAGACTAACGTATCGAAAACAGGACTCAAAGAGTAATTCATTCCTGGACTAACAATAGAAATCACCCTTGCAGAAAAAGAGAAATAATGATTTTAAAAGTATTGTTTTTCAATGATGATCGAAAAGTATTCACATTTTCATCAATTTTCATCCAAACGTAAGGCACTTGGCAGGGAGTTCCATACCTGCAGTGCCTATGTGGGGAAAGCCCTTCCTAAACCCTTGGCTCTTTTGGATTTGTGGATGTCAAGAAGTCCCAGATTGGCAGAACTCAAAGTGCGTTCGGGTTTGTATAATGAAATGCAGGTCTTCCGGTAGGCAGATGCCTTAACGTAGAGGCATTTATGCACTATGGAAGCTGTCTTGAAATGAATTCGATCAGAGATAGGGAATCATTGTACAGATTGCCTACCAGATGATATGTGCTCACGTCAAGGAATGCCCTTAATGATGCGAACGGCATCGATTTTGATGGATTTGAAGCTATTGCAATCATTTGTTACTGGCACCCCAACATTAATGCATTGCAGTAATCAAGACATGAAAGAATGATGGCTCAAGTGACTGAGGTGACCACAAAAGTGATGGGTGGAAGGTTTTGAATGAATCTAAACCACTGGCAATTGCTCTGGGCAACCTTCCACACCACCGTTTTTTAGCCCGCCTGCGCCATTGCAAAAGGGGACCAGCCATGTGCAAATCAGTCAGCAGGTGCCGCTACCGAAGGTAGCAGCCCAGCCGGAACTGCTAGGCCAGGTCCCCTCTGCACAGAAAACCAAGCAACCCCAGACATGTTTCGGCCTTGTTGGACCTCCTCAGTGAGGTGCAGCCTGGTTCCCTGTGGCGCAGCGAGCAAGGGACCCACGTCTAGGCATACCCTCTCTCACATGGAGAAACAAACTGACCACAAAAGTGATGGGTGGAAGGTTTCGAATGAATCTAAACCACTGGCAATTGCTCTGGGCAACCTTCCACACCACCGTTTTTTAGCCCGTCTGCGCCATTGCAAAAGGGGACCAGCCATGTGCAAATCAGTCAGCAGCTGCCGCCACCGAAGGTAGCAGCCCAGCCCGAACTGCTAGGCCAGGTAGCCTCTGCACAGCAAACCAAGCAACCCCAGACATGTTTCGGCCTTGTTGGACCTCCTCAGTGAGGTGCAGCCTGGTTCCCCGTGGCGCAGCGAGCAAGGGACCCATGTCTAGGCATACCCTCTCTCACATGGAGAAACAAACTGACCACAAAAGTGATGGGTGGATGGTTTCGAATGAATCTAAACCACTGGCAATTGCTCTGGGCAACCTTCCACACCACCGTTTTTTAGCCCGTCTGTGCCATTGCAAAAGGGGACCAGCCATGTGCGTGCAGATCAGTCAGCAGCTGCCGCCACCGAAGGTAGCAGCCCAGCCCGAACTGCTAGGCCAGGTAGCCTCTGCACAGCAAACCAAGCAACCCCAGACATGTTTCGGCCTTGTTGGACCTCCTCAGTGAGGTGCAGCCTGGTTCCCTGTGGCGCAGTGAGCAAGGGACCCACATCTGGGCATACCCTCTCTCACAATGAGAAACAAACTGACCACAAAAGTGATGGGTGGAAGGTTTTGAATGAATCTAAACCACTGGCAATTGCTCTGGGCAACCTTCCACACCACCGTTTTTTAGCCCGTCTGCGCCATTGCAAAAGGGGACCAGCCATGTGCAAATCAGTCAGCAGCTGCCGCCACCGAAGGTAGCAGCCCAGCCCGAACTGCTAGGCCAGGTCCCCTCTGCACAGAAAACCAAGCAAACCCAGACATGTTTCAGCCTTGTTGGACCTCCTCAGTGAGGTGCAGCCTGGTTCCCTGTGGCGCAGCGAGCAAGGGACCCACGTCTGGGCATACCCTCTCTCACAAGGAGAAACAAACTGACCACAAAAGTGATGGGTGGAAGGTTTTGAATGAATCTAAACCACTGGCAATTGCTCTGGGCAACCTTCCACACCACCGTTTTTTAGCCCGTCTGCGCCATTGCAAAAGGGGACCAGCCATGTGCAAATCAGTCAGCAGCTGCCGCCACCGAAGGTAGCAGCCCAGCCCGAACTGCTAGGCCAGGTCCCCTCTGCACAGAAAACCAAGCAACCGCAGACATGTTTCGGCCTTGTTGGACCTCCTCAGTGAGGTGCAGCCTGGTTCCCTGTGGCGCAGCGAGCAAGGGACCCACGTCTGGGCATAACCTCTCTCACAAGGAGAAACAAACTGACCACAAAAGTGATTGGTGGAAGGTTTCGAATGAATTTAAACCACTGGCAATTGCTCTGGGCTACCTTCCACACCACCGTTTTTTAGCCCGTCTGCGCCATTGCAAAAGGGGACCAGCCATGTGCAAATCAGTCAGCAGCTGCCGCCACCGAAGGTAGCAGCCCAGCCCGAACTACTAGGCCAGGTCCCCTCTACACAGAAAACCAAGCAAACCCAGACATGTTTCGGCCTTGTTGGACCTCCTCAATGAGGTGCAGCCTGGTTCCCTGTGGCGCAGCGAGCAAGGGACCCACGTCTGGGCATACCCTCTCTCACAAGGAGAAACAAACTGACCACAAAAGTGATGGGTGGAAGGTTTTGAATGAATCTAAACCAATGGCAATTGCTCTGGGCAACCTTCCACACCACTGTTTTTTAGCCCCTCTGCGCCATTGCAAAAGGGGACCAGCCATGTGCAAATCAGTCAGCAGCTGCCGCCGCCGAAGGTAGCAGCCCAGCCCGAACTGCTAGGCCAGGTCCCCTCTGCACAGAAAACCAAGCAACCCCAGACATGTTTCGGCCTTCTTGGACCTCCTCAGTGAGGTGCAGCCTGGTTCCCTGTGGCGCAGCGAGCAAGGGACCCACGTCTGGGCATGCCCTCTCTCACAAGGAGAAACAAACTGACCACAAAAGTGATGGGTGGAAGGTTTTGAATGAATCTAAACCACTGGCAATTGCTCTGGGCAGCCTTCCACACCACCGTTTTTTAGTCCGTCTACGCCATTGCAAAAGGTGACCAGCCATGTGCAAATCAGTCAGCAGCTGCCGCCACCGAAGGTGCCAGCCCAGCCCGAACTGCTAGGCCAGGTCCCCTCTGCACAGAAAACCTAGCAGTTCGGGCTGGACTGCCCCTTTTGGGGTAGGACCAAGCCTGATTTGCATATGGTTTTTCCCCCTTCTGTAATGGCTTGGCAGGCTGAAAAACGATGGTCTGGAGGGTTGCCCAGAGCTTTGCCCGTGTTTATGATTAATTCAAAACCTTCCAGCCATCAACTTTCTGTTTTGCTAAAGTCACCCCGAGTGGGACGGGTATGCCCAGACGTGGGTCCCGAGTCTGCCGGGCCTAGAGACCCAAGCTACTCCTCACTGATGACGCCCAACAAGGCTGAAACATGTCTGGGGATGCTTGTGGTCTTGTGCAGAAGGGATGTGACCTAGCAGCTCGGGCTGGACTGCCCCTTTTGCGGTAAGACCAAGCCTCATTTGCATATGGTTTTTCCCCTTCTGTAATGGCTTGGCAGGCTGAAAAACGATGGTCTGGAGGGTTGCCCAGAGCTTTGCCCGTGGTTATGATTAATTCAAATCCTTCCAGCCATCAACTTTCTGTTTTGCTCAAGTGACTGAGGAACAGTTAGCCTCCAAAATGAAAGACTTGATTTTCTTAAGAAGTCTTAGATAGTAGTGATAGTTCCATGAGATATAAGTAGTCTGAGTCTCAGCACCAAGGAAAGAATCAAGAAAAACACCCAGAGTCTTAACTTTTCCAGTGACTGGGATGGAACAGTCCTTAATGCTGAAGCAAAAGTATTCCTTCCCCAGTTTGGCTCTGAATAGCATTAATTCAGTTTTAGCTCCTTTAAGCAGAGCCAGTTTTCCATCATTCAGTGTTCAATGACACCATCAATGGAATTTAGGTTCAGGGTGTCTGTGTCAGGATCCCCACTGATATCTAGAATCAGTTGGGTATCATCTGCGTCATTTGTAAAAGAGATCCCTCGGGTCGCTAGAAGACTACAGAGGGGTCTAATATACAAGTTGATGAGCATGGGCGAAATGCAAGCCCCCTGCGGGACACCGCAGAGAATGGGAGCAGGTTTTGACAAAGCACTTTCCCAGCATACCAATGATTGTCTGTGAGATAGAAAAGCTTTAATACAACTTGTGGATTGAGGAGCACAATTCCCTAGATCTGAGAGAGTGAGAAGCAGGCGAACGTGATCAAGCAGATCAAAAGCTACAGACAAGTCAAGGAGGACCAGGAGCCCCATTTTCCCCTGGTCCAACATCTCCAACATCTCAAGCATGTTAGTCAGATATAAAACCAGATTGTTAACTGTGAAGTATGGATGATGATTCAAAATAGGCTTGCAGTTGGTTGGTAGCTATTTTGTCCAAGACAGAATATTTGAGTTGGTAATTGTGCAAGGAATTCAACCATCCACACGTTGGGTGACTGCTCACTTGGGCTTTTTTGAAATTTTATATGAAATTGAAAGATGGTAGATCAACCTATGGAAAATGTGTGTAGATAATCCGCACACATTTTCCTATCTTCACTGCACAATATACGCATAGACCCGTGTACTCTGGGTGGACAGAGCCTACAGTCGCCGTCCTCTCTGTCATAATCAGATGGGATCTGACAGGTGGAGTGCATGATGTATCTCAGAAGGGGGAGGGCCAAAAACTTCCTCCTGCCATAGCCAGCTTTATTAACTATCAAAAGCTTCATGTATCCGCCATGTCCATTTGTTTACTCTCTGCAGATGGTGGCAGCAATTAACATAATTAACATACCAATACAGTATACTTCAAACATGCCCAAATGGGTCCTGGCTGCAGAGTTTAATAAAGGAGACAAGAAACCCCAACAACCTTTGATATGTACTGTGTCAATCTGAAGTCAGCTACCGCGTCTCAGTATCACGGGAAGTGACCTGTTATGTCTGGGACTATGTGTTTACAGTAGGCAACCCCCAAAAGGGGACCCCATTCAGAAAGGTACAAGTATGTGGATTGATGGAGACAGAAAATGTGTTCTCACTGCAGCTTCAAGGGAGACCTGGCGCTTTAATCAGGAACCACACCGTTGCCCCAGAATATGATTTGACACAAATTGGCCCTAGATTTTTGGCATCGTTGGGATAGTAACAACTTTGATTGCTTCCGGAACAGAGTTATGGTCAAAGAAGAGTTGACAAGTCTGGTGAGAAAGGGAATTTAAATGATTTTATTGTCCAACACTAGTTTAGCAGGGATGATATTCTCTACAGGAGATGGGATACATTGAGGTCAAGATTAAGTCCATCACGAGACTGTAATATGTTTGAAGGAGAATTTAAATTGTCCTTCATGTTGTTTTGGTGTTGGGGGAGGCAGAATCTGAGTGACCATGCCATTTTTCAGATATTTTTCAGTTCTACCGTGGGCTATCCTAAGTTGATTGGCAAAGGCTGATTTGTGATGCATTGCAGAGGGGGCAGGCCAGAAACATGAAAGTGCCATGGGGCACGAAGTGGTTGTCCAAGGCAGTGCCTACTGTTGCCATGAGGGTACTTCCTGACCATAAGATAGCCACAGGTGCGGCGGTGAGATTGAGCGGGCCCCCCAGTCAACAGGGCCCACCCAGAAGATTAGGACAATGCTTCGGCTGCAGCACTGAGTGCAAGGGCTCCCCCCAGCCAACAGGGCCCTCCGTGAAGATAATACAAGGCTGTGGGGCGCAGTGGTAACAACAGGCAGACCCTACCTCCCACAGGGGGAAGCACAGGTGCTGATATAAGAGCTCAAGCTGCACAGTGAGTGTGGTGGTCCCATGTGGTGGATGTTGGCCACTCTGAGGAAAAGAAGAGGGGCCAGGACCCAGCCATCATCGGTAGGGGACAGGCCCCAGCCAGCCATCATCCAGCCTTGCCTCCAGCTCTGCACAGCCAGCTCGTCCACCAGATTTGCAGCCAGCCATCAGTGTGCCAGCACCAGGGACAGACCCACGAAGCTACTGTGAAGGGGGTGACTGGCTGCAGCAATCACCCCATTGTAACATAGTGTTTTATGTATTATATATGTGGTATGTCAATGTATATGTTTATGTGTAGTTACAAGTATATATTAATTAAATATTATGTAGGGTAATTGTTAAGTAGGAGGACGCATAGTGGTTGGGATGAGTGTTAGGGGGAATGCTAAGTAGGGTTAATAGTTACGTAGGGGTATTATATGAATTATTGATAGGAACATTAAATACTGAAAGGGGGGTAGATGGGAGGTAGCCTGGTGTGAGGTAGCGGGACAGTGTGGTGGCCTGCATGGGACCGCTTAGCGAGGTGGGACCACCCACAGAAATCATCCTCTGACCTCAAAATCCATGTTGGTGGTACCTGAGTTAGGTAAGAGGTCTGTTGCGTCAGACTCCACTGAAGGGTTCCTGAGACCCCCCCGCCCCCCCAAGGAAGGATGAGCTGACGTAGCAGGTCCCCATTTAGATGGAGCTTACAACAGTGGAATCCTAGGGAAAACAGGGTTAAAGGTATAAGTGTTTTCTATAAATAAAGAGGGGTAAAAGTTTATTGAGAAGGCACCCTCAACATGGGGAGTTCCTTACCTTCCCATTCAAGTATCATGCCCCTTGGATCCCTTTCCCCTGAGCTAACAATGAGCCAAGAACCAGGCCAGTGAACAGGAAATCTATTGGTATTTAATTAAATAAAAGTAATAGAACATAGCATGAAAATGTCAAACACCACTTAATCTGTGGCACAACACAATCAACTTCTCTCAGCATAAATAAATCACAAAAGTGGGTTGAAAAGAACACAGTCACAATTCTTCACTTTCTGCAAATTTCACTTAACAAAATAATTACACTGATCAATAACGAAGGCAATTATAGTATAATGTTGTGCAATTTTGATTTTCCTCTGGGCTTAAAAGGCTAGCAGTAGGATTTAAAGATTGGTACAAATACATATGACAATTATGATTTCGCCCAGACTTGTGGTTTAAAATAAGCACAGGGTGATTTATCGGTTTGATTTTAAGACACCCCCGCCCCCTTGCTTTGGTCTATGTTGGGAAGTCAGACAGAAAATGGGAATGATTTGGGGAATTTTGGATTTCAGACCCCCTTACTGAAACGCCTGTGTTGTGGAAGTTGGATAAAAAGGTTGGACTGATTTAACAACAAAGTCACCCCTCTTCCGTAAAGAAGTCCGGGTCAGCAGGACAACAAGGATTACCCAATTAAATTATAGGCTATAGTTTTCAGCCCACATTGGGAAGTGAGCTCTGTTCATTTCAAATGTTAACAAAATTCTCCCCGTAGTGTTCTACCAAATGGGGAATTAATTAATTCATATATTTAGTTAAATAGGTTAAGGGTCTACACAGTTTTGCCCCTCACCCACCATAAAGGGAAAGGATTCAAGGCAAGCAGACTCCCCCACCTTTTGGTTCCCAGGGCTCAGTTCTACTAACATAGCAAGCCTCTGTTTAAGGTTCAGGAAAGCCAGCTGCATCCCAGGACACCCTGGAAAGATAGGGCAGGGGTCTGGTCAGTCCACTCTCAAAGATGGCCTCCCGCTCTCCACCATATAACCCAGTCACTTTTGAGGCCTTCCTAGGAATAGACAGCTCCACCCAGATGAACTCTCAGCAATCTCATCTGGTGTCTCCTTACAGCTGTCAAATGGTAAGTTTCAACAGCCCTCTCTGTCTCTCTGTCTGTTCCTTTCTCTCTCTGTGCAGTCCCCCTTATATAGCAGCAATGACACCACCAATTTTAAAATCTTGGGTAAGTACCCTGCAATAATTCCTGCCACTAGGATTGGACAGTTACCATTACCTCTCCTCTCAAACCCAGCCTCCAAGTCAGGATTGGTTTAGGGGTCTTAAGGAACATATGGCCATTCCCATTTGTAATCGCCGTTTGTTTTCCTTTCAACTTTTTGGCAAAAACTACTTATGTATCACAACTTCATAATTTTATTAACAACTACCAAAATATTTTTGATTCAGCTAATCATGGAGATTAGATAAGATGACCACCAAGTCTGTACCATGTAGCATGGCCATGTGGCACCATTCTGCTGTTTCCATAAAGAGCACAACCATTATGAATATGTAAGTTATTAAGCATATCCCTAATTTCATTTTCCACCCACTCCCCAACTCTCACATTTGGACTATGTTTAGATCAGTCAGAAACCTAGTTTACCTGGTGATTGCAGTTCCCCGAGTCACAGGTAGATGAAATTTATTTCCCCAAAATCGCCCGGAAATTAAATTAAAAATTATACATGAAATCCATCCACCTTATGATGGCTGAAAAATAGGGTGTAAATGATAATAGTACTTTTAAATTAATGTAGTCATGCTTCAGCCAACGGTAACTTTTCTTGAAGTCAATGCTTTCAGAGCCAGCAGGTCGGGAGAACACATAATTTTGACACCTTTAGCAGGACATTTTATTGCAATTGGTAATTAGATGGGAGATGTGACATCCAGGCTGGGAGTGAGAGATTTCCTTGTGAAGTTTTGCCCACAGCCAGCAAAAGGGTCTGCCTGGGGCTGACACTTTCCATGAAGACAAAGTGTCTTTTCAATATGTCACTGGAGTATTGTAGGTAAAACATAATATACATTGCTTTTTGTCAACCAGCACATCATGATTTGTCTTCCTGACATTTTTCTGTGAGCATTTATTTCTTTTTAAAAATGTTTTATATTTGCACACACCTGTGCAGTCTGTTTTTGTTTTCAATGTTTAAAAATCTTGTTTTTAATGTGACAGGGACCTTTGATTCCTCCTTTTCTAAATTAAAATGCTGCTTGTCCATTGGTAATGACAGGTAGGCCCCTTTCCACATGGCTCTTTAATTGTACTTGAAAAACAAAAACAAAGGACAGGCCATTTTTGTTTCAGTGTTTAAATTCTTCCCCTTCATGTAAAAGGGATTTCTGTTTGGGGCCTTTAAATCCACCTCACAAATCCCTAAAGTATTCACTATGGTGGCTGTGTCCATCGATGATCTAAGAGTTCAAGGTGTAGCCCATCTCCTGTTACCAGCAATTTTATTTTGGCAGGTGCAGTGACCCCTCCGTATCCAAGCAGACAGATGGGTGGGAGTGGTGCTACCCAAGGGAACTGTTCCTGCTCCGGGGAAGGGAAGTGTACACCCTTGCATGAACCAGGACCAGGAAACAGGGGCTGCAATAGCATTCCAAGATAGGGATCTGTGAGCTCAAGTCTGTCACACACGACATTCCTCTTGATGATGTGTTTGCACTTTTTATCTTCGGTGGGTAATCTGGACAGGAAATCAACTTGCTTGTTCTGCCAGTTTAGTAAATGTTCCGTTTGGTAGAAACCCTCTTGTATTTTTGAGGATACTCTTGCTAACCTGGGCATCTCATTCCTTTATTTCTGGGTCGCAGGATGCTTGTTAGAGTCTTGTGATTTTCCCACATCCTAATCCTTCATCTCGGGAGGATAGCTCAGTGGCAACGTGCTCGCCTTGGAATCAAGACGACACGTACCAACGCAGGTTTGATACCCGGGTCCGTGCTTAGAAACCTCTGGGTATTGAGCATGTTATAAATAACATATCATATCCCCATAAATACATTCTGAAGTGGTTGACCTCCTGTGTGCATGTAAACATTTGTCTCCATAACACAGAGCTGTGCTGTTGTGTGCCTTTGAGGGCCTTTGATGTAAAGTTTACAGTGTGAGTGCCTGTTTTATCTTCCTATACTAATGTAGCCCCTATGCCATAAGATTGGTCATCATCTGCAACTATGATTTCTTTAGTAGCTTTGAATGATATCAGAGGGGATGCTGGCACGTTCATTTCTTTTGTCACTGCCTTCAATGCTTCTGTACCTTCTTCTGTTCATAAATCCTCAAGAGTTTCCTAATGCACTCTGTCTTTGCAGATGAATCGCTAATAAATTTGGCATTGTTTTCTCCCATTACCTTAAGGAACTCGTGCTGGTTGTTTTTCATTGGCTCTCTATCTTCCTTAATGCCATGCACAACACTTTCATTTGCCTAAAAGTCTTTGTCTGAGACTATGGGCCGCATTACGACCATGCCGGTCCAATAACAACGGTGCCGGTAAGGCTACCGGCACCGTTGTTACCGGTCCGGCATAGTACGACTCGGCAGGCAGGTGTTGTCCCGCCTGCCATGGTCAGACCTGGTGGCCAGAACGGCACCCGCCCTTTCACGGAAGCACCGGCACCGTTATTAACGGTGCTGGTGCTTCCATGGTCCCCATTCCCATTGAGTACTATGGGACTCAATTGGGAATGTGGATAAACATTTACCGGCGCCTGACTTCCCGGAATGCCGGCGTTGTAAGCACGCTTTCACACAATAACCCATTTTCTTTCATTCGACACACAACATCTCCCGTTCGCAGGGCAGTTTCTTTTGTACTTTGCATGTGAGTTTGCCCCACCTCTTAAGCACTTCTTCTATATCCTGAATCTCTCAACAGTTGGGTTCTGTTTTCTTAGGGTAACAGGAGGTTTTCTCGCAGCAGAATTGATCGAGGGAGAATTCATCCAATTTCTTTTAATGATTTTTGCCACAAATATATGTGGGGGCTGGGTTTAGGTTAATAATTAACGTGGGAAGGTTATGGGGGGTCTGGGGGAGTCTCCCCTGCATATTTCTGCTGCAAAATCAAAACAAAACAAAACAAAATTCGATGACATCTTCCTCGAGCAATTGTTTTCGAGGAAATCGCATAGTACCTTTTCTTAGTTTTCTACATACTTCCTCCTTACTTTTCTGTCTGTTTCCACCTTTCTGGTGTTTTTTCCTCTAATTAAGCTTTTGATTTTTTGAAAAATAAGCTTTTTCTTAAAATACGTTTTTTCAGAATTGGTTTTCTACCAATTTTAAAGACATTGGTAGAAAACCGGTTTCTCTCCCTAAGAGTTTCTGTTTTCACGGTCAGTGCATGCTGCTCCTCTCGCGCAGTGCGCTGGATTCATTGCTTCTCCCATCATGATATGCTTGTGCTGGAGATTCTTTTCTTGTATCGTGGTGCTGTGGCACCCAACCACGAGCACATCCTGCAACGTCATGTCCAATGTGCTTCCCAATTGCCCCATCCCTGCTACTTCCTGCAAAGCTGCCCAGGAGTCCTCTACTGAGTTTCTTTAACTTTGCCTTCTGCTAGACAACTTCAGCCTCTGCCTTAATTCATTTGATCTTTGAATCTTTTAGTCAATCTTTTGACACCTTCTTCATTGGAGCTCGTGACTTCCCACTCATCAGGTTTGCTCACTATTGGCACTGTTCCGCATATCTGCTGGCCTACGTAGCCATATCTTTCAACTCACACCGTCTTGGCGGGTGTCACCGGCCATGTAAGCAGCTCACTCACCCGCTAAGCCCCTTACATGCTTATATAAATCAATGGGCTTTCACCCACCAAAAACAAAGCAAAATTGGTTGTTTTCACCCACCGTGGAGCCACAAAAGGTTGACAGCTATGTGTACGCCACTCATTTTCAGCAGTGCTCCCCTGTAATGTTCTCCTTCCTGCTGTCATGCCACCTCCATACACCCTTTCAGCCACTGATGCAATGGTATTGTCGGTGAACTTGGTGTGGGGAAGATGTGCAAGTGTGGCTGTCACTTGCGGCACCAGGACGATTATTTGCTTTTCCGTTTTGTTTTAATATCCTGTTTCTTTCTTTTCTTCTCTGTTTGTCCACTTGTTATGATTATAATTGGTTATTTATAACATGCTTCATACCCAGAGGTTTCTTAGAACTGACCCGTGGATAGAACCTGTGTTGCTCTGAGTCGTCTTGCTTCTAAGGCAAGCGCGTTGCCCCTGAGCTATCCTCCTGAGACTTGGTTTTGGTGTTGGTCTTAACCACCCAATTCTGCTTCCAGCTGCGCCACTTTTCTATCTTCATTGTAACCTGTTTCTCGTCGCCATCGTGGAGGATGGAATGGGGGTCATTTCACCAAAATGCCTGGGGTCGCGGAAGTGATATCATATGACCCTTTACCTTTGATGACATCACAGGAAGTGATGTTATTTGACCCCACCCCGAAGTGATATCGTGGGAAGCGATGGAACACGACCATTCACGCCTTGACAAAACAGGAAGTGGCATCACATAACATTGTTCCTAAGTACAATACGAAAAATATGGTTACGATATCACTATAATGTGATATACATTTCATACAAGGATGGATCACCATATGTATCGTTAAGATCAGTGTGTATAGGCCCATATTACCAAATTACTGTGAATGCAAGCAGACGTCCAAGGCCAAATGATAATGATGTGTTATTATATAGCACTTACGCTTAAGCGATTTATATAGAAAAAATATACATACAAAATCACCCAACCTGTGTTGGTACTCATTTATCGACCTCAGAAGGATGAAAGGCTGAGTTGAGGTGTTTAAGAACAGACTTAATCAGTGACTCACCCTCTGAAGTGTGCCTGAAATAAACCTTTAATGAGTCTAGCAATAATTGTGTAGAATTCCAGAAAGACACATTATTTGGTATTCCTATTCTTTCTTATTTAGGGTCACTGCTGAAAGTGTTAGACTTGTGGAACCCATGTTCATTTTTTTAAGAGGCCTAAAACAAGAAAACCAGCCAATCCAGAAGCAAAGAACCCTCAGGGGTCGCAGTTGTGGCCCCTGGCGACCCTTATATGATGTCCCTGGTGATGAAAATAAAGAGGTCCACTCCTAAACCGGTTTCATGGAGTCTATTTGCTTCAGCACGCCTCATGTAGCACTCCTCATGCAACAGGCTAACGCGTGCAGGAACTTGAGCGTGTGCGTCTTCTCTGCAATGTCCCCCGCGCTTCGATCATTTGGTGCGCGTTGAACCTCCTTTCTATGCCCCCTTCCTTCTGGCTGATATTACTGTGACGTCACTCGACCTGCGTCGGATGGGCTGACATCACCAGTCCTGCCCGGGCTGACAGCAAGTCCTCGCTCTGTGACCTCAACAGGTGAAGCAGGTGGGAGGATGTGTGTGAGTGTGTGTCATAAAGATACAAATTATTTGTTGTGTCAAGTTGGAAGACTTGACTGGGTTTAACACTTTAGAACATTGGTATTCAAACTTTTTTATACTGAGCCCCTTCTTGAGTAAAAATGTTGTTTCTGCCCACACCTGGCCACCTATAACGAACTATATATTATTTCTTCTAGAAACAGTCAGAGGAGTCCCTTGTTAAAGATCCTCGCGCCCCCAAGACATCCTTACGGATCTCTTACAAGTTCCACTCCACAGTTGGAAGACCACTGCTTTAGAAGGTGCGTTCGAGAAATAAGCCCGAGGAAAAGATGACTCTGCGGTGAAGTTCCGTTTGAGCAGTTGTTCGGACGACTAGGAAATATCAACGTTGCCCAGAATCAACACGAGTGCAGGGTAAACACCGCGAATAGACGCGGGAGAGCTCCATACAGAGCGGCGTGTCGTTATCGAGGGCTGACGAGCGACGGCCTTCGTTTGAAGGGAGCCCCACATTAGCACAGCGTTTGAGGCTGGAGCCGGCCGCTTGCCGCCCTTTCTCCACCTCTGCGAACCGCCGAGGGACCAAAGGCAGCGTGTACCTGTCTGTCACCACAGCCACTCTCAGCATGCGTGCATCTGTGTGCAGAGAATACACACACTGCAGCAGCTGGCAGGCTGGGGCAGGAGGGTGAGTGAGTGCTGTCAGCACCCAGGAACTTCCAGAGCGGGGGGGGGGGGCGAGGGGGCTCTCCTCTTCAGAGCCCACTCTCAGCTGTTGACAGCGTAGGCAAATTCAGGAAATAATCCTGATTAAGGCAGAGCAAACAGGGCTCAGCACAGCAGCTCTATTCAAATGCACGACGACCTGCACACAAAGAAAGACAACACATCAGGTGCCACGAAGCCAGGTGAAGGCAACCGCATCTCCTAAAATACGGTTTCACTAAGTGGGTATTGGTGGAGAATGCAGCAAGGACTCCCCTCCAGGACTCCTGGCTAAGTGCAGTGATGTGACAGCATGATGGGTGCTTAATGGCAAAGGGAATATAAAATAGTTTGAGTCTGCACTATTTATTGTAAAAATAAGTGGACGCGTGAGTTACATTTTCTATCCTCCCCTTCATTCAGATGCTCTGTTGAGAGTTTCATCCGTTTACAAAGCGATTGATAACTTCAAAGGGGGTAATGTTGGCAAGGTGATCGGCTTTCCATAGTGAACTCCTCACACCTGCCCAGTGAACCTCAAAGGAGACATGTACCCAACTTAATTTCAAGACCTGGAAACTGCTCCCCTGTACCCCCGTCTCTTGGCCTCCTGCATTTGGGGCAGTGTGTTTGAAGCCGAAGCAATCGTGTTACGGCTTGTTGCTTCCTCACTAACAATTCGGTATACTTGACACAATGTTAGCACACATTCATTGCAGCAGAAACAGAACATGTCTACACTGGACATCTTCATAAACATGTAATCTGCAGGGCCTCCCATGGTGGTCACTTTTTCATTGCGGCTTACTAGCCCGAAAGAAAACCTTCCGAACGAGCATCCCATTGTACACACATGCGCAGAGGAGCTCCAGAACGGGACGTGGCGTATTCAGCGGACTAGCCAACACTGTGAGAGATCAATTCATCAATCTGGCGACTGTCTAACACATCAATGACGCAGTGTGTACAGAATAATCACACTCATCGAACAGATTGGAAATAGAAGAACGGAAAATCAAAATCATTATTCGACACCCGGGTAGGCTGAGGAGCAAAACAAGTAACGCGTTGGTTTGCAACACGAGGACAGCCTGTGCTTCAAAAGTCCAGCTTCGAAACCTGGAGCAGGACCGACCAGCGTAGCGTTTCATCCTTCCAAGTTCGCTAAATCATGGTCTATTGGGACAATATTGACACCTGTTATCACAGCTCCTAGAGACTCAAGGCATCTGGCACAAAGCACTATATAAGAACACAATATAATTCATATTACATTCCTTTGAGGATTCTAGTACTTGCTCACCGCCCAAAATATTCTTATTTTCCTATGTGCACATTATAGTAAAAGTAAAATGTTGATAGGGTGCAAAAAATGGGCATTTCATACATTCTATAGTTTGTATAATTCATAAAATCTGTAAGTGAATGGAGACATGCAGCACTCATATATAATTGTATTACAGTGTTTTTATCTCAATTGCATGATCTGAATTAAAGCAAATCGGGGTTAAAGGACTTGTTCGAGGGCATCATTGTAATACAGTGAGCGGTTGCTGCTCAGATGGTCCGTTGAAGGCCATGGTCCTCGGCCTTGGTTCTTTAGTGTAGACTTCAGCTCCCTCTATTTCTGGCCCTTGAAAACGGATGGATGAGTTTTCACATTCATGCATAAAACGAGTGGGCATGCTGTGGCATGTTATGTTGACTTATACCACGAACCATTACCATCACAGAGGCGGTATCCAGGTGCTCACGTGGCTCTGCAAGAAAGTGGACTGGGTGTGTTAGTGAGGGTAGAGGGTTAGAATAGGTCCAAAACCAGAAGAAACTGGTGTGTGGGTGTGTGTTTTGCAGGTGGGTTGATAGCATGCACTGGCGTGTTGTATCCGTAAGGGTAAGGCCCAATTCCTGGGTTGTTTGTTTCATGTGAATATCTGTTACGTTGGGTGTGTGTTTGTGTGTTTCATGTGTACATTGGCTGATATTTGTAGTTGTGGTTGGGTGCACTGGCATGTTGTATCCGTAGGGAGTCCAGTGCCTGGGATTGTTTGTTGTTTGTGAGTGTTACTTATGTTCGGTGTGTGTTTGTGCGTAGTTTGGCTAGCCTGTAGGGTGTATATAGTACTTGGGGGGCACGTTGGAGGGGAGCAGGAGCAGAGTGTTTAGTACTATGGGTAATCTCAAAGTTCTTGTAGGAGGTTAATCTTCACAATTCTATCTAATGTGATGTGTGGCTAATCTTCACAATTCTATCTAATGTGACGCGTGGCTAATCTTCACAATTCTGTCTAATGTGATGTGTGGCTAATATTCACAATTCTGTCTAATGTGATGCGTGGCTAATATTCACAATTCTATCTAATGTGACGCTTGGCTAATCTTCACAATTCTATCTAATGTGGTGCGTGGCTAATATTCACAATTCTATCTAAAGTGACACGTGGCTAATCTAGAATAAGGGGAAAACACCATGCCTTGTCTGAAGCTAGAGGTCTCCGTGCACTGTCTTGTGTTTGTGCAGACATATATTCTGTCCGCCTGACAGCATGACATCACTGGAATGCTGTCATAATGCAAAGCACCGAAATAAAAGACCTACCACAGCATCTTGAGTCCTGCTTTTATATTCTGCAACTGATAGTTCAATGAATGGCCAGCGCTGCTGGGCTACTGCAAGGAATTGGAAGGATAATGTGAGACAAAATGGCCACCATGCTGAAAGGCAGCACCGGTGAAAGGACAGTACCTCCATCTTTCCTCACTAACCTGACTCCCCTTGCCCTCTCTGTCAGATCCGCCGGAGCACCTGGAGACCCCATGTCAATGGCAACAATGCACGGCAGAAATACCAGTAACATAACAAGGGCTAGACTGAAAAGGGCAATATAGATGAAACAAGGATCAGACTACAGGATTTGCAGAGGGCTCAAAAAGTAGTGTAAATTCTACGAGTTCTGGAAAAAAAAGAAAAAGAAGAAAGATCGGTTCCTTGAAATTTTGACCAAGCCACCGTTCTCCTTTCACTGTGTTATGGAGCAACCACAACAGATGACAGGTTACCCCAGTTCCCAGAGAACCTCCATTGACTTAAATGAGAAGATTTCTCAATTTCAGGGGTGAAGATGTGGCAGTGCGGGAGGTGAGAGAGTTGAAATATCAGGGCGCTGCAACTACTGCAACTACTGTATCCAGCCTTTTAGCTAGGATTTTGAAAGCACCAGGCAAACCAGTAAAGCAGAAACATTACATATAAATTCTACGCCTGCACTCTACATCATATTCTGGAAAAGTGCACAGTCGCGCTTCCCCATTGTTTGCAAGGTAGATCCTTGGAAAAATTGCTCTAGTTTTTGCAGGAATTCAGAGAGAACACACACCACTCAATATACAAACATGTTGCTGTTGTTAAGCACGCCACATAACAAAACCTTGGTCAGGTTGATTAACATTATGTTATGTTATGTTATGCCAAAGGTTCTTATACCACACACTGTTACCACCTGCGTGGTCTCTTTGCGCTCTGGCAAATCTGTAATGCAAGGGGGGTAGCAGGATTGAGTGGGAAAAGGGCAAGAGAGCTGTGATGTGCTGTTGGCAGCTTTAGTTCAGAGACACCGTTCACTCAGCTTAGGTGTGACTTTCGGTTTCAGGCCGCCATGTGGTGTTGGGT
Organism: Ambystoma mexicanum; assembly: GCF_040938575.1. Lineage (NCBI taxonomy): Eukaryota > Metazoa > Chordata > Amphibia > Caudata > Ambystomatidae > Ambystoma > Ambystoma mexicanum. The sequence continues at coordinate 76,442,396 of NC_090940.1, read as the reverse complement.
GAGATTATGTGTGGCGTGTTTTGTTGTTGTGGTGTTGTGAGGTACGTGCAGTTTGTGGTGCTGTAGAGGTGTGGTTGTTGTTTTTAGTTTAGTGTTTGAGAGGTCTATGGAGAAGGGTGAGTTTTTAGCACGGTTTGTTAGTGGCAGTACATTTCCTACGCGTGCTGTTCTGACTAAATGTGATCCATATCCCTTACCCTGTCGATCATTCTAGAGTGCAGAAATTGCCGCCCCCGCAAGTTCCTCCAGGTGTAGAGTGTTCCCTGGGCCCCGTGGTCAGCCAGTGGGCTGCCTGGTTTCTGCATCCAGCCCTATTCCTTAATGTGTGTCCTGTTCCACACCATTGGTGGTCTGAGTAAGTGCAACGTATCTCCCTTCACTTGTTTCCACCTTTCGCCCTCTATCAGTGGTCTGGTTAAGAGGGACACGTCTCCCTCCACTGTTTCCACCATTGGCCCTCTATCAGTGGTCTGGTTAAGTGGGACACGCCTCCCTCCACTGTTTCCACCATTGGCACTCTATCAGTGGTCTGGTTAAGTGGGACACGCCTCCCTCCACTGTTTCCACCATTGGCACTCTATCAGTGGTCTGGTTAAGAGGGACACGTCTCCCTCCACTGTTTCCACCATTGGCCCTCTATCAGTGGTCTGGTTAAGTGGGACACGCCTCCCTACACTGTTTCCACCATTGGCACTCTATCAGTGGTCTGGTTAAGTGGGACACGTCTCCCTCCACTGTTTCCACCATTGGCCCTCTATCAGTGGTCTGGTTAAGTGGGACACGTCTCCCTCCACTGTTTCCACCATTGGCACTCTATCAGGATGGGTGCACTTCAGCTCTTAAAAAACCACTCTTCCCATTCAGACGTCTCTTTCTCCTCTGCCCTCCGATCTGGTCCGGGCTATTTGACACTCCTTTTCAGTTGTCACTGGCGTAACAGGTGTCCCCGCACCCCGCGCGGTGCAGGGGGGGGGCCCGCGACCACATGTTCTGGAAGGGGGCCCCACTTGAAGTAAAAAAAAAATATATATATATATATATATATATTTTTTTTTTTACATTTTCTTTTTGAACTCACTCTGCATTTCTAAAGAAATGCTTTCTGTAATAGAAATCATTTCTTTATGAAGGCAGAGTGAATACAAAAAGTCCGGTGGCTACCCCCAACCCATGACATGAAGGCCCTAGGCTGGAGGCCTCCATGTCATGGGGTGGGGGAAGCCCTGTGACTTCAAAAATAGTTTATTTTTGAAGTCACTCTGCCTTCATAAAGAAATTATTTCCGTTATGGTGCAGTCCTTAACGGAAATAATTTCTTTATGAAGTCAGAGCGACTTCAAAAAGGAACAATGGACCTCATTACGAGCATGGCGGCACCGCCTCCCGTGATTGGGCAATAACCGGCCCATTACAAGATGAATGGGCCGGTAATTGCCCATTCGCGGGTGGCGGTATTGCCGGGCTCCCGAACCCCATTCCGCCCAATAGGGCAGAATGGGGGTGGGGAGCATGGTTGCGCCGGCACCGTTGATAACGGTGCCGGCGCAATTACAAGTTATGCTCGCAGGTGCCGCACAGCCTGCCAGGTAAGACCTGGCGGGCTGTCAGAAACCCGCGAGCAGAACTCGTAATGCGGCGGGACGGTATGAACGGTGCCGGTGCCTTACCGGCACCATTCATACCGTCACCGCCAGGGTCCTAATGAGGCCCAATGTATTTTTGAAGTATTATGGCTCCCCTCAACCCATGGCATGTGCGTGTGTGAGTGTATGGTGAAAGAGTGCACACAAATGTATGGGTGGCTGGCTATGCGTGTGTGCGTGTACGGTGAAAGGATGTACACTGAAATGTATAGGTGGCTGCCTGGTTGTGCCTGTATGGTGAAAGTGTCCACACTTAAATGTATAGGTGACTGTCTGTGTGAGGGTATGGTGAAAGGGTGCACACTTAAATGTATAGCTGACAGCCTGTGTGTATGTATGGTGAAAGGGTGCACACAAATGTATGGGTGGCTGGGTGTGTGTGTACGGTGAAAGGATGCACACTTAAATGTATAGGTGGCTGCCTGGGTGTGCCTGTATGGTGAAAGGGTGCACACTTAAATGTATGGGTAGGTGCCTGGGTGTGTGTGCCTGTGTGGTGAAAGGTTGCACACTTAAATGTACGGGTGGCTGCCTGCCTGTACCTGTATGGTGAAAGGGTGCACACTTAAATATATGGATGGCTGGGTGTGCGTGTGTATATATGGTGAATGGTGTGTGTGCTTGTGTTGAGGGGTGCAACAAAACCTACATTTCAGGGGGGCTAACTTTAAAATGCTGGGAGAGGTGCTAACTTCACGTGTGGTGGGGAGGAGCAAACTTATTTGTGTGGGGGCATCTAACTTCTTTACGCATTTTAATGAGACTATTCTAGTGCAGCTTCAATGTTACAAGCAGTTAACTCTCTCCTTTAGGTCTGAAAGCACCCACCTATGGGCTGCTGTGAGAATGACTGGTCTCCTGCTTCCGCTCTACCCTTCCAATCACTCCCTGGCATGCAAGTACTAAACCCAAATCACAATTTCAATTGCTTAAAAAATTTGGCATTTGAATGCAGGTACTAACTGTGAAATGATGTACATTAGTAATTGCTGGGCCGGGCCCTTGTTAATGGCAAAACCCAGGTGCCGTTTAACATCTGTGTCCTTTTTCTGTCCAGCAACTGCTCTGAAGGTCAGCCAGGTCAAGTCAACATAGCCCACAATTTCAGTGGGGAGGGGCGAGGGGGGTGCTCAAGCCCAGTCAGCTCAAGGGTGTTGCACCACTACTTGTGTTTAATGCCTTGATTAATTATTGGTAACCTTCATTAAACCTAGCCCTATTCTTCCTCATCCCAGTTCTTGTGTATGAGGCAGTACTTGTGTATGAGGCACTATGCAATAAATCATAATGGTCCATGCTAAGCAGGCATGATATGTGGTATTAGAGGCTAGAGAGGCATTTTGGTGCTGCCAGTCTAGTCATTCCTCAGTTTGGTATGCCTTTTTTTAACTGGGTATTTCGGATAAAGCAGTCCTGATAAGTGTAATTACCTGGCTAGACTGGCATTTGGGTTCTGCCAGTCTATCCGTTTCTTACTGCAGCACTGTATATTGTTCTGGGCATCTGTGATAAAATTATATGTTATGATTAGACATATATAACGCACCTGTACACAAGTGTTTTTAGGCACAACAAGACAAGAGAAGGAAAACTGAGGGAGGAAAAAACAAATGATCTTACTAAGCTTTGTGTCATTCAGATCGTGCAAGTGCGAGAACGAGAAGTGCAAGGGGGAAAGGAGGGGTAAGTGCAAGGGAGAGGGGAGGGGAAAACAGGGCAGCAATACTCTGAGTAAGTGCCGCCAGGGCAGCGCGGCTCTGGGTAGTGCAAGGAGAACAAGGTACTTTACTGTAGGATTACAGTTACAGCCCCTAACTGCGTGGTAGTCCTGGAGGCAGTGCAAGGGTGACTGATCAAGAAAGAGCCTGGACTCAGTGAGACAGAGGGTAGCCAAGCAACCAGTTGGTACAGCGGACAGGTAGGTCAGCAGGGGAGGGAGAGAGAGAAACCAGAGGAGAAGAGGAACGTTTTGAGCTGCTTCCGGAACTTCAGGTGGTTCGACTCCAGTTTGGGAGGGTCAGGGGGGCCATTTCGGAGTGAGGCGCCTGCAGGGGAGAAGGATCTACCCCCCCACTCTCTGCCTGGAGAAGTATCTAACCCTTAGGGCTCGAGAAGGAAGGTATTTTGGAAGGTAGCGTTGGATACAGTGCAGATACCAGCCCCAGAAAGCCTTGTGGACAATGAAAAGGGTCTTGAACTTGATCCTTGCAGACACCGAGAGCCAGTGGAGAGATTTCATGGCTGGAGAGATACAGTCCCTGGGCTTGAGGCCAGGGATAAGTCTCGCAGTCCTGTTCTGGATTAGTTGCAGAGGGTGGAGAGTAGAGGAAGGCAGATTGAGAAAGTGGCTGTTGCAGTAGTCCAGCCTAGAGAGAACCAGCGCTCTGGAGACAGTGAGCTTCTGGGGGAAAGTGAGAAATGGAAGAGTCCCTTTGAGCAGGTGCAGCTGGTAGTGGGATTTCTTGGCGACATCCAAGATGTGAGGAGAGAAAGAGAGAGTGGAGTTGAAGATGACACCACGAATGAGCGAGAGAGGAGAGTAGGCTGAGGGGAGCCTGAAGGAAAGCTGAGTGTCATCCGCATAACACTGTAAATTAGAGGAGAAGGTAGAGATCAGGTGGGTCAAAGGGGCCAAGTAGAGGTGAGAGGATAGAGCCCTGGAGAACGCCACATGTAGAGAGAGGTGGCGGAGTGAAAGGGACAAAGTTGGACCTGGGAGGGGTGGTCCAAGAGGAAGGAGGTCAGCCACTCCAGGGCCCGATCCATGATGCCCAGGTTCTCACAGAGTCAATTGATCAGGATGGCGTGGTTGACCGTGTCGAAAGCAGAGGACAGTTCCAGGATGATGAGGACAGAAGGAATGTTGGAATCAAGGTTAGAGATCAGATCTTCACAGGTGTTCAGGAGAGCAGTTTCCGTGCCTCTGGCAGCTCTAAAGCCAGACTGATGGTCATGGAGACAACCAACAAATTCAGTGTGGAGTGTAAGCTGGCAGTTGGCCAGCTTTTCCAAGAATTTGGGAGAGGGGAAAAGTTCCAGTGGCAAAAGAATGAGGGGAAAGTTCCAGTGGCAAAAGAATGATTACAGAAATCGGCCAAGGCTGGATTGTGTCAATGTGGTCCTTGATGGCTCTGGAGGAGCAGGCGAGCACCTGTTTCGACGACACTTCCATAGATGGGACTTGTCTAGAAACCTTCTCAGGTGTTAGAGAGAAAGAGGAGAAAGGAGGAGGAGAGGGGGAGATGGCCAAAGGGGGCAGAGAAAGGGAGAGGGAGAGGAAGAGGAGATAGTGGACAGGATGCCCTGAGTTTTAGCAGAGAAGCGAGAGGCCAAAGCCGTACAGAGGTAACAGGAGAGGTAGAAACTGCAACAGGATTGGCCAGTTCCTTGCAGATATAAAAGAGTTTGGCTGTGTTGTTAGAGGCCGTAGAGACGCAGGCTTGAATGTGTGCTCTCTTCTTGATGAGTCTTATTGCTTCGACTGGCATTTTGGTGCAACCAGTCTAGGTATGTCTTAATGTTACTGTAATGTTATTATGTGTCTACACTGGTCTACATTGTGCAGCCAGTGGACATGTTTTCATTGTGGCATGGCATTTTTAATAGCAAAGCATTAATGTTCATGTGCACTGTTGGTGACTTGCATGTTTTGGATTGCTGTTACCCTACACAACAATAGCAAACACTGTGGCTTTTTAGTCAATTTTTCTCAAAGTGTGCTGTATATTGCATTAAAACACATAATTCTATCTTTCTCCTAGTGCAGTGTGTGGCATACCCCTTCAGCAACACGTTTGTGGGTATTGCGCAAGCGTGGTAATCTAGGGCGGGCCAGAGTGTGGCGCGACTTGTGATTTGTTGCTGAGTTGGGGGGCCCCTCAGCATGGCTTGCAGGGGGACCCCCAGAGCTTGTGTTACGCCACTGTCAGTTGTGTGTTTGTTTCAAGGTGAGTGGATGTTGTTCATTCGTTTTTCAACCTGTTTGGAGGTGAAGAGCCAGGTTCTTAGAAGTTTCCTGAATTTCAGATGGTCCTACATGACAAATTCCCCCATGCTGCTCGCACCAACTTGGCACAACACACCTCATTCAGCTGCGCTCCCGTCAACGCATGCTCCCTCCTCGCACATGCTCTTAATGTACACAACGTTATCACTTCGCACAAACTTGATCCCCTTATGATCCCTGAAACCTGGCTCCATGAAGCCTCTGGCCCAGCCCTTTCCCTAGCACTCCCCCTAGGCTACACTATATTCAGACAGGACAGCCCGTACTCGAAAGGAGGTGGTGTTGCCCTGATTGCGAAAGAGTCTATCCCCATCAGAAAGGTTGAAAGGACAATGGAGAGCAACAGTGACTACCTACCCCTCAAACGTAACTCCTCTCCGAACTGTATCATTACTCTCCATATTGTCTATCGGCCTCCAGGTCCCATAGCGGAACTCCAGGTTGTCTTGACACACCTCCTGTCCGACAACCTAACCTAAAAAATCAACAAATGCCATCCTCTTAGGTGACTTTAACCTTGGCCTCAAAGACCCCTCTGCCAAATCACTTGACAATGCGCTTGAAAACCTCAGTTTCAAACACAGTATCACAGACCCTACCCATATCAAGGGCCGCACCCTTGACTGGCTAGCTCATCACAGCTGCTCACTCACCATCAAGGTTAACTCCCCCTCCCCTTGGACTGACCACCACGTCATCCTGTTTGACATTGCCACCTCAAGAAAGTGCACCAGCCTGCTATGCCTCTCCCACCCGCTCTCACCAGGAGCTCAAATCAGCTCACCAAAGATAGGCTCCCACTCCGCCTACTAGTGCCGGCTTTCAGACCCCCCTTCCCTAATGACCCTGATTTACTGGCACAAACATATAACACTTCTATTAAACTAGAAATGGAAGCCATTTCCCCCCTTACGTCTCGGAAAGCCAAAACCGACAAAACACATCAACGCCTGGTTCTCTCCTGAGCTACAAGAAGTCTTCCCCAGAAAGCGCACAGCACTATCCATCTGGCAAGCAAACCACCTCGACTCAGCCAAGCTAGAGTTTCGTGAACTTACCAGGGAATACAAAAAAGAAATCATCCAAGCCAAAGCCACTTCTTTCAACATTGCCAATGCTAAATCAGGTACCAAAGAGATCTTCTCAATTTTCAGGGAATTAGAAACGAATGCCTCCCCCCCCTCCCCTCCCCTCCTTAGGCTATCACCAAAGATGAAGCCTGGTGTTATGATATACAATCATGAAGAGGAGAGCACAATGGAAGGTGATTACCCCAAGTCTCATCTTGAGATTACATGGAATGATGTACAGGCTTTGGACTTGTGAAAAAATCCCAGGGATAGATCAGTGGGACTGTACACTAATTAAAAAGTATACCCACACCAAATGTTGAGGCATATTTTTACATTTATTAAAGTATCATAAAACAATCCCCGAAAGGGGGGTATTTAAAAGTCAAATATAGAAAAAACTCAGGTAACAAAAGACAAAATCATTATAAAACTATTTCATAGACAGAACAGAAGTCGGGTTAGTACGTGTGTTTTTAGTGCAGTGTTGATTGCACAAACGTGTAATAGAGTAGAAGCAGAGATGTTATATTTATCAATACTCTGGGCCTCATTACACGGACGGCGGTGGACCATGCCGGTAAAATACCGGCACCACCTTGGAGGAAAGGGGAATTATCGCCCTATTCCAAGGTTGGTGGGGCGGTAATTCCCCCTTCCCCCATTGCCCTTCCCCATTCCCATTTTTGCCCCATAGGGCAAAAAGCAGCCGTTAAAGTCTCCAACCCGCAAAGGGACCTCGTAGTAAGGCGGTAAGGGTTAACGGTCACCGGTACCATTAACGGTCACCGTTAACCCTTACCGCCGTCCGTGTAATGAGGCCCTCTGTCAGTAAAATAGGCTTATAGATATTTCTTAGCCAATGTGATAGTCGACATATGTTTCTGCGTTTGGCAATGGATCAGACACTATCACTAGTGTCGGTCTTAGCAGGTGTTGCCGTCTTCAGGACTTTGGAGCATATAGCTTTGAAAACAATGGTACCCTTTTCTTTCGTCGAGGTTTTTTTGCTCAAAATCTTTGAAACCCACTCTTAACGTTTTTTTTTTTTTTTAAAACGAGATGTAGAAAGCCCTTTGTGGTGATCATAGAAGGTTTCAGAGTACTTGAATTCTACTTTGCAGAGTGACTGAATGACTCTATAAGTTGTCCTGTTCTGCAATGAGACAGTATTGGATAAGATATCCTTCTTTATTCGATTCAGTGCATGAACACAGGAAAAGGAAAAAAAGGAAAAACGTTGCCGCAAAACGTGGTACATCAGTATTTCAACTGTTGTAAGGCGTGCTTGTGTCTCCACGACCCGAATGGGTATTCAAACAATCTTATTATTTTGCTGTGACTGAAAAACATTAAATCACACGTGTGTTAAGTGCCCGATTATTTCGACGTAGTTAATTTAATAACCACAGCATGTCCGGCATTCAGTGCATGGGGTAAATGCTGTGCAGGAAGAGGAATAGTACTGCTGTATCGGCGGTCATGCAGCGTTACTGGATGTTCCCGTAATGTCGGCTACGTCTGATTAGCTGCTGCTACGTTGGAGCCCGGCCGATACAGCCGTACTATACAGAACGTTTTTCCATCACGGCGAAATAATAAGAGTGTTTGAACACCCATCCGGGTCGTGGAGACACAAGAGTCGGAATCGCACCAAAAGACTGAGGAAAAAAGGACAAACAGATGGTTTGCCTGTGATCGGTATAGTTATAAAAGAGTCAACCTGGGAATACGGAATTGGGTGAGCGGGGGTTGCAGGGATGTCCCCCACTCCCTAGTTCGGTATTTTCGGGTTGAGTCTTTTATAGCTATACCTAATGAGGGCAAATCATCTGTTCGTTCTTTTTTTCTCAGTCTTTTGGTGCGGTATCCCCTGCATACAGGAAAATAAAAAGCGGGGGACAGACAAAAAAAAAACAAAAGCTCAAATTGAAAAATGCGGCAAAGTGGGCCTCGGTATTTTGCAATTCGAGCTTTTCGTAATCAGATATGATCACGTACATCCGGTGAGTCGAGTGGTTGAGTCTGAGTTGTTAATGGGTTTAGGAGAGGACACAAATACGACAGGAAACAGCCTTATATAGTTCACACGGGAACAACTGCAGGCAGGTTACAGTGGCCATACAAACAAAATAGATGATAGGAAAAGATGCTCATACAGGTACTAATTTTACTGACTTCAGAAAGATTAAAGGCAGAGCCCTTCCGTTCCTTATCCAACATGTGACCTTGGGCTTATGCCAAAGTGGTTCTCTGTAGCAGGCACATTAATACAAAGAGCTACTTTCCAAATCTACGACAGAAGGTAGCTTAAAGACAGAAAAATAAGGTAGCATTCAAAATGTATCTGGCACTCACCACACCAGTTTTTTGTACCCTAATATGTGACATGAGACCCTCAATTTAATGATATGGCTCCCATGATAACGCTCCTTTGACTAGACTGACGGGGGTGATAAAAAATGGGAAAGGTGCATAACGCAGCAGGGTGTCTGGGAAGTAACTGTTACTGTGACCTTCCATGCAGGATGGGGAGAATAAAGCCAAAGCCATACTCATCTTGCTCAACATGTTTCTATGACCATTTATATAGTGTACGTTTACTTTATATTCTGTGTGTTCTCGATAATGCATTTCTATGAACAACGTCTTAATAAATATTTATACCAACTAAACATGGGAAGTGCTTAAAAGGGCCACATCCCATTTTTACACCCTGTGACAAATCAACTTCCGGGGCACCAGTGGTCCAGGGAAGAACATCGGTTTCTAAACCATCAATCAGCCCCACACCTCCAGTACACCAGAAGTGATCCAAACAGATTTGAACCACAAGCACATTTTAAACCTCCTTGTACAATTTTGGTAACGTGGATGGAACGGAAGGCTTATCTCTGCAAAGTCATGGATAGTTGCTTAGTTGCATCACAACGACAATACAATTGTTACCCAATGATAAAAGGGACTGTCCAGTTAAGATTGTATAAAAGTATCTACTTTATTATTAGTACAACATTCAGTTGTAGAAACACTACAAAATACAGCCCACCCTGTAAAGGAATGCAGAGGGTTGCTGAGGCAGGAAAGCATGCTTGGAGGAGTAAATCACTGGGCTCTGGGCCTCTATGAACTAGGAGACAGAGTGCACCCCTCTTTAACCTATTATGTGCATCCTGTGCATATAACAATGCTTTGTGTTATATATAATTGCACATAAAGCGTGACAATGGGTAGAATAGGCTACACTGCCGCAAGGCTTGAACTCAGATCCGGGTAACTGCTTCAAGCACATGGATCGCAATCATGCCACTAAAGTGCCCAATGTGGAGGCATTGGCAGAAAGCAGGCATGTGGGCAGAGGAACTGGCAACTGTAGTGCTGTGGGTGAAGGGAAGGGTTTCACTAGGAATGATGTCCACGTAAAATCAGGGTTTCGCGCACTCTTAAATCTCACAGATGCAACAGATCAATGGCTTGGTCAGGGGTGTTGCTAGGTCTGGAAAAGATCCGGGGCTACGCTAATGTCGGGACTCAGGGCTAGCTAGTCTTTTGGTTGTGGCCCCTGAGCTTCTATCTGGGTCTACAACAGCTTCAGTCCCCCCAGATCCCCGCACTAGCAACGCCTCTAAGTTTGTAAATGTGTGAGCTTCACAGAAGATGCATACGAGCTAATTACAGGTGAACATCTCTGCTTGCTGTGTGCTCTTGGGCCTCTCTATCCTCAGCCATCAAGGGTCTTTCAAATGAAAATGCCTGTCCGGTGGGTAATGCATTAGACGTGTTTCCAAGGCCCAGAGCTGAAAGCCGGCCTCTGGAAATGAGAGCTCAGCGGCCTCAGGACCCATCCAAACTCTGCAGCTCATTAGTGTGACCTTGTACAGAGGGGTGGTCCTGTCCTCAAACATTTAGACTACACTTGATTTTTGTAGTTGCAATTCTGACACTTCTCCAAATTAGTGTTAATGCATCTACCACAGTATGCAATATTGGAGGAAAGTTCAAATCCATAAACTGGAAAAACAGTTGTAGTGTCCTTTATTAATTAGGCCACATGTAAACACATTGGTAATTCGGTGTAGGAAACTCAAAATTATACATAGAAAAATAGGTAAATTGAACATAAACCTAGTCAGCAGTTTAGTGAATAGTGTAAATGGAACAACATATATTGTAAATATTTAGTGCATATTACAAAGACATTCCATTTACAGTGGTGGCAGGCTGTCATTAGATATAGACTGTTTTTGTCCGTGCAGTCCAGTATTCTAAAGTGACTTATTTGAAAATATACTTAAGATGCAAGATTCAACAAGTTGGGTACAGTGTGTTAACTGCACACAGCTGTACTGGTGCTGTGTAGTGTTTCCTGTGTCCAGTGTTGCAATATTACATCATATTTGCCAGTTGGACAGTGTATTATCACAGTAACATACAATATTTGCACAACACCAGGCTCATAGCTTAAAGAAACCTAAAAATAGGGTCTGCTAAAAGGCAACGTCAACATAAAGGTGGTAATAATGGTTCAAGTCATCGTTGGGAGAAATTGTGGGATCCGGGCACGATGACAAAGGGCGTTTCGGCTGTAAGAAGGTAGCAGCCTTCTTCTGGGGCCAGGTAAAGCAGGTCTCCCTATGGGTAAAAAACAATATAGAGATATATTGTTGAGTGTTCCAGAAAGTGGATCATCACTAGGTGTCTTAAAAAGCCTGTGAGAGGCTAAACTGGGGGGGAGGGGTTTCTGGATCCTTTGGTCCCACACACTGACCTTGCACGTAGGTAATGTGGTTCACAGGCTGGTTTGGTGGAACCGACGGGGTGGTTGTAATTAATGTCCTGGTTTCTCCACTGTGAGGGTTGAGGTATAAGGAGAGCTGAATATGTTGACGTCGCCTTTTAGCAGACCCTATTTTTAGGTTTCTTTAAGCTATGAGCCTGGTGTCGTGCAAATATTGTATGTTACTGTGATAATAATATTGCAACACTGGACACAGGAAACACTACACAGCACCAGTACAGCTGTGTGCAGTTAACACACCGTACCCAACTTGTTGAATCTTGAATCTTAAGTATATTTTCAAATAAGTCACTTTAGAATACTGGACTGACGGACAAAAACAGTCCATATCTAGTGACAACCTGCCACCACTGTAAATGGAATGTCTTTGTAATATGCACTAAATATTTACAATATATGTTGCTCCATTTACACTATTCACTAAACTGGTGACTAGGTTTATGTTCAATTTACCTATTTTTCTATGTATAATTTTGAGTTTTCTACACCGAATTACCAATGTGTTTACATGTGGCCGAATTAATAAAGGACACTACAACTGTTTTTCCAGTTTATGGATTTGCACTTTTCTCCAATATTGCATACTGTGGTAGATGCATTAACACTAATTCGGAGAAGTGTCAGAATTGCAACTACAAAAATCAAGTGTAGTCTAAATGTTTGAGGACAGGACCACCCCTCTGTACAAGATATTTGTTTAGCCACTCCGTCTTGTCCGAGTACAGGCTATCCCTTTCGTTACAAACATTAGTGTGACCTGGCTGACTCTGCTTAGACCCTGCCAGAGCTCATGATGGCTCTATTGAGGCAGATGAAAGGGAAACTCTGCAGCTTATTAGTGTGGCCTGGCTGTCTCTGCTTAGACCCTGCCAGAGCTCATGATGGCTCTATTGAGGCAGATGAAAGGGAAACTCTGCAGCTTATTAGTGTGGCCTGGCTGTCTCTGCTTAGACCCTGCCAGAGCTCACTACGGAATCATTGAGGCAGGTGAAAGGGAAACTCTGCAGCTCATTAGTGTTGCCTGGCTGTCTCTGCTTAGACCCTGCCAGAACTCACTACGGAATCATTGAGGTAGGTGAAAGGGAAACTCTGCAACTCATTAGTGTGATCTGGCTGACTCTGCTTAGACCCTGCCAGAGCTCATGATGGCTCTATTGAGGCAGATGAAAGGGAAACTCTGCAGCTTATTAGTGTGGCCTGGCTGTCTCTGCTTAGACCCTGCCAGAGCTCACTACGGAATCATTGAGGCAGGTGAAAGGGAAACTCTGCAGCTCATTAGTGTTGCCTGGCTGTCTCTGCTTAGACCCTGCCAGAACTCACTACGGAATCATTGAGGTAGGTGAAAGGGAAACTCTGCAACTCATTAGTGTGATCTGGCTGACTCTGCTTAGACCCTGTCAGAGCTCATGATGGCATCATTGAGGCAGGTGAAAGGGAAACTCTGCAGCTCATTAGTGTGACCTGGCTGACTCTGCTTAGACCCTGCCAGAGCTCATGATGGCATCATTGAGGCATGTGAAAGGGAAACTCTGCAGCTCATTAGTGTGGCCTGGCTGTCTCTGCTTAGACCCTGCCAGAGCTCACTACGGAATCATTGAGACAGGTGAAAGGGAAACTCTGCAGCTCATTAGTGTGGCCTGGCTGTCTCTGCTTTGACCCTGTCAGAGCTCATGATGGCATCATTGAGGCAGGTGAAAGGGAAACTCTGCAGCTCATTAGTGTGACCTGGCTGACTCTGCTTAGACCCTGCCAGAGCTCATGATGGCATCATTGAGGCAGGTGAAAGGGAAACTCTGCAGCTCATTAGTGTGGCCTGGCTGACTCTGCTTAGACCCTGTCAGAGCTCATGATGGCATCATTGAGGCAGGTGAAAGGGAAACTCTGCAGCTCATTAGTGTGGCCTGGCTGACTCTGCTTAGACCCTGCCAGAGCTCATGATGGCATCATTGAGGCAGGTGAAAGGGAAACTCTGCAGCTCATTAGTGTGGCCTGGCTGTCTCTGCTTAGACCCTGCCAGAGCTCACTACGGAATCATTGAGGCAGGTGAAAGGGAAACTCTGCAGCTCATTAGTGTTGCCTGGCTGTCTCTGCTTAGACCCTGCCAGAACTCACTACGGAATCATTGAGGCAGGTGAAAGGGAAACTCTGCAGCTCATTAGTGTGGCCTGGCTGTCTCTGCTTTGACCCTGTCAGAGCTCATGATGGCATCATTGAGGCAGGTGAAATGGGCAATGGCTTTGACTTTAGAGGCTCCTTGACTCGGACCCCCACGGGCCCCTGCCCACCCTAGAGAGCAGCCTGGCTTGTGTTCTCAGGAAGCTCCTGTCATCACTGGCTTCACAGGTACACATGGCATTCTGCTCAAGCAAGTGTACAATGATGTCACCCAGGAGGGTGACGCGCCCCCACACAGCCCTTCATGCTTCCCATTACGGACCAGCTGGGAAATCACATCATCACATGTGTTCTATGCCTGGGAACAATAAGGTTTAAAGGGGTTGGCAGGGGCGGGTGGCATGCTGACCTTGTTTAGTCTTTGAGGTGAGCTGTGCGGATATTAGGGGGTGGGGCGTTGGGGAAGGGGGACCTGAAGATGTTTTTGTGCTCTTCTCGACATCTGGGGGCCATTGATGGCGGAGGCAGGACATTCTGCAAGGCAGCACAAGAGCAAACAAAACTTGCAGACTTATACAAGGTACTGACCCCGAAGCCGTTACATAACTGCTAAGCCTTCTTGGTCTCCAGTTGCCGTCATTGGATCTGAAATCTACAGTCTGCTTCAGGCGGAGACTAGAGGGGCTCTTCCAGGCTGGTCTGTGCAGGCCTGGAATGGATGGAAACCCACACTGCCGGTATTAGGCCACACCCTGTTTATCACGTGACCACACGTTCTCCATCAGTGGTTGGCTGCAATCCTTCACATGGGCTTGCCCGTACGCCACACAAGATAGCCAAAGTGGCCAAGCTGTGGTCCTGAGCTGGGCCTCCTGCACGCCTCATTACAAGTATGGCGGCAGCAATAACAACAAGCAGTATCCTAAGTACCTCCTGTTTTTAAAATGCCACCTAATTGCAAGTTGGTATTGCATTGGATATTTAGGGTACGGGGCACATAGGAAGTACTGAGCAGAGTAAATGTGGATTATTTACCACATGGAGTAATTTCTATGCAGTCCATGCCATAAACATTTCCTGCAATCCCAAACTATGATTAGGTGGTATTGTTTTTTTTTAAAACGGGAGGTATTTAAAGTGATATTTGTTTTTACTGTTACCAGCATGTGCATAGTGAGGTGCAAAGGTGTATGAGCACCACACACCGTGGGTAATAATAAGCAGCGCTCAGATACCTGAGGGTTCGTAGCGCTATATAAGTGCCAAATTATTATTATTATTATTATTACAGTTGATGCACGGAGCGGACAGAGCAAACCCCAATTCCACCGCCACGCTCCAAAACTCAAGATAATGTATGTACACCCGGTGGATAGCGTAGCCGCTATTAAACGCATAGGAGCATGGGAAGAGGCAACATACTTTGGCCTTGCATCTGTCCAGGATATCTCTCCCCATAGGTCCTATGCAGGGAATCTGTGCAGCCTGTTGCAACTGGCTTTGCTACATACACAGAGAAAGCCTAGTGCCTGCCCACACCACAAGGCTCAGTATTGCTATATGCATGACCCGCAGAAACATATGCTTACTCTGTGCTTCCTAGGGCTTACTGCCACCTTCCACTGCCTCTTAACTCCCCTTATCGAGGGAACTGAATCCCAGGTCTGAGTGGGCAATCTGCGCTAAAGGGTCACCTTTCCTTGAAGTTCAGTGCAGCACTGGCACAGCAGCATGGCCCTTGCAGGTTCTGTAGGACATTGAGACTGGTCCTGTTTCTGCTAGGTTCACAGTTCAAGGTCATACCGATGGTGATCAGATACACTTCTCGGACTGATGGGAGACATGGTCACGGTCACATGGTCGCGGTCAACAGAAGACTGTTCCTGTGAAGCAGAGTGAGATTGCGATGGTAGGGAAACCACAAGTCAGAAGACTGCTGGGTTCCTCAAGTGCTGGGTTAGTCAAGGTGTGGGGCGCTGAGGATGAAAAGGAAGCCATTGGGGCAGCAAGATGGAGGTGAAAGATAAAGGAAGATGGCGGCCGTACCGCTTGTTACGTATTGTTCGCCCAAGTCCTACCCTTCAGACAAGAGCTGATTCTACAGATGGAATAACCAAAAGATGTAACCGAATGGATGAAAGTGAAAAGAGCAGCCTACCATGAAGCATGAGACATAGCAAAGGAGGAGTTATAGCACTATAAAACAGTGGTTGTATCAGTTGTTTGGTGAATATCCAGACCTGAAGATAGAAGAGTTTATAACCTGAGGGGGGTGTCAGGATTAAGTGGTTGAACCAGCGAGGTGACTACCTGAGTGATGCTCAGAATCCCAATGACCTGAAGGGTGTTGACCTGAGAGAAGAGGCTGAAATAAGCCACAAGACAACTGCGTCTCAAAACTGGTGAATGTGAGTCAAGAGGATGAAATAACCTTTTAGACTACTGTGTCACACTACAGTGGAGAAATTGAGATAAGAGGCTGACATACGTTGTAAAACTGTTGCGTCTTACCACACTTGCAAAACTACGAGAAGTAGCTGATGTAAGCCTGAAGGCTCAACAAGAAAGTTGAAGCTGAGACACAATGACCACCCATATGCCCTGAGAACTGTTGAGATGCAGCACTTAAACTGAAAAGATGATGAAAGCTTGCGACCAGGTCAATATCGCTCAAACTGCGAAAGCCTGTTCATTCTGCATATTTTCTACGGCAACCTGGAAGTAAGGCAAATCATGTTGGAACATCTGGAACATGATTATTGTTGAGAAACCAGAGAAGAAGGAGCAAACCCACGACCAGAGGCAGGCATCCCAAAGCTGGAAACAGCTGATGATTGTGAGGAAAGGGAGAAGGGGAATCTTGATCCATTCCTTTGGAGACTCCGGGATAAGGAGCATAGGGATTGAATGGGTCATGAATGGAAAACCATTCATTGAGTCCTGAAACCTCGGGAACACCAAAGACTTCTGGTTTGTAGAAGTCAGGAGTGGTGTGACTGCAATGCGCCTTTACAGAGACTGAGGGACGAGAATGACAATGATGGAGAACAGAGACGCAAAGTTGTGATCAGTTTTCTAAACTCAATGGGCCTCATTACACGGTAGGCGGTGGACCAAGGTGCTTTTAGCACCTTGGTCCATGCCGGTAAAATACCGGCACCGCCTTGGAGGAAAGGGGAATTACCGCCCCATTCCAAGGTTGGCGGGGCGGTAATTCCCCCTTCCCCCATTGCCCTTCCCCATTCCCATTTTTGCCGCATAGGGCATAATGGGAATGGGGAAGGTGCTAATTACGGTACCGGAAATTGCGGTACCGTAATTAGCACCCTGGTCCCTTTGCGGGTTGGTTTTTAACGCCTGCTAAAAAGCAGGCGTTAAAGAACCAACCCGCAAAGGGACCTCGTAGTAAGGCGGTAAGGGTTAACGGTCACCGGTACCATTACAGGTGACCGTTAACCCTTACCGCCTTCCGTGTAATAAGGCCCAATGTTTCTTAACATAAATCCATCACAGACACTTGCAGTATTAAATGACATCAAACCATGTTCATTATCAACCTGTCCTACTCCTCCATGGGAAGCCTAAAGCACCCCTTTACCCATAAGCCTCCTATTTCTCTGCCCTGTCCTGCAAGGCACAGGTGGTCATGCTACTTTGAGGCGGATGCCCCAAAGGGCTCAGGTTCCATAGCAACCTCTGTTGGATCCCGTTGACGGGTGAATGGAGGGAAGTTGGGTTGAGGAATGACTTGAGGCCTGCTGGAAACTGGAAGGTCCCTCCCTGGGTCCCTGCTGAGTGAGCTATGCAGGCTGAGTGCATGCTGGTGGTCCCTCATCATCGTTGGCCGCATGCAGGATTGACTTATAAGGATAAGTTTCATGCCACTAAGTGTGTCAGTCTTTCACTAGGATGCAGGGGTTGCCTTAATGTAGTCCGAGGAGTATTGCCGGCCTGCTCGCTGGCTGGGAGATCCTCATGGCGGGTCTTTGGGCACACTGGGGTTTGCTGGCTTCTTCCCTGTTCCACAGATGGGTGAGGTTGCCTTACTGTGGCATCAAGCACTGTACAAAGCATGTGTTAGCCTGGTAATGGCAGCATAACATGAGTAAAGGGTGCTGGTCTGTCAGAGCATGCAGAAGAGCAGACATCAGGCCCTTCTCTCCCTCCCTTATTCGGTCTCGCCCCCGCCTTTCACAAAGTGTAATGAACACATCCTGCACAGGGACATCCGTCTATACTTTATCATTTAGTGTCGGAAGGAAAACTCAGGGGCAACGCGCTTACCTTGGAAGCAACACAGGTTCGATCCCCGGGTCCGCACTTAGAAACATCTGGGTTTTAAGCACGTTATAAATAACATTATTATAGAAGGCTTAGCTCCACTATACTTTGATAGCCTACTTCCAAGTAAGGCACCACCCTGTCTCATCACAAAATAAAATATAGTCCAGTACGATGTGACATTAAACAAATTCCTAATAATTACCTTTCTGAAGTCAAGGCGCTAGGCCTTTTTAATTTTAGTGTACCAGTTTGCCCACTCCTTTATGTTCCCTTCTGCTACCAACAACACTTACCTTTATACACAGTCTATTCTTGACTGCACCACTCTTAGCTGACGCTTGGCAGTCACAGAGTTAGCTTTCTGGAGCGTGACCTGGGGTAGAAAGTACAGAGATTCCGGGCGAATAAGCCACCAAGCGTCCAGGATTGCACAAGCACACACTCGAGCCCCTGATCCATTTAACATTGCATTGGGTACCAACTTAGAATTCCCCAATTCTTCCTGGGAAACACAATCCAATGATCACAACACGTTAGGACATATCTGACTCCTCCCTTTGGCAGAATCACGGTGCTCCTCACAGGACTGACTTGCTCCTATGCTGTCACTAAAAGTTCTTCCCCGCTGCATCCCTTCCTCCCTGTGTTTCTAGAATCCACTTCCCCCTTTCCCATCCTCTTATCTTCCCCTCGCTCATTTTCTTTCTTCCAGCAGACTAGCATGCCTAGTCGCTCTGATATCACTACAGTGGTGATTTGGGGGCAATATAAAAGCACATTAAAATAACATAACATAGCATTGGCCTTCGCAAGCTACTTTGAGTGCTTAAGGGGCCTGCGAGGTTCATTTCTTGCACTATTGACTTCTCAACAGAATCCCAGCACAACTACGCTTCACACAGCAGGGCAGTTCTGGGGCACCAAGGCAGCTCGAGGTCACTTGGACTACCATCTGCAGGTTTGGGCACCTGGCACCAGATCTGCTAACATTTGCACCGGTGCAAACATCTGAGCAAATGCATAGATAGTACCGAATGGTGCAAACATGCCTTGTCATAATCCGTGTTATCTAAACATGTCTGCACTGGGGGCACGATGAATCTGACGGGTTTTGAGGAAGGATAGCTCAGGGGCAACGCGTTTGTCTTGGAAGCAAGACAACGCAGCACAGGTTCGAATCCCGATCTCGCGCTTAGAAACCACTTGTTGGTATTAAGCCTGTTATAAAAAAAACATTTGCAATTATGCACTATATTTGTTGCATAAGATAAAAAGAAACGTATTTGCTATCTTTCTTTTCACTTTATGCAGCACACATAGTACTTAAAAGTATTCTTTATGTTTTCCCTAGTACACCACTTTGAGATAATATGCATGGGGCTATTCCTGTTTGCTACATTCCCGGTTGTGCAAGCAGCACAATCAGTGCTAAATTAATTTGCTTCATGTTTGTGCACAAGGGCAAAGTTTTGATAATCTGGCCCGCATCGCCCCAGTCTGCCAGCTTGCATGAAAACTTAACGGATAATTATGGAGGTCAATTCAGCTGAAAGCACACAGTGTCACTATGTCTGCACTGGGTCCTGCTTGTGCAGTGTGTTGGTTGGTTGGTTGGTTGGTAATAATGCTACAGAAGCATAAATAAAGGATTACTTTGTACATGTTCTTCAGTCTGTCTTGGCATACCGCCGGCCACCTTTGTGAATTGAGGACTGGCACCCATGCGCCACTGGAGGTCTGCTCCAGCAGTGCCCATGGCTTGCGGCTAATGAGTGCTTGAGGCCACTCCCCTGGCACGCGTGGAGCATTAGAAAGAAAGAAAATTAAATCATTCTATGAGGACAGGACTGTTGGATCACAGGAGCCGGGTGATCATGCCTTGTGATGGAGTTTCCTTGAAGTGTGTGGAGCTCTTGCGAATCAGAGCCCTTCCGCACCCTCCTGCATATGACCAGCCTCCTCCCTTCCATCCAGCCTTCAATTCTCCATTCACACCCGCACCACCGCGACCTCATGGAAAGTAATCTTTTTTTCCCCCTCTCAAACCGAGTGCTGTCGCTGTCCTGAAATCGAAATTAAATGTCATTGATATAAAACATCAAATCTGTTGAGGAACCGACAAAATGCCGAGAAGCAATCTATTTTTCCCTCTCGCCGAGGCAGTATGTAATTCAAGCTGGATAATCATGAGCCCAGCGGTTAATGACCTCCACTTGGATACATTAAGTCCCAGCAAAGATAATGGTGTCCTCTGTAAATTAACAAACCCAGTGGTAAACTTGCGTCGAGTCCAGCAGGAGACGGCGCGTAAATTAGCGTTCGCTCCTAATAAGATCAGTGCCCTGCAATCGGCAGTGCCATACTGTTCCTAATGCAGTTTCCTTCCAGGTGAAAATTTATTCTCCCGGGGACGATTGGACGATACATCCTCTTGATGGGGAAATGCCCCGGTCCTAATCAATCCTAGACTGGGGAACGTTCTCCATTCCTTGCACCTTCCCGCTGTGAGTGCTGCTAAGAATCGTCGGGAACGGTGGCGGATATAGAAACTTTTGCAATATCTCCGCAAGACGTCAGGGATCCCACCGAGACAGGGAATGGAAGAATTGATGTGATTACTGTATCCAATGGACACGTAACATGGTCCTTCCCTGGACAACTGGGGCCTGCTTTATTGATCTATTCCAATTATCTCACGAAAGAAGCAATATTTGTCTCATTTTGGGTGTTGGGCCATCAATAATGCAAATGGCCGCAAACAAGTCTATGCTGCAAAGGCTTAGTGGCGTCCAGCGAATTATTTTCTCATCACAGTTTTCCCAAAGGCCAATATAGCATTATATTGGCGATGCAATACAACGCACACCTGAGTCCCGATAAAGTGTGAACGAAAATGAGCTGCAACAGAGTGTAATTGATTTTTTTCTTTAGAAATAGGTTGCCATGCATAGTCCTTCATTGCAGCCCTTTTTGAATGTTTTTAAGTCTAGACAAAAAAGCGTAAAAAAAGACTTCCATATATTACTGTGTGTCTAAAATATGGCTTTCCATTATGGAGCCTCACAGGAAGTCTGTAACACTGCCTGTTCCTGGCGCATCATACAGCGATGTAGTTAGTGCTCGCTATAGTGCTCGCTATCTCCCACTCTCTCTGCCCCTTCCGTCCCTCATTCTGGCCTGCTCTGTCTCCCTCCACCTCTTTCTGTCTCTCCACCCTTTTCTGTCTGTCTATTTCTCTCTCTTTCTGTACCGCCTTCTGTCTCTCTCACTCTGTCCCTCTCTGTCGCTCTCCATCTTTTTCTGTCTGGCTCAGCTTCTCTGTCTCTTCCTCTTGCTGTCTCTGTCTCACGCTATGCCTCGGCCTCTTTCTATGTCGATGAGAGTTGCGTAGTCAGATACCATTTTGCTGAAGCTACCCCAGTCGGTTCGGAAAGGTGGATGAAGAGCGTTTAAAAAAAAACCTATATCCAAGTGTGGACTATGCATTCTTGTAAAAACAGCTAATAAAAAACAAAAAAGTTAAGTATTTAATTTCACTAACATTGCAAACTGTCTCTTTTTAAAATTGAGTGTCCTTTCTGATGGCCACTTCCGGTATATATGTCAGTGAGGATAGGAGAGTTACACTTGTGTTACTGAGCAAAGCACATGATCAAAATCGAGAATAACCATGTACACTATTTTCTGAAAGCTTATCATTCCAAAATGAACTCTTTGATATACTCATAGTATACTCTTGAAATCGCCCTATGGGAACTTGGAAGAAGCCCAAGCCTGCCAGCTTTATATGAAACCTCTGCCCTGTTTATGCTGCCTTAGATGGAGAACCTTAAGCCGTGTACTTAAACCCTACACGCAAACGCTTCACACAGCATCGCCCTGCTTTCATTTTGTTTCACGTGCTTATGGACCCATTCGTATATTTCCGCGTCAAACAATGTTTACTTCCGGCTTTTAGAACCTCGAAATGTGCATTTATCATTTTAATAATTTTTAATCTATTTACATATATTTCGTGTGATGTTGTAATTGTTGCTTTTATTGATAAATAACATTTTTTGAACAGAAAGCTAAACAAACAATCGAACAACACCAGCGAGGACACCAGCCTGCACCATGTTGGGAAGAGAAGAATGAGCTCATTTCTTTATATTTGAGAAATAAGTCTGGGATAAAAGGATTGTCGGCTTGCATCAGTAAGTGCATGGCGCACGCTGGGCTTGGTGTTGCATTTTCACAGCACTCACCCTAACTTCAGCTGGTTTATAACACTGATTCGTATACAGTGATTGGGGCAGCCTCAGGATTTGGATGTGAGCATAGAATGGCTGCAGCATCGGCCACTCCTTTGGGGTCTGAGGGTTTGGCCTCAGGGTGAGACTGGCTCTGCACAGGCTCAGTTCCCAACGCACAGACATCCTAAGAACATTACATGCATAGGATGCTGCTGATATTCCTTGATTATCTCCCACGGTTTGTCTCACAGTCCCCTCTGGCCATGGTGGGGCCTCTACAAACCAAATCATTGCTTTGTCTTCTGTTTTAATTGGCACAGAATGTGGGAGATATTTACCTGTCTTTTTATCTAACAACTGACTTCCATTTAATTGTCATTGAAGTCCTTCACGAGGCGTGGCTTTGCCAGACCTACTTCATCCTGTCTTTTGCGTATATGTTTACCTGATGTAGCCCCATAACATGATGCGTGGCTTTACCAGACTATGCACCTACTTCATCCTGTCTTTTGCGTATATGTTTACCTGATGTAGCCCCATAACATGATGCGTGGCTTTGCGAGACTATGCACCTACTTCATCCTGTCTTTTGCGTATATCTTTACCTGATGTAGCCCTGTAACATGATGCGTGGCTTTACCAGACTATGCACCTACTTTATCCTGTCTTTTGCGTATATGTATACCTGATGTAGCCCTGTAACATGATGCGTGGCTTTACCAGACTATGCACCTACTTTATCCTGTCTTTTGCGTATATGTATACCTGATGTAGCCCCATAACATGATGCGTGGCTTTGCGAGACTATGCACCTACTTCATCCTGTCTTTTGCGTATATCTTTACCTGATGTAGCCCTGTAACATGATGCGTGGCTTTACCAGACTATGCACCTACTTTATCCTGTCTTTTGCGTATATGTATACCTGATGTAGCCCTGTAACATGATGCGTGGCTTTACCAGACTATGCACCTACTTTATCCTGTCTTTTGCGTATATGTATACCTGATGTAGCCCTGTAACATGAGGCGTGGCTTTACCAGACTATGCACCTACTTTATCCTGTCTTTTGCGTATATGTATACCTGATGTAGCCCTGTAACATGATGCGTGGCTTTGCCAGACTATGCACCTACTTCATCCTGTCTTTTGCGTATATGTTTACCTGATGTAGCCCCATAACATGATGCGTGGCTTTGCGAGACTATGCACCTACTTCATCCTGTCTTTTGCGTATATGTTTACCTGATGTAGCCCCGTAACATGATGCGTGGCTTGGCGAGACTATGCACCTACTTCATCCTGTCTTTTGCGTATATGTTTACCTGATGTAGCCCCATAACATGATGCGTGGCTTTGCGAGACTATGCACCTACTTCATCCTGTCTTTTGCGTATATGTTTACCTGATGTAGCCCCATAACATGATGCGTGGCTTTGCGAGACTATGCACCTACTTCATCCTGTCTTTTGCGTATATGTTTACCTGATGTAGCCCCATAACATGATGCGTGGCTTTGCGAGACTATGCACCTACTTCATCCTGTCTTTTGCGTATATGTATACCTGATATAGCTGCCCACAACATGAGGTGCAGCTTTTCCAGACTATGCACCTTCTTTATCTTGTCTTTTGCATATCTGCATACCTTATGCAGCCCCCTGTAACATGAGCCATGGCTTTGCCAGACTATGCACCTACTTTATCCTGTATTTTGTTTATATCCATACCTGATTTAGCCCCCGTAACATGAAGCAAGGCCTTGCCAGACTATGCAGCTACCTCAATTTATCTCTTGCGTATATGTATACCTGATGTAGCCCCCGTAACATGAGGTACAGCTTTGCCAGACTGTGCAACTACTTTATCCTGTCTTTTGTTTATATGTATACCTGATTTAGCCCCCTGTAACATGAAGCAAGGCTTTGCCAGACTATGCAGCTACCTCAATTTATCTCTTGCGTATATGTATACCTGATGTAGCCCCCGTAACATGAGGTACAGCTTTGCCAGACTGTGCAACTACTTTATCCTGTCTTTTGTTTATATGTATACCTGATTTAGCCCCCTGTAACATGAAGCAAGGCTTTGCCAGACTATGCAGCTACCTCAATTTGTCTCTTGCGTATATGTATACCTGATGTAGCCCCTTGCAACATGAGACGTGGCATTGCCAGACTATACACCTGATTTATCCTGTCTTTTGTTTATATGTACTCCTGATGTAGCCCCCATAACATGAAGCATGTCTTTGCCAGACCATGCACCTACCTCAATTTGTCTCTTGCGTATATGTATACCTGATGTAGCCACCCGTAACATGAAGCCTGGCTTTGCCAGACTATGCACCTACCTCAATGTGTCTCTTGCGTATATGTATACCTGATGTAGCCCCTTGCAACATGAGGCACAGCTTTTCCAGACTATGCAACTACTTTATCTTGTCTTTTGTGTATATGTATACCTGATGAAGCCCCCGTAACAGGAGGTTCGGCTTTACCAGACTATGCACCTACTTTATCCTGTCTTTTGTTTATATGTATACCTGATGTAGCCCTCATAACATGAAGCATGGCTTTGCCAGACTATGCACCTACCTCAAATTTTTTTTTGCGTAAATGTATCCCTAATGTAGCCCCCGTAACAAGAAGCGTGGCTTTACCAGACTTTGAACCTACCTCAATTAGTCTCTTGCATATATGTATACCTTATGTAGCCCCCGTAACATGAGGCTCAGCTGTGCCAGACTATGCACCTACTTTTTTTTCTCTTCCATGCATTCTTGCAAACCTGCAATGGCCCCCGTACCATGAGGCATGGCCCTGCCAGTTTATGCTCCTCAAGATCCTCCTGCATGTTGTAACCATTATGCGTGGTCTTGCACTTTGCATCTCACTTCGTACTTACTGTAACTAGCACCTAGATGCCTGAGGGTTTTGCGCACTGATATAAATTAAAAAAAATAATAATTAACTCCAACACGTCTAAGTATGGAAGCATTTTGATTTCCAGGAAGATGGAATAACTTCAACATTTTAGGCTCAGAAAAAGTTTTCCTCTCCCAAAAAGTTGACCAAAGCACTGGCCATGACCATCAAGTGCATTATCAAGAAGAAATTGACTTTTATTTAAATATGAGTCCCTCTAAAATTAGTTCACATTAGGGTCATGGTCCCAATGCACCTGGCGACCAAAATCCCTAGTCCAGGGGTCTGCAACCTTTGGCTTTTCAGATGTTTTGGGCTGCATCTTTCATCAGCCCCAGTCAGCTCAGTGAATGATGAGGCCTCATGGGAGTTGTAGTCCAAAACAACTAGATAGCCACAGGTTGCAGACCCCCCAGTCTTTCAAATCATGATTATTGCGTGGAGTATGAATACCGACGTCCCCAAGTTCCAGTCAGGGAGAGCAAACTCACTCACTAACCGATGTTTGGGGCCACAGGCGGCTGGAACAACGGCACCGGGTCTCCAAAGGCTGAAAAGGAAACAGAACAGGTAAGTACTTGTCTAAGGTAAATGAACAAGTAATCAGCCTTTCCACCTACCAATAGGAGACTGTAGCTGGCGCTGAAGTGGGGAAGGTGAACAAAGCTCCCGCTGTGCAGGAGGCGTTTTCCCACCCAACGTGGTGCAAGGAAGAAGACAAGCAGTTCCAGCAGCCAGAGGGGCCCTTGGGAGATTGAATGCAGGGTGCCCCACCAGCAGAGTAGGTAAACAAAGTTCCAAAGAGAGCTGATGCAAACAAGGCAATCCGGGTGCATGGTTTCAAGAAGTCAAGTTCAATGGCGCTCCGTTGAGCAGTCTGAGGTCAAACAGAGGAAGCAATCCAAAAAACAAGTCTGAGGGCAAATCCAATAAAGTTAACCAAGTACCGAGCAAAAGGTCCGGAAAGCCACGATATCCAAAAAACGAATCGAGCAACCAGGAATGCCACACGCCGGCCAAAGACACAGCTGAGAAGCAGCGTGTGTGGCGTCGTGAATGTATTTATACTTGTTGCCCAGGTAACAGATCACGTGACCCCTTATGCCTTCTGAACGTAACTGCAGGCGCTCTCCAAGCATCCTGCAGTCACCAGGGCAACCACCAGCGAGACCGCGGCTTGAACCGCAACAGACATGGTCTCTGCAGCGTCTTCCTAAGCCCTTTTTGATACAAGGTACTGGCGGAAAGCGTGACAGGGCCACCATGTACAGGGAGTCAGCAAACAGCGGAGTAGTGAGGGCTAAAACGGCTCCGTGATCGTGGTGTGGATATAGGCATGACACCCTGCCCGAGACGGAGTCAGCAGCAATATCCCCAGTGACTGTGCTCTTGATCACTATCCATGCCACTACTCCCATATGGGCCAATTCCCCTCACGTGAAGATCCCCATTTGCCACCCATGCCAATGTTGCATGCAGCAGTCAGTGGCTATGCCAATGTGCCCGTGACAGGGTCTCAATCACCACTGCCCCGCCCCTTCTGATCTTTCAACCTCTTTGCACTTTCCATCTCTGACTGTCTTTCTGCTATCCAGGAATTGTGTGCCGCCAACGACCTCTGCCTTAATGCCAGTAAGACTGAGATTCTACTCATCGGCACTCCCACTCCCTCCTTCCCTGCTGCTCTCTGGCAGGCCTCTCTGGGCCCTCTTCCTGCTCCTAGCTGCAAGGCAAAAAACCTCAGGGTCATCTTCGACTCCACACTCTCCTTCTCTCCTCACATATCCAACGTCTCTTAGAAGTCACACTACCAGCTACACCTCCTCAGAGGTATCCTTCCTTTCCTCTCCTTCTCCTAGAAGCTCACTGTCTCTAGAGCCCTGGTTCTCTCGAAGCTGGACTACTGTAACAGCCTCTATCTAAATCTGCCCGCCTCTACTCTCCGCCCTTTGCAACTCATCCAGAACAGGATTGCGAGACTTGTCCTTGGCCTCAAGCCCAGGGACTGTATCTCTCCAGGACTGAAATCACTACACTGGCTCCCAGTGACTGCGAGGATGAAGTTCAAAACCCTCTGCATTGTCCACAAGGCCGTCTGGGGCCTTGGGCCAAAATACCTTCAACTCTCTCTTCCTAAATATCTTCCTTCTCGAGCTCTTCGCTCATCCGCCTCAAACTCCCTCAGGGTCAGCCGCTTCTCCAAACAATGAGTTGGGGGCAGATCTCTCTCCGCTGCAGGGGCCTCCCTCTGGAACAGCCTTCCTGCCTCCCTGAAACTTGAGGAGAACCATCTCCGGTTCCGGAAGCACCTCAAAACCTTCCTCTTTGCCTCTGCTTTCTCTCCCCCTCTCCCCTGCTAATACTACTGAAACTGCACTGAATCTGCAACTGGGCCACTCACCGTTCTTGGTCCTTGGCCCAGCCACTCTCCCCTGCACTGCCTCCCCGGCAACCCCTGCACTGCGGGACTGTGTCTGTATCCCTACAGCCCCCCTTCCCAGCAATTGTCTGCACTTACCTCGCACTTGCCACCAGCTGGCCCTTGTTATTTATCCTGTATGCTGTATGCTAATAACCCTGTACTGCACTTTCCCCTCTCCCTTTCCCCCATGCACTTTTCCCTTCCCCTCTACCCTTGCACTTGCGCGATCTGAATGACACCTGGCCTAGTAGGATCGTTGTCTGTCTCCCCTTGTTTCCACCCGCTGCCTCGTCGCGCCTTGAAACACTTGTGTATAGGCGCGTTACAAATGCCATATCATATCATATCACCCTAAAATTTTGTTTTACTCTGTCTGACTTCTACCTTTGGGAAGTGTGTGACACAACCCATGTGATCTGCAGTGCTCTAAAAAAATGTGGCCTTTAGAAAAGGGGTACGCACCGTCGAAGAGGTGTTCAATGTTACCCAATATGTCACAATTAAAGGGGGCCATATTCCCATGGCCTTCATAGACCACAAGGCTGACACTATACCAAGTCCAGTATTATGGCAAACTCTTCCAAATAAAAAAATCCCACTACCTCTCCTAAAAGACATAAACGGTCTTTTAGGACAATAAAAGCAGAGAGATAAGGTGGGGACTAGCTGGGGAAACCTCTGAGATATTCCCTGTGGAGAAGGGTATGAGGCAAGGTTGCATGCTAGCCTCCACCCTTTTTAACGTACTCTTTGGTGAGGTTCTGGTTGGCTTTCCCACAAGCACTTCAGATAGGCCGGAATATTGGCTTCCCCTTCTTTGCCGATGATGTGGTAATCGTTTCACAAGCTCCTTCCGGCCCCTCGAGATCGGCCGACCATTTTGCACATTTTTGTGATGTCCATGGCCTAGAAATTAATAAGGTGAAAACAACGCTGATGAGTTGTGGCAAACAGCTGGGTTCACGCTCAAGGGCGAAGCTTAAGAGCCAAGCTTAAGAGCCAAGCTTAAGAGAGGTAGTGCCAGCATTGAAGAAGAGTCTCATTTTGCCAATGATCTGAGGCTCAGGTTCTCACAGGAAAGCAAATGGGTGAAGCACATTGGAAGAGCTCATATATCTTTGCAAAGGAAAAGCGATGGTATTCTGGGCTTCCCTAAATCATTTGGGAAGAATGTACAGCAACCCCTGCCCAAGCTAGAGCAGAGATTTGGGGACATTGGGCCTCATTCCGAGGTTGGCGGTAAGGGGTTAACGGCGCCAGTAAGGATGCCGGTGCCGTTAACCCCTTACCGCCGCATTACGAGGTCCTTTAGCGGGTCCCGCTAAGGGTGGGAAAACCAGCCAGAGCCGCTAAAGGAGCCGTTATTAATGGGCCCGTTGTTAGCTCCCTCCCCATTCCCATTGAGCCCTATGGGAGCTCGAATGGGAATGGCGATGGGTTCCCTGAATGGGGAAATACCGGGTCCTCCAAGGTTGGAATGGCCAGGAAGTCCCCATTCAGGGAACCCGGACCCGGTATGCGGTAAGGGGGTAGACATGGTGCTAATAGCACCATGGCTACCTCCAACCTCAGAATGAGGCCCATAGTAAGATCTCACCCTTGGCTGTTACTGAATCTAAATTCTGAAAGAGATTGGGCCTCATTACGAGGTAGGAAGTAGCCATGGTGATATTAGCACCATGGCTACCCCCTTACCGCATACCGCGTCCGGGTTCTCAGATTGGGTACTTACCAGGTCATTCCAACCTTGGAGGACCCGGTAAGTCCCCATTCTGAGGACCATTCCCCATTCCCATTTGAGCCCCCATAGGGCTCAATGGGAATGGGGAAGTAGCTAATAACGGTACTGCAATTTGCGGTACCGTTATTAGCTCTGAAGTCCCTTAGCGGGTCCCGTCCTTAACACCTGGTCAGACCAGGCGTTAAGGAACGGACACGCTAAGGGACCTCGGAATATGGAGGTACTGGTGCCGGTAATCCCTT
This sequence comes from Ambystoma mexicanum, assembly GCF_040938575.1. NCBI lineage: Eukaryota > Metazoa > Chordata > Amphibia > Caudata > Ambystomatidae > Ambystoma > Ambystoma mexicanum. Next base: position 76,412,914 of record NC_090940.1, on the reverse strand, counting down.
ACCTACTACCTCGTAATGAGTCCCTCTATCATGAGTACCGGATAACACTCCAAATATTCCCTTACATATGGAAATGGGTTTAACAAGTATTAATGACCAGGAAGCACTTAAACCCTTACTCTAGTGGGTACAAATCCGGTCAGGTGTTAACCATGACACATACAGAGCAGCCCGAAAAGATGTATTAAGCTATCATAGTGCCCTTTCCCTTAGCATGGTTTAGACATGTAAACACGTATGTGTTGTTAAATCTTGAAGGTTTGTGGCAATACCCCGACAATACCACCATACTTATTCATGCCCATGCGGATTTCATCATGTGCCAATATGTCTGCAAGTGCCACTCTCTTACACTGGGATATAAATATATGCATGTAAAGGACAGCCATTTCATGGAATCACATCTACTACTAACGATGGTCCTCCCACCAGAGCGTTGCATTTAAAAATGCGAACAGGCCTGTTACCTTTAGCCACTGTCATTGCTTGGTGGAGAAATGGTGGCACAGAGTCCTGCCTGTTTTGCCAGGGTGCGCGGCACAGACAGTACAACACTGTTTGCTCTGGTGCCATTTGTTATGTTTGAAAAACAGAGGCATTTGTGCTATTGTTCTTGCTGAAGCTCAACTGGTGTCATTTCGACTGTTTTGACCCATATGGAGAAGTCATGGCGGAGGAGGGAAAGATGTTTAATATGTAGTTTCGGCCTCCTAGCCAATGAGGAGGCTCAGAACGGGGGTTTTACCACATGGTAAAGCCCTCGCTCCGAGCCTCCTCAGATCTGGAGGCCGCCATCTTCCCCCGCCATGCCTCAGGTAAGTGCTCCCCCATGCTCCCGCGTCCCCGCCCCCATCCCAACATCCCCCAGCCCCTTTTCCACATGTTTCTTAAGTTCAGAAATGGCAAACACGTTGTTTCTCAACTTTTAAATAAAAGACCATTAGTATCCTGGTGCAATGTGCCGGGATACGAATAACAACATAACCATCGCAGGGGGGGCATCACTGGGGCACGTAATGACCCAAGCTATGGTTAAAGCCCGAGTGAACCTGGCCTAGTAATGCACCCCCCCCACTTGGGTTATATTACTTAAGTAACGCCTTTTATCTAGTGTAAAGAATGGCTGAAATTTGACGAAACTGGGTCATGTGACTTTTAAAGACTGACCTTTTTAGCCAATATTTGGCTATGCTGATGTTAACTCCTTAATGTTCTGGCTAGATGGGTTGACTTGTCTTAATTGATTGCTTGTACTTTGTTTACTCGATGTTTTGCACATTTATGGTCCAGTACCAAAATAAAGTTACAATACTGATGATGATGAAAATGCAATCAAATAAGGCGTATTTCTTTGTGCCCATTCCTAGCTTGTTGGGCATACAAGTAGGCAGCGTTGGAAACGTTTCTGCAAAGTAAGACTTTACTCCCTGTATGCTCGGGCCCTTGCTTCATCTGAACCCGCCCCTCCCAGTTGGCGCTTTGTTTTCACCAGTAAGCAGGGTATGAATGTTCGACTCCTTTGCACTTACCCTTTTTTCTTGTTGGCATCCATTCTTGCGGCTCAGTTCTCTAATTCTGTCGAAGCGTGTTTTTCCTTCTTTGATTCTGATTGGCTGATTCAAAAGGTGTTCTACCAGCATGCGCTGTGAACGGCACCGGCTTTGAGACAGCCGCGCGGACTGGGTGCAGCAGAATCTTCTCCATGGCTGACTCGCACCACGTCTAGCTCTCCTGGGCCGACAACTTCTACCCTGTGACTTCCTGTGCCAGAATAGGTAGGAAGCTTCTAGAAGGACCAACTGCCGTTAGCTCGGGAATCCTATCAACTGCAGACGAGGACAGACAAGGACACATTTACACAAGAGAGGTTCTGCCTCGGGATGCTACAGTTGGCTGTTTAGAGGGGGCCTTTTAAATAATTCCTCCTGGGGGCAGGAATTATTTAAAAGGCCCCCTCTATTCCTCCTGGGGGCAAGCAACTGGATCCAGTGCCAGGTTTCTCTAGTTAGGGGACAATGGGCCTCATTTGAGTGCGGCGGTAAGGGGTTAACAGCGCCGATAAGGATGCCGGTGCCGTTAACCCCTTACCGCCGCATTCCGAGGTCCTTTAGCGGCTCCCGCTAAGGGAAAAATAGCCGCCCGTAGCAGGAGCCGCTAAAGAACCACGGAGCTAACAACGGGCCCGTTATTAACGGGCCCATTATTAGCCCCCTCCCCATTCCCATTGAGCCATATGGGGGCTCGAATGGGAATGGGGATGGGTATTTTGATTGAGGAATTACCAGGTTTACCGAGTTTGGAGGCAGCCGTGCTGGAAAGGGACAACCATGCTTCATTTCATCATCAACACACATAGACCGGGGCACACTGTAACATATCCAGCCCGGCCGAGTCTACTGGGAAGCTCATTAAACTCCTGACATATTCCTGCCACTGGAGTTTGATCCTGGGTTCTAGTTCCACACGATCAGCAACATGGGCTTTTGAGGTAGCTTTTTGGTGCTGTATTTCCCCGAGATTGACCATGTAAGCATGTGCTTGAAGGGATCATGTGTTAGACTTCCCCACGCGTTTTGGTACTGGGACCAAAACAAGATCTGCTGCAGTCCCCTCTCTTCTTCCATGCAATAGACACGAGTGTAAGAGCAAGGAGAGGAAATAGAAAGAGGCCAAGTCCCTCCTTTGAGTGCACATTCCTGCTGCAGAATCCGCAGAGTCTGAGAGTAATTTAAGAGGATTTCTTTCTATGCTACCAAGGGCTGACTCTTAACCTTGGGTACCATGTCAATATGATCCAATGAGTTCAGCAGATTTACAGAAAAGTGTTGACTCTTCTGGCCATGCATTACTGAGCTCCCATCAGTTTTTCATCACTCCCTGGTTTCGTCAACCGGTCGTGTTTCCACCTTAGCAGGTCTCTCGATCCTCCTGCAGTTCGTGTCTTCAAGGTTCGGGCCACATTCGCAAGATCATAGGCCTTATCAGCATGTTTATTTTCTGATCGAGTTGTGCACTTGTTCAGAGGTTTATGCTTTTCAATTTTTTTCAAAAACCAAGTCACACAAAGCCATCTGTGAAAACACATCCTTCGTGTGTCTCAGTAACAAGAGACTACTCAGTGGCCGGTCCATCAACAAGGGAGGAATGTGCCACTGGCTGTTCTGAAACTGTTTCCAGTATGGCTCAGGATTTAGCCGATAAAGCCCTGCAGGCAACTTTGTCATGTGCTGGTGGACCGGTTAACGACTGGATTGGGCGATCAAAGGGCAGGTTCTCGCTAGGGTGCTGGAAATGTCACAGACCCAACTCCAGCCCGAAGAAGAAAGAAACACATCCTAGACACTTAGCCCCACTTCTGTGACACAGTTGAAGGAAGTTGTGGGCCTGTCTGAGCCGTGTGGAGCTAAAGAATAAGACATTGGACCTCCTTACACAGATGGCGCTAAGGGATTACCAGCACCGGTAAGGGCACCGGAGCCGGGATGAGCGCCATACTACGAGGTCCCTCAAGGAGTCCCGCCCTTAACGTGTGGCCAGACCACACGTTAAGGAAGGGACCCGCTGAGGGACTTCAGGGCAAATAACGGTACCGCTAATAGCAGTATCGTTATTTGCTCCTTCCCCATTCCCATTGAGCCCTATGGGGGCTCAAATGGGAATGGGGAAGGGCCTTGGTAAATGGGGAATTACCGCCCCGCCAACCTTGGAATGGGGCGGTAATTCCCCCATTCACCAAGGCGGACTCTGTAAAATACCGGCGGCAACCACAGTGTGGCACTCGCTACCCACGGTAACACCACCCTAAACCCCACGAGCAAGACAGGGGCCTTTGTCACACTCCCCTTTTCCTTGTGTACTGCTTGTTCATTCCGCATTCCATATATCTTTAACAATACCCTTCCTCTAGGTGTTGCTAAAGCGACACCCGTGAACCAAAAATATGTAGCCTAACTAGGTAGTGCTAAAGTGGCTCTGATGAGGCAAAACCAACTGTGGCATTATAGCACCACCAATGAGCAAAACAGGTTATGCTTCTCGTCATCTATGAAAATTAACCAAAAAGCCTAAGGACACCTGTGGACTTTTTCTCTCGTGGCTACACCAATATTTCTGCCTTACTAGGTAGCGCACAAGCATCACCTTTAAGACAAAACTAAAAATCAACATGTGATGAATGGAAAAGCTGGGGCCCATGCTTAGGATTCCTTTTGGTTGCAACCCCGTCCATGGTTTTTTATCTCCTCATCTGTGCAATTACAGAGCGGGACCAACCTTTACCCATATAGGTCTTGATTACAGCCCTATATGGAGCCATCTGCAGCCGGAACTCCTTGTGGCAACGAGCACTGGAGGCTTGCGAAGTGGACTGCCCTCTGCGACCTGCTCGTCCCCATAGGGCAGGAACAAAGCCACCCGAGACAGGTCTACTAAAATGTGAAATTGAACCGGTTCAAAAGGAGATATTAGGAAGATTATCTCAGGCTAGGCTTGAATCAGAAAAAGGCTTCCTAGAGACGTGTGCCAGAGGTGGCAAGTAGGAATGCTGTCATGACCCTGACACGTGGCCCTACTACACCACTGACTGTGCAACTCATTTAAAGGGGTCCTTTATACCTGCCTCAGCAATCTGACTCCTTTAGCCGTCTCCCTGCCTTCATCATAAGCAGTTTACAGGGTGTGGATTCAGTATTGGCGCTGTTACACCTGATCATGCAAGATGCACTGTAAACGTAAATAGTACCGCATTTGATTTACTCCCATGAGAAACTGGAATGGCCAAGAGTATGCAAGATGCTGAGGCCTCGGTGAAGAAGAGTCTGCCGCCTAAAGGGGAGGCAATGAGAGGCTTGCAGTTGCGCAAGGCTCCAAGATGTTTGTTCTGCCTGGCAAGTGCTGGCAAATGGCCTAAAACCCAGTCAAGAAATCTAAAATGGCTCCCAGTGGCACTAGTTCAAGTCTGGCGTGGGTAACGGGTAACCGCGATCTTCTGCCGACCTAAAGCACTCTATGAGCCTAATACAAGCTCTAAGAAAAGGGCTCCGATCACACGTCAACCTCTAGCCCCTCTCGACTCTTTCTTCTAGTCAGTCCCAGTCCGTTCCTAGTCTGTTCTGTAAGTGTTCGCTCGGAGCATGGTCCCCCTGAGTCCTTCTGTCCAAAGCTCACCTCCAGAGGATCCAGACTCCATTTACAGGGCTGTATCTGCCTCAGTGGGTCATGAGGCTTCTAAGGTCAAGCATTTACTTTAATACATTTGTATTTGTATTTGTATTTTATTTATTTGTATAGCGCAAAATAGGCCCGGAGGCTACCTGGCGCATATCTTAGAAACAGTGGTTACATAATATTATGACAATTCAGGTAACATTTAAAATGACATAGTAATCAAACACATTGGTAGTTTGTACATAAATACATAGGTCATCAAGTTTTCAGAGTGCAGCTTGGTCATCAGATGTGACTAGCCAACGTTTGGCTTTGTGTTTGAATAGATTCAAGGAAAGAAGGTTTCTGATAGTAAGGGGGAGAGAGTTCCACAATTTGGCTGCCAGAACTGGGAAGCTGGACCCACCGGCTGTTTGGAGCTTGTATCTAGGGATCAGTAGGCTCTGGTTGCGGGTAGATCTTAGAGATCGAGATGGGGTATACTGCGTGAACCGTGAGGAAAGGTAGATGGGGGCCAGGTTGTTCATGCATTTGTAGGTCAGGGCAAGCGATTTTAGTGAGATCCTTTGGGTGACTGACATTCAGTGGAGGGTCTTCCTGGTTTCCGAAATGTGGGCTGATCTAGGGATATTGAGGGCTGCCCTGATGGCATTATTTTGTATGATCTGGAGTTTGTCTAGGTTGCCTTGATTGGTACCTTGGTACAGTGCATTGCAGTAGGCCAGTTTGGACATGACCAAAGTCCTCGCAAGGATTGTACAGTTATGAGTGGAAAGAAAAGGGCAGCATGCTGTGATCAACTTGCAGGTGTAGGCCGCGGTGGCAGCAACTGCATTCATTTGTCTGTGGAGGGAGAGGGTGGAGTCAAGGCAGATTCCGAGAGTTTTAGTATCTTTGGAAACTTTTATGGAGTTTCCGTCGATATTAAAGGAGCTGAACAAGGGGTTCAGCTTGTTAAGTCTTTGCTGTGTGCCTAAAATGAGGAGCACTGTCTTGTCGTCATTGAGACAGAGCTCATGTTGAGCCATCCAGGTTTGGATGACAAGGTATATGTCATTTAGGGATTTCGAATCTACCGTGTAATCGCCCGTGATGGGAATGAGTATCTGGGTGTCATCAGCATAGTTAGTGTAGGTGACACCCAGATAGTCCAGCATATCAAACAGGGGTTTAGTGAAAACATTGTAGAGGGTAGGGGATACGCACGATCCTTGGGGGACCCTGCAAGGGACTGGCACAGGGTCGGCAGGGGAGATTGGGGAGAATACCCTCATCTGTCTGTTATCCAGGAAGGATTGAATCCAGTTAGTGGCCTTGTCGGAGAAGTGTGCTGCCGTTTTCAGGTGGTGACAGAGGATTCGGTGGTTAACCAAATCAAAGGCAGCAGATAAGTCTAATAGTAATAGCAAGGCTAGTTTACCTTTGTCTTTGAAGTCCTCAATTTGGGTCTTGAGATCTAGGAGGGCTGTCTCTGTACCGTGCTTGGGTCTGTAGCCAGATTGTCTCGTGCCTAGTAGATTGTTAGTTTCCAGGTAGTTCTGTATCTGAAGATACGCTGGTCTATCTAAGATTTTTAGCAAGAATGGGACCGTCGTGATGGGCCTGTAGTTGGTTGGGACCTCAGGATCTAAGGTAGGTTTTTTTAGGAGAGGGATGACCCATGCATCCTTCAAGTTGTTAGGGACCACTCCCGATTGGAAGGAGGCATTGATAAAAGTGGTAATAAAAGGAGCGAGGTCATGAGCCGATTCCTTAATGATCAGGGCTGGACATGCGTCCCCTTGGCAATTGGAGGGTTTTAGATTGCAGATGATTTTTTCAACCTCCAGAAGGGTGAGCGATGTGAAGCTGAATGGCACCGGGGAGTCTGAGGTGGTTATTTTGGGTGGCAGGGTATTGCTAAATATAGGAATGTGGAGGGTGTTTTGTTTGGTGTTGATTTTGGATTGCAAGGTGGTTATTTTGTTGAGAAGTGCGTTTTGTATGTTATTGCACCAGGTGCTGTCTTTGGTGCACACGTCAGGGGCAGGGGACGGGGATTCTAATTCTTTGAGAATTTTGAATAATTCATTGTGTTGGATTCTGCTTGGGATATACGTGAATTATATGTCTCTTTTTTGGCTTGAAGGATGGCTTCCTTATAGTTGAGAGAAGTGATCAGGATGGAGGCTTTATTGGCTGAGCTAGGATGGCTTTTCCAGAGGGCTTCGGCCTTGCGCTTTTCTTTGCGCAGAGCATTAAGCTGCGGGGTGAACCAAGAGTTCAGATGTGACTTTTGTTGGGCTTTGCACATTTTTAGTGGGGCTAAGCTCTCAATGGCTTTGGTCATCAGGCTGTTGAAGGCGTCTACTAAGACTGTGGGGTCCTTGGCCTTGTGCTGCGAAGAGAAAGTGTTCAAACAAGGGAGGATGCGAGGAAGCAGTTTCTCCCTGGTGATATCCTTTTTATTTCTGGTGGGTATAGCGGGGGCTATGGTAGATGTGGGCTGGGGGTTGGTGGCTGGCATGAGGAAGGTAATAACATGATGGTCAGACCAAGCACAGGCATCGTTTGAAATTACATTGGTATTGCGGTTTAGGTCAGCTAACCCGTCGAGCGTGCTACCCTTGTTATGTGTAGGGTCACGAATGCGCTGCTGGAAGCCTCGGTTGGAAAGGGTGGTGTCGACTTCAGAGGCCATGTGGTCCTTGGGATCGGAAAGGCCGAGGTGGAAGTCACCTAATAGCAATGTTTGGGAATTGGGCTTGGTGTTAGTCGACAGGGAGGAAGCAACATCATCAATAAATGAGCCCAGTGGACCTGGAGATCTGTATACAAGGTGGAGTGTTGCTGTGTTGGTGGGAGAGAGGGATAGTTTCACTGATAGTGATTCTGCAGAGCTGAATTGTGTGTTGGCGGCAGCTCACATAGTGATCTTGTCGCTATGTATGAAAGCGACTCCTCCTCCTTTAGACAAGTTGGACAGACGGTCATTTCTGATAATGGTATAACCCTTGGGTAGGGATAAGGCAAGGAGTGGGCCAGATGCATCATATAGCCAGGTTTCGGTAATGGCTAGGAAGTCGAGGTTATAGACAGTGATGAGGTCTGCGATATCAAGGGCATGGGCCGTAAGGGATCTTGCATTAATAAGGGCTCCCTTTAGCGCTGAACTAGGTGGGGTTGACGGGGGGGCTGGGTGCTGCGGGTAGGTTGGGCTGTGGAAAAGCGGTGTGGCTGCGCTGAGTACAAGGTGGTCTGGGTAGTTTAGATCTAAGTCTGATATTCCTATGTTGTAGTGTACATGGGAGGTTAGGTGTAGGTTTGGTTGCAAAGTGCTTGAGCCACAGGGCTGAGTCGTTGAGGTAGGGATTCGATGGAGGGTCTCCGCAGTGGAGCATGGTGGAGGGACGAGTGAGTTGGGGGTTGTGGTGTGTCTTAAGGATGCTGGCAAGGAAACTGCCTGCAGTGAAGGATAAAGATCCTAAAATGACTATGTGGGTGAGATAGCGGCTGACAGAGGGCATCGACTGTATGTCATGGCTTGTTAGTTCTCAGGAGCTTAAGGTGTGGTGCCAGGTGAAGGGGTTGCAGTTAATGAGGCAATGTCTGGGTACTAATCACTGTTGGCAACGAGGCAGTGGTGGTAGCAACTGTCTTCGCAATAATGCAGTTAGGCTAAAATCAGCAATACTACAAGATCATTTGAACTCAATGCAGTGAGGCGTCTAAATTCAAAATAGTGCAGTTAGGCAACAATCAGCAATTCTACAAGATCATTTGACCTCAATGCAGTGAGGCGTCTAAATTCAAAATAGTGCAGTTAGGCAACAATCAGCAGTTCTAAAGATCATATGGGCTCAGTGCAAAAGGGCATCTAGATTCCAAAAAAATATATGGTGTGCAGTGGCCTGGCATATTAATGGTAGGGAATTGTTTGCAGTGAGCAGGTTCAGCTTTAGCTGAGAGGGTCTGTAACACAGTATACACGTACCCAGAATGCTCTAATGCTGATCACAGTAGGCAGGTTCGACTTTGGCTGCGTGGGCCTAAAACACAGTATGCAAATGTGCAGAATACTCTACGGTAAATCACAATAGACAGGGGTTTGGCTTTGAATAAGTGGCCCTGTGACACAGTATGTAGGTGCATCAAAAGATCTAAGGCGGATCGCAAGGCGGGGTAGATTTTGGCTGAGGGAGCCTGAAGCACAGTCAGCAAGTGCATAGAATGCTATTAGACAAATCGAATAGAGGCTGGGCAGTGTCAGCACAGGCTGTAGGAGTCGGGCAGAGGCAATTCAGAGGCATGCTAGGGACGGCTAGTATAATGCAAGCAGTGACATACAAAATGGACAATGTCAGCATAGTAGTTGTGCATGTCGCATGTATAGAACGGTTAGCAGTGGCAATCAGAGGAAATGTTTATACTGATATCCAGGTGATATACGGATGCAAGGCTGAGTCCGATGGCAATTATGAGCAGGGTGACAAATTGCATGTAATGTGAGAACAGGGTTTTCCAAGACAGTACCTTTGAACTTGTGGCAACCGAGAGATAAGATCCTCTGTTTAGCGATGCAGTATTTCTGGCAGGTGGCAGGGATTCGGCTGGGACAGGCTTGGACAGGCTTGGACAGGAGTAGCCTTAGTCTCCTGGCCTTTGTCGGACCGGCAACGCCTACCGGCTACTGCTGATTGGCTTACGACTGGTGGATGGCCAATCAGCTGTGCCGTGGCTTTGTAGCCGGAAATCACTCGGCTTGGGCTGTGGAGGCGGCCATCTTCGAATGGGTTTTCCCTCGTGGGGAGGGATGGCGAGAAGTGCAGCGGTGCTCCAGGCAGGGTGAAGCCGTGTCGGAGGGGCGCTTCACGGCAATTGCAGGATAGAGTGAGGTTAGTGCTTGCTGCCTGCACTTTCTCTTCCTGCTCGTGCAGCCTTTGGGTGATGCCCTCAAATTACAGTGGAGGCAGAGGGGGTTCACCTGGATGTGGGGGGAGGTGGTGGGGGCAACACTGCTCCGGCAGGGTGGTGAGAGCTCCGGCTCCCAGCACCAGCTGTTGCAAAATGCTGCAGATGCATGTATGGTGTTCATGTCCATTTCATCTGTGTCTGTTTTATGAATCCAAAATGTGGGCTCTTCAAAAAGTCATTGCACACCTGGTTTTCTCTCCAGCTTTCCCTACCATGGCTGATTTCCTGCTTGGCCATCGTCAGCTGTGTCATCGTAACCCGTGCTTGTTCGATCACTCTGTGAGAAAATCTGAAGGTCTCTTTTATAGGGTGGCATGAACAACTAGTTAATTTATGAGGTTGGAATAAACCAATTCTCAATGGGTTTGAGAAATGGTTCTGTAATCAGATCAATCACCCCAAAAATGCCCATTCCTGGAGAGAACGTGTGCCCTGATCTACTGCATTCCTATGGAAAAGGTCACCCTTCAAAGTTTCCTGAGAAGTCAACATTCAACTGTAGCATTCACCCTCCCCTTAGTCCACAAATTCAAAGATCCCTTGCAGATTCTTTCCCACCAGAAATAAAGCATAAACCTTCTAGCAAGGTTGTCTCACTTCAAACAGATCCACAGTTCATGATGAACTGGACCAGTCTACAGGAAGATCCTTAGATGTTGCTTGCCTTGGCTTGACCAGTCTACAGGAGCATCCTTAAATGTTTGCCTTCAATAGACCAGTCTACAGGAGCATATTCAGATGTTGTTTCCCTTGGCTGGACCAGTCTACAGGAGCATCCTCAGATGTTTGCCTTGGCTGGAACAGTCTACAGGAGCATCCTCAGATGTTTGCCTTGGCTGGACTGCTGTACAGGAGCGTCCCAGATGTTTGCCTTGGCTGGATCGCTCTACAGAAGCATCCTCAGGTGCTTGCCTTGGCTGAACTGCTCTACAGGAGCATCCTCAGATGTTTGCCTTGGCTGGACCAGTATACAGGATCATCCTCAGATGTTTGCCTTGGCTGGGCCAGTCTACAGGAGCATCCTCAGATGGTTGCCATGGCCGGACCAGTCCACAGGAAACTCCTCAGATGTTTGTCTTGGCTGGTCCAGTCTACATGAGCATCCTCATATGTTTGCCTTTGCTGGGCCAGTCCACAGGAGCATCCTCAGATATTTGCCTTGACTGGATCGCTCTACAGGAGCATCCTCAGATGCTTGCCTTGGCTGGATCAGTCTAGAGGATGATCCTCAGATTTTTGCCTTGGCTGGGCCAGTCTACAGGAGCCTCCTCAGATGTTTGCCATGGCTGGACCAGTCCACAGAAAAACCTCTGATGTTTGTCTTGGCTGGTCCAGTCTACAGGAGCATCCACAGATGTGTGCCTCTGCTGGGCCAGTCCACAGGAGCATCCTCAGATGTTTGCCTTGGCTTGTCATGTCTACAGGAGCATCCTCAGATGATTGCCTTGGCTGGACCGCTCTACAGAAGCATCCTCAGATGTTTGCATGGCTGCACCAATCCACAGGAGCATCCTCAGTTGTTTGTATTGGCTGATCCAGTCTACAGGAGCATCCACATATATGTGCCTTTGCTGGGCCAGTCCACAGGAGCATCCTCAGGTGCTTGCCTTGGCTAGACGAGTCTACGGGAGCATACTCAGATGCTTGCCTTGGCTGATCCAGTCTACAGGAGCACCCACAGATATGTGCTTTTGCTGGGCCAGTCCACAGGAGCATTCCTCAGACGTTTTTCTTGGCTGGACCGCTCTACAGAAGCATCCTCAGGTGCTTGCCTTGGCTGGACCAGTCTACAGGAGCATACTCAGATGCTTGGCTTGGCTGGATCGCTTTACAGGAGCATCCTCAGATGCTTGCCTTGGCTGGACTGCTCTACAGGAGCATCCTCAGATGTTTCCCTTGGCTGTACCAGTCTACAGCATCATCCTCAGATTTTTGCCTTGGCTGGATCGCTCTACAGAAGCATCCTCAGGTGCTTGCCTTGGCTGGACTGTTCTACAGGAGCATCCTCAGATGTGTGCCTTGGCTGGACCAGTCTACAGGATCATCCTCAGATTTTTGCCTTGGCTGGGCCAGTCTACAGGAGCATCCTCAGATGGTTTCCATGTCCGGATCAGTCAACAGGAAAATCCTCAGATGTTTGTCTTGGCTGGCCAAGTCTACAGGAGCATCCACAGATGTGTGCCTTGGCTGGGCCAGTCCACATGAGCATCCTCAGATGTTTGCCCTGGCTGGTCCAGTCTAAAGGAGCATCCACATATGTGTGCCTTTGCTGGGCCAGTCCACAGGAGCATCCTCAAAAGCTTGCCTTGGCTGGACTGCTCTACAAGAGTATCCTCAGATGTTTGCCTTGGCTGGATCAGTCTAGAGGATGATCCTCAGATTTTTGCCCTGGCTGGGCCAGTCTACAGGAGCATCCTCAGATGTTTGCCATTGCTGGACCAGTCTACAGGAGCATACTAAGATGTTTGCCATGGCGGGACCAGTCCACAGGAAAATCTTCTGATGTTTGTCTTGGCTGGTCCAGTCTACAGGAGCATCCTCAGATGCTTGCCTTGGCTGGACTGCTCTACAAGAGTATCCTCAGATGCTTGCCTTGGCTGGACTGCTCTACAAGAGCATCCTCAGATGTTTGCCTTGGCTGGATCAGTCTAGAGGATAATCCTCAGATTTTTGCCTTGGCTGGGCCAGTCTACAGGAGCATCCTCAGATGTTTGCCATGGCTGGACCAGTCCACAGGAAAATCCTCTGATGTTTGTCTTGGCTGGTCCTTTCTACAGGAGCATCCACAGATGTGTCCCTCTGCTGGGCCAGTCCACAGGAGCATCCTCAGATGTTTGCCTTGGCTGGACCGCTCTACAGAAGCATCCTCAGATGTTTGCATGGCTGGACCAGTCCACAGGAGCATCCTCAGTTGTTTTGTCTTGGCTGATCCAGTCTACAGGAGCATCCACATATGTGTGCCTTTGCTGGGCCAGTCCACAGGAGCATCCTCAGATGTTTGCCTTGGCTGGACCGCTCTACAGAAGGATCCTCAGGTGCTTGCCTTGGCTGGCCCAGTCTACCGGAGCATACTCAGATGATTGCCTTGGCTAGATCGCTCTACAGGAGCATCCTCAGATGCTTGCCTTGGCTGGACTGTTCTACAGGAGCATCCTCAGGTGCTTGCCTTGGCTGGACCAGTCTACAGGAGCATACTCAGATGCTTGCCTTGGCTGGATCGCTCTACAGGAGCATCCTAAGATGCTTGCCGTGGCTGGACTGCTCTACAGGAGCATCCTCTGGTGTTTGCCATGTCTGGGCCAGTCCACAGAAAAATCCTCAGATGTGTGCCTTGGCTGGGCCAGTCCACAGGAACATCCTCAGATGTTTGCCTTGGCTGGACCGCTCTACAGAAGCATCCTCAGATGTTTGCCATGGCTGGACCAGTCCACAGGAGCATCCTCAGATGTTTGTCTTGGCGATCCAGTCTACAGGAGCACCCACAGATATGTGCCTTCGCTGGGCCAGTCCACAGGAGCATCCTCAGATGTTTGCCTTGGCTGGACCGCTCTACAGAAGCATCCTCAGGTGCTTGCCTTGGCTGGGCTAGTCTACAGGAGCATACTCAGATGCTTGGCTGGATCGCTCTACAGGAGCATCCTCGGATGCTTGCCTTGGCTGGACTGCTCTACAGGAGCATTCTCAGATGTGTGCCTTGGCTGGATCAGTCTAGAGGATAATCCTCAGATTTTTGCCTTGGCTGGGCCAGTCTACAGGAGCATCCTCAGATGTTTGCCATGGCTGGACCAGTCCACAGGAAAATCCTCTGATGTTTGTCTTGGCTGGTCCTTTCTACAGGAGCATCCACAGATGTGTCCCTCTGCTGGGCCAGTCCACAGGAGCATCCTCAGATGTTTGCCTTGGCTGGACCGCTCTACAGAAGCATCCTCAGATGTTTGCATGGCTGGACCAGTCCACAGGAGCATCCTCAGTTGTTTTGTCTTGGCTGATCCAGTCTACAGGAGCATCCACATATGTGTGCCTTTGCTGGGCCAGTCCACAGGAGCATCCTCAGATGTTTGCCTTGGCTGGACCGCTCTACAGAAGGATCCTCAGGTGCTTGCCTTGGCTGGCCCAGTCTACCGGAGCATACTCAGATGCTTGCCTTGGCTAGATCGCTCTACAGGAGCATCCTCAGATGCTTGCCTTGGCTGGACTGTTCTACAGGAGCATCCTCAGGTGCTTGCCTTGGCTGGACCAGTCTACAGGAGCATACTCAGATGCTTGCCTTGGCTGGATCGCTCTACAGGAGCATCCTAAGATGCTTGCCGTGGCTGGACTGCTCTACAGGAGCATCCTCTGGTGTTTGCCATGTCTGGGCCAGTCCACAGAAAAATCCTCAGATGTGTGCCTTGGCTGGGCCAGTCCACAGGAACATCCTCAGATGTTTGCCTTGGCTGGACCGCTCTACAGAAGCATCCTCAGATGTTTGCCATGGCTGGACCAGTCCACAGGAGCATCCTCAGATGTTTGTCTTGGCGATCCAGTCTACAGGAGCACCCACAGATATGTGCCTTCGCTGGGCCAGTCCACAGGAGCATCCTCAGATGTTTGCCTTGGCTGGACCGCTCTACAGAAGCATCCTCAGGTGCTTGCCTTGGCTGGGCTAGTCTACAGGAGCATACTCAGATGCTTGGCTGGATCGCTCTACAGGAGCATCCTCGGATGCTTGCCTTGGCTGGACTGCTCTACAGGAGCATTCTCAGATGTGTGCCTTGGCTGTACCAGTCTACAGCATCATCCTCAGATTTTTGCCTTGGCCGGATCGCTCTACAGAAGCATCCTCAGGTGCTTGCCTTGGCTGGACTGCTCTACAGGAGAATCCTCAGATGTTTGTCTTGGCTGGTCCAGTCTACAGGAGCACCCACACAGATGTGTGCCTTGGCTGGGCCAGTCCACAGGAGCATCCTCAGATGTTTGCCTTGGCTGGACCGCTCTACAGAAGCATCCTCAGCTGTTTGCCATGGCTGGACAAGACCACAGGAGCATCCTCAGATGTTTGTCTTGGCTGATCCAGTCTACAGGAGCACCCACAGATATGTGCTTTTGCTGGGCCAGTCCACAGGAGCATTGCTCAGACGTTTGCCTTGGCTGGACCGCTCTACAGAAGCATCCTCAGGTGCTTGCCTTGGCTAGACCAGTCTACGGGAGCGTACTCAGATGCTTGCCTTGGCTGATCCAGTCTACAGGAGCACCCACAGATATGTGCTTTTGCTGGGCCAGTCCACAGGAGCATTGCTCAGACGTTTTTCTTGGCTGGACCGCTCTACAGAAGCATCCTCAGGTGCTTGCCTTGGCTGGACCAGTCTACAGGAGCATACTCGGATGCTTGGCTTGGCTGGATCGCTCTACAGGAGCATCCTCAGATGCTTGCCTTGGCTGGACTGCTCTACAGGAGCATCCTCAGATGTTTCCCTTGGCTGTACCAGTCTACAGCATCATCCTCAGATTTTTACCTTGGCTGGATCGCTCTACAGAAGCATCCTCAGGTGCTTGCCTTGGCTGGACTGTTCTACAGGAGCATCCTCAGATGTTTGCCTTGGCTGGACCAGTCTACAGGATCATCCTCAGATTTTTGCCTTGGCTGGGCCAGTCTACAGGAGCATCCTCAGATGGTTGCCATGTCCGGATCAGTCCACAGGAAAATCCTCAGATGTTTGTCTTGGCTGGTCCAGTCTACAGGAGCATCCACAGATGTGTGCCTTGGCTGGGCCAGTCCACATGAGCACCCTCAGATGTTTGCCTTGGCTGGTCCAGTCTAAAGGAGCATCCACAGATGTGTGCCTTTGCTGGGCCAGTCCACAGGAGCATACTCAAATGCTTGCCTTGGCTGGACTGCTCTACAAGAGTATCCTCAGATGTTTGCCTTGGCTGGATCAGTCTAAAGGATGATCCTCAGATTTTTGCCCTGGCTGGGCCAGTCCACAGGAAAATCCTCTGATGTTTGTCTTGGCTGGCCCAGTCTACAGCAGCATCCTCAGATGCTTGCCTTGGCTGGACTGCTCTACAAGAGTATCCTCAGATGCTTGCCTTGGCTGGACTGCTCTACAAGAGCATCCTCAGATGTTTGCCTTGGCTGGATCAGTCTAGAGGATGATCCTCAGATGTTTGCCTTGGCTGGGCCAGTCTACAGGAGCATCCTCAGATGTTTGCCATGGCTGGACCAGTCCACAGGAAAATCCTCTGATGTTTGTCTTGGCTGGTCCTTTCTACAGGAGCATCCACAGATGTGTCCCTCTGCTGGGCCAGTCCACAGGAGCATCCTCAGATGTTTGCCTTGGCTTGTCATGTCTACAGGAGCATCCTCAGATGATTGCCTTGGCTGGACCACTCTACAGAAGCATCCTCAGATGTTTGCATGGCTGGACCAGTCCACAGGAGCATCCTCAGTTGTTTTGTCTTGGCTGATCCAGTCTACAGGAGCATCCACATATGTGTGCCTTTGCTGGGTCAGTCCACAGGAGCATCCTCAGATGTTTGCCTTGGCTGGACCGCTCTACAGAAGCAGCCTCAGGTGCTTGCCTTGGCTGGACCAGTCTACGGGAGCATAATCAGTTGCTTGCCTTGGCTATATCGCTCTACAGGAGCATCCTCAGATGCTTGCCTTGGCTGGACTGTTCTACAGGAGCATCCTCAGGTGCTTACCTTGGCTGGACCAGTCTACAGGAGCATACTCAGATGCTTGCCTTGGCTGGATCGCTCTACAGGAGCATCCTAAGATACTTGCCGTGGCTGGACTGCTCTACAGGAGCATCCTCTGGTGTTTGCCATGGCTGGGCCAGTCCATAGAAAAATCCTCAGATGTGTGCCTTGGCTGGGCAAGTCCACAGGAGCATCCTCAGATGTTTGCCTTGGCTGGACTGCTCTACAGAAGCATCCTCAGATGTTTGCCATGGCTGGACTAGTCCACAGGAGCATCCTCAGATGTTTGTCTTGGCGATCCAGTCTACAGGAGCACCCACAGATATGTGCCTTTGCTGGGCCAGTCCACAGGAGCATTCTCAGATGTTTGCCTTGGCTGGACCACTCTACAGAAGCATCCTCAGGTGCTTGCCTTAGCTGGACTAGTCTACAGGAGCATACTCAGATGCTTGGCTGGATTGCTCTACAGGAGCATCCTCGGATGCTTGCCTTGGCTGGACTGCTCTACAGGAGCATCCTCAGATGTGTGCCTTGGCTGTACCAGTCTACAGCATCATCCTCAGATTTTTGCCTTGGCTGGATCGCTCTACAGAAGCATCCTCAGGTGCTTGCCTTGGCTGGACTGCTCTACAGGAGCATCCTCAGATGTTTGTCTTGCCTGGACCGCTCTACAGAAGCATCCTCAGCTGTTTGCCATGGCTGGACCAGTCCACAGGAGCATCCTCAGATGTTTGTCTTGGCTGATCCAGTCTACAGGAGCACCCACAGATATGTGCTTTTGCTGGGCCAGTCCACAGGAGCATCCTCAGACGTTTGCCTTGGCTGGACCGCTCTACAGAAGCATCCTCAGGTTCTTGCCTTGGCTGGACCAGTCTACAGGAGCATACTCAGGTGCTTGGCTTGGCTGGATCGCTCTACAGGAGCATCCTCAGATGCTTCCCTTGGCTGGACTGCTCTACAGGAGCATCCTCAGATGTTTGCCTTGGCTGTACCAGTCTACAGCATCATCCTCAGATTTTTGCATTGGCTGGATCGCTCTACAGAAGCATCCTCAGGTGCTTACCTTGGCTGGACTGCTCTACAGGAGCATCCTCAGATGTTTGCCTTGGCTGTACCAGTCTACAGCATCATCCTCAGATTTTTGCATTGTCTGGATCGCTCTACAGAAGCATCCTCAGGTGCTTGCCTTGGCTGGACTGCTCTACAGGAGCATCCTCAGATGTTTGCCTTGGCTCGACCAGTCTACAGGATCATCCTCAGATTTTTGCCATGTCCGGATCAGTCCACAGGAAAATCCTCAGATGTTTGTCTTGGCTGGTCCAGTCTACAGGAGCATCCACAGATGTGTGCCTTTGCTGGGCCAGTCCACAGGAGCATCCTCAGATGTTTGCCTTGGCTGGACTGCTCTACAGAAGCATCCTCGGGTGTTTGCCTTGGCTGCACCAGTCTACAGGAGCATCCTCAAATGCTTGCCTTGGCTGGACTGCTCTACAAGAGTATCCTCAGATGTTTGCCTTGGCTGGATCAGTCTAGAGGATGATCCTCAGATTTTTGCCCTGGCTGGGACAGTCTACAGGAGCATCCTCAGATGTTTGCCATTGCTCGACCAGTCTACAGGAGGATCCTCAGATGTTTGCCATGGCTGGACCAGTCCACAGGAAAATCCTCTTATGTTTGTCTTGGCTGGTCCAGTCTACAGGAGCATCCTCAGATGCTTGCCTTGGCTGGACTGCTCTACAAGAGTATCCTCAGATGCTTGCCTTGGCTGGACTGCTATACAAGAGCATCCTCAGATGTTTGCCTTGTCTGGATCAGTCTAGAGGATGATCCTCAGATGTTTGCCTTGGCTGGGCCAGTCTACAGGAGCATCCTAAGATGTTTGCCATGGCTGGACCAGTCCACAAGAAAATCCTCTGATGTTTGTCTTGGCTGGTCCAGTCTACAGGAGCATCCACAGATGTGTGCCTCTGCTGAGCCAGTCCACAGGAGCATCCTCAGATGTTTGCCTTTGCTTGTCATGTCTACAGGAGCCTCCTCAGATGATTGCCTTGGCTGGACCAGTCCACAGGAGCATCCTCAGTTGTTTGTCTTGGCTGATCCAGTCTACAGGAACATCCACATATGTGTGACTTTGCTGGGCCAGTCCACAGGAGCATCCTCAGATGTTTGCCTTGGCTGGACCGCTCTACAGAAGCATCCTCAGGTGCTTGCCTTTGCTGGACCAGTCTACGGGAGCACACTCAGATGCTTGCCTTGGCTGGATCGCTCTACAGGAGCATCCTCAGATGCTTGCCTTGGTTGGACTGTACTACATGAGCATCCTCAGGTGCTTGCCTTGGCTGGACCAGTCTACAGGAGCATACTCAGATGCTTGCCTTGGCTGTATCGCTCTACATGAGCATCCTAAGATGCTTGCCGTGGCTGGACTGCTCTACAGGAGCATCCTCTGGTGTTTGCCATGGCTGGTCCAGTCCACAGAAAAATCTGCAGATGTGTGCCTTGGCTGGGCCAGTCCACAGGAGCATCCTCGGATGTTTGCCATGGCTGGACCGCTCTACAGAAGCATCCTCAGATGTTTGTCTTGGCTGATCCAGTCTATAGGAGCACCCACAGATATGTGCCTTTGCTGGGCCAGTCCACAGGAGCATCCTCAGACGTTTGCCTTGGCTGGACCGCTCTACAGAAGCATCCTCAGGTGCTTGCCTTGGCTGGACCAGTCTACAGGAGCATACCCAGGTGCTTGGCTTGGCTGGATCGCTCTACAGGAACATCCTCAGATGCTTCTCTTGGCTGGACTGCTCTACAGGAGCATCCTCAGATGTTTGCCTTGGCGGTACCAGTCTACAGCATCATCCTCAGATTTTTGCATTGGCTGGATCGCTCTACAGAAGCATCCTCAGGTGCTTGCCTTGGCTGGACTGCTCTACGGGAGCATCCTCAGATGTTTGCCTTGGCTCAACCAGTCTACAGGATCATCCTCAGATTTTTGCCTTGGGTGGGCCAGTCTACAGGAGCATCCTCAGATGGTTGCCATGTCCGGATCAGTCCACAGGAAAATCCTCAGATGTTTGTCTTGGCTGGTCAAGTCTACAGGAGCATCCACAGATGTGTGCCTTTGCTGGGCCAGTCCACAGGAGCATCCTCAGATGTTTGCCTTGGCTGGACTGCTCTACAGAAGCATCCTCGGGTGTTTGCCTTGGCTGCACCAGTCTACAGGAGCATCCTCAAATGCTTGCCTTGGCTGGACTGCTCTACAGGAGTATCCTCAGATGTTTGCCTTGGCTGGATCAGTCTAGAGGATGATCCTCAGATTTTTGCCCTGGCTGGGACAGTCTACAGGAGCATCCTCAGATGTTTGCCATTGCTCGACCAGTCTACGGGAGGATCCTCAGATGTTTGCCATGGCTGGACCAGTCCACAGGAAAATCCTCTTATGTTTGTCTTGGCTGGTCCAGTCTACAGGAGCATCCTCAGATGCTTGCCTTGGCTGGACTGCTCTACAAGAGTATCCTCAGATGCTTGCCTTGGCTGGACTGCTATACAAGAGCATCCTCAGATGTTTGCCTTGTCTGGATCAGTCTAGAGGATGATCCTCAGATGTTTGCCTTGGCTGGGCCATTCTACAGGAGCATCCTCAGATGTTTGCCATGGCTGGACCAGTCCACAAGAAAATCCTCTGATGTTTGTCTTGGCTGGTCCAGTCTACAGGAGCATCCACAGATGTGTGCCTCTGCTGGGCCAGTCCACAGGAGCATCCTCAGATGTTTGCCTTTGCTTGTCATGTCTACAGGAGCCTCCTCAGATGATTGCCTTGGCTGGACCAGTCCACAGGAGCATCCTCAGTTGTTTGTCTTGGCTGATCCAGTCTACAGGAACATCCACATATGTGTGACGTTGCTGGGCCAGTCCACAGGAGCATCCTCAGATGTTTGCCTTGGCTGGACCGCTCTACAGAAGCATCCTCAGGTGCTTGCCTTGGCTGGACCAGTCTACGGGAGCACACTCAGATGCTTGCCTTGGCTGGATCGCTCTACAGGAGCATCCTCAGATGCTTGCCTTGGTTGGACTGTACTACATGAGCATCCTCAGGTGCATGCCTTGGCTGGACCAGTCTACAGGAGCATACTCAGATGCTTGCCTTGGCTGTATCGCTCTACATGAGCATCCTAAGATGCTTGCCGTGGCTGGACTGCTCTACAGGAGCATCCTCTGGTGTTTGCCATGGCTGGTCCAGTCCACAGAAAAATCCGCAGATGTGTGCCTTGGCTGGGCCAGTCCACAGGAGCATCCTCGGATGTTTGCCATGGCTGGACCGCTCTACAGAAGCATCCTCAGATGTTTGTCTTGGCTGATCCAGTCTACAGGAGCACCCACAGATATGTGCCTTTGCTGGGCCTGTTCACAGGAGCATCCTCAGATGTTTGCCTTGGCTGGACCGCTCTACAGAAGCATCCTCAGGTGCTTTCCTTTGGCTGGACCAGTCTACAGGAGCATACTGAGATGCTTGGCTTGGCTGGATCGCTCTACAGGAGCATCCTCAGATGCTTGCCTTGGCTGGACTGCTCTACAGGAGCATCCTCAGATGTGTGCCTTTGCTGGGCCAGTCCACAGGAGCATCCTCAGATGTTTGCCTTGGCTGCACCAGTCTACAGGAGCATCCTCAGATGTTTGCCTTGGCTGGATCAGTCTAGAGGATGATCCTCAGATTTTTGCCCTGGCTGGGCCAATCTACAGGAGCATCCTCAGATGTTTGCCATTGCTGGACCAGTCCACAGGAAAATCCTCTGATGTTTGTCTTGGCTGGTCCAGTCTACAGGAGCATCCACAGATGTGTGCCTTGGCTGGGCCAGTCCACAGGAGCATCCTCAGATGCTTGCCTTGGCTTGTCCAGTCTACAGGAGCATCCTCAGATGATTGCCTGGCTGGACCGCTCTACAGAAGCATCCTCAGGTGCTTGCCTTGGCTGGACCAGTCTACAGGAGCATACTCAGGTGCTTGGCTTGGCTGGATCGCTCTACGGGAGCATCCTCAGATGCTTCCCTTGGCTGGACTGCTCTACAGGAGCATCCTCAGATGTTTGCCTTGGCTGTACTAGTCTACAGCATCATCCTCAGATTTTTGCAGTGGCTGGATCGCTCTACAGAAGCATCCTCAGGTGCTTGCCTTGGCTGGACTGCTCTACAGGAGCATCCTCAGATGTTTGCCTTGGCTCGACCAGTCTACAGGATCATCCTCAGATTTTTGCCTTGGGTGGGCCAGTCTACAGGAGCATCCTCAGATGGTTGCCATGTCCGGATCAGTCCACAGGAAAATCCTCAGATGTTTGTCTTGGCTGGTCCAGTCTACAGGAGCATCCACAGATGTGTGCCTTTGCTGGGCCAGTCCACAGGAGCATCCTCAGATGTTTGCCTTGGCTGGACTGCTCTACAGAAGCATCCTCGGGTGTTTGCCTTGGCTGCACCAGTCTACAGGAGCATCCTCAAATGCTTGCCTTGGCTGGACTGCTCTACAAGAGTATCCTCAGATGTTTGCCTTGGCTGGATCAGTCTAGAGGATGATCCTCAGATTTTTGCCCTGGCTGGGACAGTCTACAGGAGCATCCTCAGATGTTTGCCATTGCTCGACCAGTCTACAGGAGGATCCTCAGATGTTTGCCATGGCTGGACCAGTCCACAGGAAAATCCTCTTATGTTTGTCTTGGCTGGTCCAGTCTACAGGAGCATCCTCAGATGCTTGCCTTGGCTGGACTGCTCTACAAGAGTATCCTCAGATGCTTGCCTTGGCTGGACTGCTATACAAGAGCATCCTCAGATGTTTGCCTTGTCTGGATCAGTCTAGAGGATGATCCTCAGATGTTTGCCTTGGCTGGGCCAGTCTACAGGAGCATCCTCAGATGTTTGCCATGGCTGGACCAGTCCACAAGAAAATCCTCTGATGTTTGTCTTGGCTGGTCCAGTCTACAGGAGCATCCACAGATGTGTGCCTCTGCTGGGCCAGTCCACAGGAGCATCCTCAGATGTTTGCCTTTGCTTGTCATGTCTACAGGAGCCTCCTCAGATGATTGCCTTGGCTGGACCAGTCCACAGGAGCATCCTCAGTTGTTTGTCTTGGCTGATCCAGTCTACAGGAACATCCACATATGTGTGACTTTGCTGGGCCAGTCCACAGGAGCATCCTCAGATGTTTGCCTTGGCTGGACCGCTCTACAGAAGCATCCTCAGGTGCTTGCCTTGGCTGGACCAGTCTACGGGAGCACACTCAGATGCTTGCCTTGGCTGGATCGCTCTACAGGAGCATCCTCAGATGCTTGCCTTGGTTGGACTGTACTACATGAGCATCCTCAGGTGCTTGCCTTGGCTGGACCAGTCTACAGGAGCATACTCAGATGCTTGCCTTGGCTGTATCGCTCTACATGAGCATCCTAAGATGCTTGCCGTGGCTGGACTGCTCTACAGGAGCATCCTCTGGTGTTTGCCATGGCTGGTCCAGTCCACAGAAAAATCCGCAGATGTGTGCCTTGGCTGGGCCAGTCCACAGGAGCATCCTCGGATGTTTGCCATGGCTGGACCGCTCTACAGAAGCATCCTCAGATGTTTGTCTTGGCTGATCCAGTCTACAGGAGCACCCACAGATATGTGCCTTTGCTGGGCCAGTTCACAGGAGCATCCTCAGATGTTTGCCTTGGCTGGACCGCTCTACAGAAGCATCCTCAGGTGCTTTCCTTTGGCTGGACCAGTCTACAGGAGCATACTCAGATGCTTTGCTTGGCTGGATCGCTCTACAGGAGCATCCTCAGATGCTTGCCTTGGCTGGACTGCTCTACAGGAGCATCCTCAGATGTGTGCCTTTGCTGGGCCAGACCACAGGAGCATCCTCAGATGTTTGCCTTGGCTGCACCAGTCTACAGGAGCATCCTCAGATGTTTGCCTTGGCTGGATCAGTCTAGAGGATGATCCTCAGATTTTTGCCCTGGCTGGGCCAATCTACAGGAGCATCCTCGGATGTTTGCCATTGCTGGACCAGTCCACAGGAAAATACTCTGATGTTTGTCTTGGCTGGTCCAGTCTACAGGAGCATCCACAGATGTGTGCCTTGGCTGGGCCAGTCCACAGGAGCATCCTCAGATGCTTGCCTTGGCTTGTCCAGTCTACAGGAGCATCCTCAGATGATTGCCTGGCTGGACCGCTCTACAGAAGCATCCTGAGATGTTTGCCATGGATGGACCAGTCCACAGGAGCATCCTCAGTTGTTTGTCTTGGCTGATCCAGTCTACAGGAGCATCCACAGATGTGTGCCTTTGCTGAACCAGTCCACAGGAGCATCCTCGGATGTTTACCTTGGCTGGACCGCTCTACAGAAGCATCCTCAGATGCTTGCCTTGGCTGGACCAATCTACGGGAGCATACTCAGATGCTTGTCTTGGCTGGATCGCTCTACAGGAGCATCCTCAGATGCTTGCCTTGGCTGGACTGCTATACAGGAGCATCCTCAGGTGCTTGCCTTGGCTGGACCAGTCTACAGGAGCATACTCAGATGCTTGCCTTGGCTGGATCGCTCTACAGGAGCATCCTAAGATGCTTGCCTTGGCTGGACTGCTCTACAGGAGCATCCTCAGGTGTTTGCCATGGCTGGACCAGTCCACAGAAAAATCCTCAGATGTTTGTCTTGGCTGATCCAGTCTACAGGAACACCCACAGATGTGTGCCTTGGCTGGGCCAGTCCACAGGAGCATCCTCAGATGTTTGCCTTGGCTGGACCGCTCTACAAAAGCGTCCTCAGATGTTTGCCATGGCTGGACCAGTCCACAGGAGCATCCTCAGATGTTTGTCTTGGCCGATCCAGTCTACGGGAGCATCCACAGATATGTGCCTTTGCTGGGCCAGTCCACAGGAGCATCCTCAGATGTTTGCCTTGGCTGGACCGCTCTACAGAAGCATCCTCAGGTGCTTGCCTTGGCTGGACCAGTCTACAGGAGCATACTCAGATGCTTGGCTTGGCTGGATTGCTCTACAGGAGCATCCTCGGATGCTTGCCTTGGCTGGACTGCTCTACAGGAGCATCCTCAGATGTTTGCCTTGGCTGGACCAGTCTACAGCATCATCCTCAGATTTTTGCCTTGGCTGGGCCAGTCTACAGGAATATCCTCAGATGGTTGCCATGGCCAGACCAGTCCACAGGAAAATCCTCAGATGTTTGTCTTGGCTGGTCCAGTATGCAGGAGCACCCACAGATGTGTGCCTTTGCTGGGCCAGCCCACAGGAGCATCCTCAGATGTTTGCCTTGGCTGGACCGCTCTACAGAAGCATCCTCAGATGATTGCCTTGGCTGGACCGCTCTACAGAAGCATCCTCAGATATTTGCCATGGCTGGACCAGTCCACAGGAGCATCCTCAGTTGTTTGTCTTGGCTGATCCAGTCTACAGGAGCATCCACAGATGTGTGCCTTTGCTGAACCAGTCCACAGGAGCATCCTCGGATGTTTGCCTTGGCTGGACCGCTCTAAAGAAGCATCCTCAGATGCTTGCCTTGGCTGGACCAGTCTGCGGGAGCATACTCAGATGCTTGCCTTGGCTGGATTGCTCTACAGGAGCATCCTCAGATGCTTGCCTTGGCTGGACTGCTCTACAGGAGCATCCTCAGGTGCTTGCTTTGGCTGGACCAGTCTACAGGAGCATACTCAGATGCTTGCCTTGGCTGGATCGCTCTACAGGAGCATCCTAAAATACTTGCCTTGGCTGGACTGCTCTACAGGAGCATCCTCGGGTGGTTGCCATGGCTGGACCAGTCCCCAGAAAAATCCTCAGATGTTTGTCTTGGCTGATCCAGTCTACAGGAACACCCACAGATGTGTGACTTGGCTGGGCAAGTCCACAGGAGCATCCTCAGATGTTTGCCTTGGCTGGACCGCTCTACAGAAGCATCCTCAGATGTTTTCCATGGCTGGACCAGTCCACAGGAGCATCCTCAGATGTTTGTCTTGGCCGATCCAGTCTACGGGAGCATCCACAGATATGTGCCTTTGCTGGGCCAGTCCACAGGAGCATCCTCAGATGTTTGCCTTGGCTGGACCGCTCTACAGAAGCATCCTCAGGTGCTTGCCTTGGCTGGACCAGTCTACAGGAGCATACTCAGATGCTTTGCTTGGCTGGATCACTCTACAGTAGCATCCTCGGATGCTTGCCTTGGCTGGACTGCTCTACAGGAGCATCCTCAGATGTTTGCCTTGGCTGGACCAGTCTACAGCATCATCCTCAGATTTTTGCCTTGGCTGGGCCAGTCTACATGAGCATCCTCAGATGTTTGCCATGGCTCGACTAGTCCACAGGAACATCCTCTGATGTTTGTCTTGGCTGGTCCAGTCTACAGGAGCATCCACAGATGTGTGCCTTGGCTGGGCAAGTCCCCAGGAGCATCCTCAGATGTTTGCCTTGGCTTGTCCAGTCTACAGGAGCATCCTCAGATGATTGCCTTGGCTGGACCGCTCTACAGAAGCATCCTCAGATGTTTGCCATGGCTGGACCAGTCCACAGGATCATCCTCAGTTGTTTGTCTTGGCTGATCCAGTCTACGGGAGCATCCACAAATGTGTGCCTTTGCTGAACCAGTCCACAGGAGCATCCTCGGATGTTTGCCTTGGCTGGACCGCTCTACAGAAGCATCCTCAGATGCTTGCCTTGGCTGGACCAGTCTACGGGAGCATACTCAGATGCTTGCCTTGGCTGGATCGCTCTACAGGAGCATCCTCAGATGCTTGCCTTGGCTGTACTGCTCTACAGGCGCATCCTCAGATGCTTGCCTTGGCTGTACCAGTCTACAGGAGCATACTCAGATGCTTGCCTTGGCTGGATCGCTCTACAGGAGCATCCTAAGATGCTTGCCTTGGCTGGACTGCTCTACAGGAGCATCCTCGGGTGTTTGCCATGGCTGGACCAGTCCACAGAAAAATCCTCAGATGTTTGTCTTGGCTGGTCCAGTCCACAGGAGCATCCTCAGATGTTTGCCTTGGCTGGACCGCTCTACAGAAGCATCCTCAGATGTTTGCCATGGCTGGACCAGTCCACAGGAGCATCCTCAGATGTTTCTCTTGGCTGATCCAGTCTACAGGAGCATCCACAGATATGTGCCTTTGCTGGGCCAGTCCACAGGAGCATCCTCAGATGTTTGCCTTGGCTGGACCGCTCTACAGAAGCATCCTCATGTGCTTGCCTTGGCTGGACCAGTCTACAGGAGCATACTCAGATGCTTGCCTTGGCTGGACTGCTCTACTGGAGCATCCTCAGATGTTTGCCTTGGCTGGACCAGTCTACAGCATCATTCCCAGATTTTTGCCTTGGTTGGGCCAGTCTACAGGAGCATCCTCAGATGTTTGCCATGGCTCGACCAGTCCACAGGAAAATCCTCTGATGTTTGTCTTGGCTGGTCCAGTCTACAGGAGCATCCACAGATGTGTGCCTTGGCTGGGCAAGTCCACTTGAGCATCCTCAGATGTTTGCCTTGGCTTGTCCAGTCTACAGGAGCATCCTCAGATGATTGCCTTGGCTGGATCGCTCTACAGAAGCATCCTCAGATGTTTGCCATGGCCGGACCAGTCCAAAGGAGCATCCTCAGATGTTTGTCCTGGCTGATCCAGTCTACAGGAGCATCCACAGATGTGTGCCTTTGCTGGGCCAGTCCACAGGAGCATCCTCAGATGTTTGCCTTGGCTGGACCGCTCTACAGGAGCATCCTCAGATGCTTGCCTTGGCTGGACTGCTCTACAGGAGCATCCTCGGATGCTTGCCTTGGCTGGACCAGTCTACGGGAGCATACTCAGATGCTTGCCTTGGCTGGATCGCTCTACTGGAGCATCCTCAGATGCTTGCCTTGGCTGGACTGCTCTACAGGCGCATCCTCAGATGCTTGCCTTGGCTGTACCAGTCTACAGGAGCATACTCAGATGCTTGCCTTGGCTGGATCGCTCTACAGGAGCATCCTAAGATGCTTGCCTTGGCTGGACTGCTCTACAGGAGCATCCTCGGGTGTTTGCCATGGCTGGACCAGTCCACAGAAAAATCCTCAGATGTTTGTCTTGGCTGGTCCAGTCTACATGAACACCCACAGATGTGTGCCTTGGCTGGGCCAGTCCACAGGAGCATCCTCAGATGTTTGCCTTGGCTGGACCGCTCTACAGAAGCATCCTCAGATGTTTGCCATGGCTGGACCAGTCCACAGGAGCATCTTCAGATGTTTCTCTTGGCTGATCCAGTCTACAGGAGCATCCACAGATATGTGCCTTTGCTGGGCCAGTCCACAGGAGCATCCTCAGATGTTTGCCTTGGCTGGACCGCTCTACAGAAGCATCCTCATGTGCTTGCCTTGGCTGGACCAGTCTACAGGAGCATACTCAGATGCTTGCCTTGGCTGGACTGCTCTACAGGAGCATCCTCAGATGTTTGCCTTGGCTGGACCAGTCTACAGCATCATCCCCAGATTTTTGCCTTGGTTGGGCCAGTCTACAGGAGCATCCTCAGATGTTTGCCATGGCTCGACCAGTCCACAGGAAAATCCTCTGATGTTTGTCTTGGCTGGTCCAGTCTACAGGAGCATCCACAGATGTGTGCCTTGGCTGGGCAAGTCCACAGGAGCATCCTCAGATGTTTGCCTTGGCTTGTCCAGTCTACAGGAGCATCCTCAGATGATTGCCTTGGCTGGATCGCTCTACAGAAGCATCCTCAGATGTTTGCCATGGCCGGACCAGTCCAAAGGAGCATCCTCAGATGTTTGTCCTGGCTGATCCAGTCTACAGGAGCATCCACAGATGTGTGCCTTTGCTGGGCCAGTCCACAGGAGCATCCTCAGATGTTTGCCTTGGCTGGACCGCTCTACAGGAGCATCCTCAGATGCTTGCCTTGGCTGGACTGCTCTACAGGAGCATCCTCGGATGTTTGCCTTGGCTGGACCAGTCTACAGGAGCATCCTCAAATGTTTGCCTTGGCTGGGCCAGTCTACAGTAGCATCCGCAGATGTTTGCCATGGCTGGCCCAGTCCAGAGGAGCATCCACAGATGTGTGCCTTTGCTGGGCCAGTCCACAGGAGCATCCTCAGATGTTTGCCTTGGCTGGACCGCTCTACAGAAGCATGCTCAGGTGCTCGCCTTGGCTGGACTAATCTCCAGAAGCATACACAGATGCTTGCCTTGGCTGGATCGCTCTACAGGAGCATCCTCGGATGCTTGCCTTGGCTGGACTGCTCTACAGGAACATCCTCAAATGTTTGCCTTGGCTGGACCAGTCTACAGGAGCATCCTCAGATGTGTGTCTTGGCTGTGCCAGTCCACAGGAGCATCCTCAGATGTTTGCCTTGGCTGGACGGCTCTACACAATCATCCTCGGGTGCTTGCCTTGGCTGGACCAGTCTACAGGAGCATACTCAGATGCTTGCCTTGGCTGGATCGCTCTACAGGAGCATCCTCAGATGTTTGCCTTGGCTGGGCCATTCTATAGGAGCATCCTCTGATGTTTGCCTTGGCTGGGCCAGTCTACAGGAGCGTCCTCAGATGTTTGCCATGGCTCGACCAGTCCACAGGAAAATCCTCTGATGTTTGTCTTGGCTGGTCCAGTCTACAGGAGCATCCACAGATGTGTGCCTTGGCTGGGCAAGTCCACAGGAGCATCCTCAGATGTTTGCCTTGGCTTTTCCAGTCTATAGGAGCATCCTCAGATGATTGCCTTGGCTGGACCGCTCTACAGAAGCATCCTCAGATGTTTACCTGGCTGGACCAGTCCACAGGAGCATC
This sequence comes from Ambystoma mexicanum, assembly GCF_040938575.1. Taxonomy (NCBI): domain Eukaryota; kingdom Metazoa; phylum Chordata; class Amphibia; order Caudata; family Ambystomatidae; genus Ambystoma; species Ambystoma mexicanum. The sequence goes on along the minus strand of NC_090940.1, from coordinate 76,383,339 downwards.
CTCAGTTGTTTGTCTTGGCTGATCCAGTCTACGGGAGCATCCACAGAAGTGTGCCTTTGCTAAACCAGTCCACAGGAGCATCCTCGGATGTTTGCCTTGGCTGGACCGCTCTACAGAAGCATCCTCAGATGCTTGCCTTGCTGGACCAGTCTACAGGAGCATACTCAGATGCTTGGCTTGGCTGGATCGCTCTACAGGAGCATCCTCGGATGCTTGCCTTGGCTGGACTGCTCTACAGGAGCATCCTCAGATGTTTGCCTTGGCTGGACCAGTCTACAGCATCATCCTCAGATTTTTGCCTTGGTTGGGCCAGTCTACAGGAGCATCCTCAGATGTTTGCCATGGCTCGACCAGTCCACAGGAAAATCCTCTGATGTTTGTCTTGGCTGGTCCAGTCTACAGGAGCATCTACAGATGTGTGCCTTGGCTGGACCAGTCTACAGCATCATCCTCAGATTTTTGCCTTGGCTGGTCCAGTCTACAGGAGCATCCACAGATGTGTGCCTTGGCTGGGCAAGTCCACAGGAGCATCCTCAGATGTTTGCCTTGGCTTGTCCAGTCTACAGGAGCATCCTCAGATGATTGCCTTGGCTGGACCGCTCTACAGAAGCATCCTCAGATGTTTGCCATGGCCGGACCAGTCCAAAGGAGCATCCTCAGATGTTTGTCCTGGCTGATCCAGTCTACAGGAGCATCCACAGGTGTGTGCCTTTGCTGGGCCAGTCCACAGGAGCATCCTCAGATGTTTGCCTTGGCTGGACTGCTCTACAGGAGCATCCTCAGATGCTTGCCTTGGCTGGACTGCTCTACAGGAGCATCCTCGGATGTTTGCCTTGGCTGGACCAGTCTACAGGAGCATCCTCAAATGTTTGCCTTGGCTGGGCCAGTCTACAGGAGCATCCGCACATGTTTGCCATGGCTGGCCCAGTCCACAGGAGCATTCACAAATGTGTGCCTTTGCTGGGCCAGTCCACAGGAGCATCCTCAGATGTTTGCCTTGGCTGGACGGCTCTACACAATCATCCTCGGGTGCTTGCCTTGGCTGGACCAGTCTACAGGAGCATACTCAGATGCTTGCCTTGGCTGGATCGCTCTACAGGAGCATCCTTAGATGGTTGCCTCGGCTGGGCTGCTCTACAGGAGCATCCTCAGATGTTTGCCTTGGCTGGGCCATTCTACAGGAGCATCCTCGGATGTTTGCCTTGGCTGGGCCAGTCTACAGGAGCATCCTCAGATGTTTGCCATGGCTCGACCAGTCCACAGGAGCATCCTCAGATGTTTGTCTTGGCCGATCCAGTCTACGGGAGCATCCACAGATATGTGCCTTTGCTGGGCCAGTCCACAGGAGCATCCTCAGATGTTTGCCTTGGCTGGATCGCTCTACAGAAGCATCCTCAGGTGCTTGCCTTGGCTGGACCAGTCTACAGGAGCATACTCAGATGCTTGGCTTGGCTGGATTGCTCTACAGGAGCATCCTCGGATGCTTGCCTTGGCTGGACTGCTCTACAGGAGCATCCTCAGATGTTTGCCTTGGCTGGACCAGTCTACAGCATCATCCTCAGATTTTTGCCTTGGCTGGGCCAGTCTACAGGAAAATCCTCAGATGGTTGCCATGGCCAGACCAGTCCACAGGAAAATCCTCAGATGTTTGTCATGGCTGGTCCAGTATACAGGAGCAGCCACAGATGTGTGCCTTTGCTGGGCCAGCCCACAGGAGCATCCTCAGATGTTTGCCTTGGCTGGACCGCTCTACAGAAGCATCCTCAGATGTTTACCTGGCTGGACCAGTCCACAGGAGCATCCTCAGTTGTTTGTCTTGGCTGATCCAGTCTACGGGAGAATCCACAGAAGTGTGCCTTTGCTGAACCAGTCCACAGGAGCATCCTCGGATGTTTGCCTTGGCTGGACCACTCTACAGAAGCATCCTCAGATGCTTGCCTTGCTGGACCAGTCTACAGGAGCATACTCAGATGCTTGGCTTGGCTGGATCGCTCTACAGGAGCATCCTCGGATGCTTGCCTTGGCTGGACTGCTCTACAGGAGCATCCTCAGATGTTTGCCTTGGCTGGGCCAGTCTACAGGAGCATCCTCAGATGTTTGCCATGGCTCGACCAGTCCACAGGAGCATCCTCAGATGTTTGTCTTGGCCGATCCAGTCTACGGGAGCATCCACAGATATGTGCCTTTGCTGGGCCAGTCCACAGGAGCATCCTCAGATGTTTGCCTTGGCTGGACCGCTCTACAGAAGCATCCTCGGGTGCTTGCCTTGGCTGGACCAGTCTACAGGAGCATACTCAGATGCTTGCCTTGTCTGGATCGCTCTACAGGAGCATCCTTGGATGCTTGCCTCGGCTGAGCTGCTCTACAGGAGCATCCTCAGGTGCTTGCCTTGGCTGGACCAGTCTACAGGAGCATACTCTGATGCTTGGCTTGGCTGGATCACTCTACAGGAGCATCCTTGGATGCTTGCCTTGGCTGGACTGCTCTACAGGAGCATCCTCAGATGTTTGCCTTGGCTGGACCAGTCTACAGCATCATCCTCAGATTTTTGCCTTGGCTGGGCAGTCTACAGGAGCATCCTCAGATGTTTGCCAAGGCTCGACCAGTCCACAGGAAAATCCTCTGATGTTTGTCTTGGCTGGTCCAGTCTACAGGAGCATCCACAGATGTGTGCCTTGGCTGGGCAAGTCCACAGGAGCATCCTCATATGTTTGCCTTGGCTTTTCCAGTCTACAGGAGCATCCTCAGATGATTGCCTTGGCTGGACCGCTCTACAGAAGCATCCTCAGATGTTTGCCTGGCTGGACCAGTCCACAGGAGCATCCTCAGTTGTTTGTCTTGGCTGATCCAGTCTACGGGAGCATCCACAGAAGTGTGCCTTTTATTGAACCAGTCCACAGGAGCATCCTCGGATGTTTGCCTTGGCTGGACCGCTCTACAGAAGCATCCTCAGATGCTTGCCTTGGCTGGACCAGTCTACGGGAGCATACTCAGATGCTTGCCTTGGCTGGATCGCTCTACAGGAGCATCCTCAGATGCTTGCCTTGGCTGGACTGCTCTACAGGAGCATCCCCAGGTGCTTGCCTTGGCTGTACCAGTCTACAGGAGCATACTCAGATGCTTGCCTTGGCTGGATCGCTTTACAGGAGCATCCTAAGATGCTTGCCTTGGCTGGACTGCTCTACAGGAGCATCCTCGGGTGTTTGCCATGGCTGGACCAGTCCACAGAAAAATCCTCAGATGTTTGTCTTGGCTGGTCCAGTCTACAGGAACACCCACAGATGTGTGCCTTGGCTGGGCCAGTCCACAGGAGCATCCTCAGATGTTTGCCTTGGCTGGACCGCTCTACAGAAGCATCCTCAGATGTTTGCCATGGCTGGACCAGTCCACAGGAGCATCCTCAGATGTTTCTGTTGGCTGATCCAGTCTACAGGAGCATCCACAGATATGTGCCTTTGCTGGGCCAGTCCACAGGAGCATCCTCTGATGTTTGCCTTGGCTGGACCTCTCTACAGAAGCATCCTCAGGTGCTTGCCTTGGCTGGACCAGTCTACAGGAGCATACTCAGATGCTTGGCTTGGCTGGATCGCTCTACAGGAGCATCCTCGGATGCTTGCCTTGGCTGGACCAGTCTACAGCATCATCCTCAGATTTTTGCCTTGGCTGGGCCAGTCTACTGGAGCATCCTCAGATGTTTGCCATGGTTCGACCAGTCCACAGGAAAATCCTCTGATGTTTGTCTTGGCTGGTCCAGTCTACAGGAGCATCTACAGATGTGTGCCTTGGCTGGGCAAGTCCACAGGAGCATCCTCAGATGTTTGCCTTGGCTTGTCCAGTCCACAGGTGCATCCTCAGATGATTGCCTTGGCTGGACCGCTCTACAGAAGCATCCTCAGATGTTTGCCATGGCCGGACCAGTCCAAAGGAGCATCCTCAGATGTTTGTCCTGGCTGATCCAGTCTACAGGAGCATCCACAGATGTGTGCCTTTGCTGGGTCAGTCCACAGGAGCATCCTCAGATGTTTGCCTTGGCTGGACCGCTCTACAGGAGCATCCTCAGATGCTTGCCTTGGCTGGACTGCTCTACAGGAGCATCCTCGGATGTTTGCCTTGGCTGGACCAGTCTACAAGAGCATCCTCAAATGTTTGCCTTGGCTGGGCCAGTCTACAGGAGCATCCTCAGATGTTTGCCTTTGCTGGACGGCTCTACAGAAGCATCCTCGGGTGCTTGCCTTGGCTGGACCAGTCTACAGGAGCATACTCAGATGCTTGCCTTGGCTGGATCGCTCTACAGGAGCATCCTTAGATGCTTGCCTCGGCTGGACTGCTCTACAGGAGCATCCTCAGATGTTTGCCTTGGCTGGGCCAGTCTACAGGAGCATCCTCGGATGTTTGCCTTGGCTGGGCCAGTCTACAGGAGCATCCTCAGATGTTTGTCATGGCTGGACCAGTCCACAGGAGCATCTACACATGTGTGCCTTTGCTGTGCCAGTCCACAGGAGCATCCTCAGATGTTTGCCTTGGCTGGACCGCTCTACAGAAGCATCCTCAGGTGCTTGCCTTGGCTGGACCAGTCTACAGGAGCATACTCAGATGCTTGCCTTGGCTGGATCGCTCTACAGGAGCATCCTCTGATGATTGCCTTGGCTGGACTGCTCTACGGGAACATCCTCAGATGTTTGCCTTGGCTGGACCATTCTACAGGAGCATCCTCAGATGTTTGCCTTGGCTGGGCCAGTCTACAGGAGCATCCTCAGATGTTTGCCATGGCTGGACCAGTCCACAGGAGCATCCTGAGATGTTTGTCTTGGCTGGTCCAGTCTACAGGAGCATCCACAGATGTGTGCCTTGGCTGGGCCAGTCCACAGGAGGATTCTCAGATGTTTGCCTTGGGTGGTCCAGTCTACAGGAGCATCCTCTGATTATTTCCTTGTTGGACAAGTCTACAGGAGCATCCTCGGATGTTTGCCTTGGCTGGGCCAGTCTACAGGAGCATCCACAGATGTGTGCCTTGGCTGGGCAGGTCCACAGGAGCATCCTCAGATGTTTGCCTTGGCTTGTCCAGTCTACAGGAGCATCCTCAGATGATTGCCTTGGCTGGACCGCTCTACAGAAGCATCCTCAGATGTTTGCCATGGCTGGACCAGTCCACAGGAGCATTATCAGTTGTTTGTCTTGGCTGATCCAGTCTACGGGAGCATCCACAGATGTGTGCCTTTGCTGAACCAGTCCATAGGAGCATCCTCAGATGTTTGCCTTGGCTGGACCGCTCTACAGAAGCATCCTCAGATGCTTGCCTGGGCTGGATCGCTCTACAGGAGCATCCTCAGATGCTTTCCTTGGCTGGACTGCTCTACAGGAGCATCCTCAGGTGCTTGCCTTGGCTGGACCAGTCTACAGGAGCATACTCAGATGCTTGCCTTGGCTGGATCGCTCTACAGGAGCATCCTAAAATGCTTGCCTTGGCTGGACTGCTCTACAGGAGCATCCTCGGGTGTTTGCCATGGCTGGACCAGTCCACAGAAAAATCCTCAGATGTTTGTCTTGGCTGATCCAGTCTACAGGAACACCCACAGATGTGTGCCTTGGCTGGGCCAGTCCACATGAGCATCCTCAGATGTTTGCCTTGGCTGGACCGCTCTACAGAAGCGTCCTCAGATGTTTGCCATGGCTGGACCAGTCCACAGGAGCATCCTCGGATGTTTGCCTTGGCTGGGCCAGTCTACAGGAGCATCCTCATATGTTTGCCATGGCTGGACCAGTCTACAGGAGCATCCTCAGATGTTTGCCAAGGCTGGGCCAGTCTACAGGAGCATCCACAGATGTTTGTCTTGGCTGGTCCAGTCTACAGGAGCATCCACAGATGTGTGCCGTGGCTGGGACAGTCCACAAGAGCATCCTCAGATGTTTGCCTTGGCTGGGCCAGTCTACAGGAGCATCCTCAGATGTTTGCCATGGCTGGACCAGTCCATAGGAGCATCGTCAGATGTTTGTCATGGCTGGTCCAGTCTACAGGAGCATCCTCGGGTGTTTGCCATGGCTGGACCAGTCCACAGAAAAATCCTCAGATGTTTGTCTTGGCTGATCCAGTCTACAGGAACACCCACAGATGCGTGCCTTGTCTGGGCCAGTCCACAGGAGCATCCTCAGATGTTTGCCTTGGCTGGACCGCTCTACAGAAGCGTCCTCAGATGTTTGCCATGGCTTGACCAGTCCACAGGAGCATCCTCTGATGTTTGCCGTGGCTGGGCCAGTCTACAGGAGCATCCTCAGATGCTTGCCATGGCTGGACCAGTCTACAGGAGCATCCTCAGATGTTTGCCATGGCTGGGCCAGTCTACAGGAGCATCCACAGATGTTTGTCATGGCTGGACCAGTCTACAGGAGCATCCTCAGATGTTTGTCTTGGCTGGTCCAGTCTACAGGAGCATCCACATATGTGTGCCTTGGCTGGGTAAGTCCACAAGAGCATCCTCAGATGTTTGCCTTGGCTGGGACAGTCTACAGGAGCATCCTCAGATGTTTGCCATGGCTGGACCAGTCCACAGGAGCATCGTCAGATGTTTGTCTTGGCTGGTCCAGTCTACAGGAGCATCCACAGATGTGTGCCTTGGCTGGGCCAGTCCACAGGAACATTCTCAGATATTTGCCTTGGCTGGTCCAGTATACAGGAGCATCCTCAGATGATTGCCTTGGCTGGTCTAGTCCAGTCTACAGGAGCAGCCTCAGCTGTTTGGCTTGGATGGCCCACTCTACAGGAGCATCCTCAAATGTTTCCTTGGCTGGGCCAGTCTACAGGAGCATCCTCAGATGTTTGGCTTGGCTGGACCAGTCTACGGGATCATCCTCAAATGTTTGCCTTGGCTGGGCCAGTCTACAGGAGCATCCTCAGATGCTTGCCTTGGCTGGACCAGTCTACAGGAACATCCTCAGACGTTGCCTTGGCTGGACCAGTCTACAGGAGCATCCTCAAATGTTTGCCTCGGCTGGTCCTGTCTACAGGAGCATCCTCATATGTTTGCCATGGCTGGTCCAGTCTACAGGAGCATCCTCAGATGTTTTCCATGGCTGGACCAATCTACAGGAGAATCCTCAGATGTTTGCCTTGGCTGGTCCAGTCTACAGGAGCATCCTCAGATGTTTGCCATGACTGGACCAGTTTACAGGAGCATCCTCAGATGCTTGCCTTGGATGGTCCAGCCTTGGCTGAACTGCTCTACAGGAGTATCCTCAGATGCTTGCCTTGGATGGTCCAGTCTTGGCTGAACCGCTCTACAGGAGCATCCTCAGATGCTTACCTTGGCTGGACCGCTCTACAGGAGCATTCTCAGGTTTTTGCCTTGGCTGGACCAGTTTACAGGAGCATCCTCAGAAGGAGCATCCTCAGATGCTTGTCTTGGCTGCAGCAGTCTCAGGAGCATCCTCAGATGCTTGCCTTGGCTGGATCGCTCTACAGGAGCATCCTCAGATGCTTGCCTTGGATGGTCCAGTCTTGGCTGGACCGCTCTACAGGAGCATCCTCAGATCCTTGCCTTGGCTGGACTGCTCTACAGGAGCATCCTCAGATGCTTGCCTTGGATGGTCCAGTCTTGGCTGGACCGCTCTACAGGAGCATCCTCAGATCCTTGCCTTGGCTTGCACTGTCATCTATAAGACCAGCATGACAGTAGCCTTCATCTGTCCCTTTTCAACGGTAAATTCCATCGGTCATACATATAGAGACGTCGCACAAATCGGAAATAGGAGTGTGTCTAATGGGGTATTTTCTAGCCCACCCTTTATTAAAGATGACAACATTTCTCCACCCATTCATCGCCGACAATTGCTGCAAATCCTTTACATAATTCCCACTTTCGAAAACCTTGACTCTCAATTTCAATTCTTAAATGCAGGCTATTTAATGATGCTTTAAATAATCTATGTATTTGCCTTTCAATGTCACTTAAAATGGCCCATTCATAGTGCTTAAACACGTAATTCCTAGTTCTCCATTTTTAGTTAGCATTAAAAAAAGAAAGCGGGCTGGCTTGATGGGAACTAAGTAGGTTTATGGCCCCACTGCCTTTTTCTGGTGTATGCCAGTGGCTGCTCCTTTATATGGCTACTCTAATGTATGTTGCTTAATATTGGGCTTCAGAACACTTTATAGAACCCAAATACTTTATTTATTTATTTATGTATTTTTTTATTTAGTCATAGCATTTATGTAAGGCCCAGACCCATGGGTAGCACCGCCTTTGTACAGAAGATATAGTAAGACATCAATTGGTATCAAAAAGCATGAAAATGTTAATCCTATTTATCCAACAGCAAAGTTTTCACAAGTCTCTTGAAAGTTGGATAGGAAGGTTCATTTCTGATAAAAGGGGTTTAGCGTTCCCAAAGGACGGGGGCTTTATAAAGAATCTCCCTGCGTGCGCCAAAGAAAGAAAAATGCTGCACTCTTCTCAAAGGGCATCTGAATGTGGGAATATCTGCACATTTCAATAAGCATCCCAAATTCAGAAACGGGATGCGCCTTGAAAGGCGCAGAAATGAAGCACAGTCTCCCGCGTCTAACTGTGATAGGTGCAAGGGGATGCACGGTGCATGGCAGGGCATTGCTTTCCCTCCACTACATTTTATTTTATGAGGAATAGAAGTGGTATGAATCGCTGCTGTCCCACTTCCGTTTCTATCCCTCTATCTCTTTATGAACCAGTCGCTGTGAAATGCACACCGAGCATCCATGTGGGTGCTGGAAGCCTGTCATACATTAGTGTCAGGAGCGTGTGGCTGATACCGATACATGCAAGGTGGTTAACAAGCAAACCTTTTGCACTGCCTCACAGCCCCCATATAAGGCGCAGGCCACCTTTTCTCATACAAGCACAACCAAAAATGGCACATCCTCTGCGCTTGTTTTATTTGCGCTTGTTTTGGAGAATCTGGCATAGAGTTGTCATCCTATGCTCTGGGTGCCATGATGCAACAAGCATTTCATTCGAAAGTAGTTGTCATGTACCTTGCACAAATGCAACATTCTAAAATAGTGCCGCGTTCCATTTGGTACAATAGGCCATCATGCTCCTGCACTCTGGGAAACTGGATGATATTTTGAGGAAATGGCTAACTCTGATGTCATTTCACTTACAGGACAAGCCTATTGGCCCGTCCAATGAAATGGAATGAGGACAAATGTGAGCTCGGCCAGACTTGCTGCCATTTCAATCCACAGACCCACCTTACATCTCTACTTGCAAAATTGCCACACCCTGGATAACATTCAGACACTCTCGACAAAGGACCTGGTAGAATCCCTTGCCACCCTCAAAGCCAGTCAAGACCCTCACTGAACAACCTAGGTAATTATCGCCCTATCACCCATCTTCCCTTCCTAGGGAAGATCATTGAGAAAGTGGTAGCCGCACAACTGCAGCAACATGTCAACACCAACAATCTCCTCCAAACCTACAAATCTGAGTTCAGACCCAGATGCAGCACAAAGACAACAACCATAAAGGTTGTCGATGACGCCCTCAAAATCCTTAACAACGGCCACCACTTCCTCCTGGTTCAACTCGGCCTCTCGGCCGCTTTCGATACAGTAGACCACTAGCCGCTTACGGGCACCCTACATTGGTGCATGGGGATCAACAACCTTGGCCTAGGCTGGTTCAAGTCCTACCTTGCCATCCGCCAGCAGTTTGTTTAGATGGACTCTTCTAGATCACCAATGCTACATGTCACCTGTGGAGTCCCGCAAGGTTCCATCCTCTCCCCAGTGATCTTCAAGCTATACATGAAGCATCTTGGAGCCACACACAACATCCACATCCATTAATACACCTACTGACACACAGCTATACCTCAAGATCGACTCCATCAAGGACATCCATAGGCTCAAAACCTGCCTCTCACTGATCCAGTCTTGGATATACAGTGCATACTTGAAGCTTAATCCCTTCAAGACCAAATACCTACTCCTCACCAACAACACCGAACTTCCAGACATACAGACCTGGCTATCAACCATGAACTCTGAGGGCTTCACACCTGAGCTCACCTGCTGCGCCAAGTCCCTCAGGTTCCACATCAACAAACACGTCTCCTTCAAGACACACATAGCTAAGAATACTTAGACAACATGGTATCAGCTCTACCGCCTGCAGAAAGTCAAGCCCTTCCTCCAGACAGCTTCAGATCCACTGTTCAAGCACTGGTCCTATCCCACCTAGATGGGGGAAATGCACTCCTCGAAGACCGCCCATCATCCTCCCTTGTGCCCCTGAGAAGTGTCCTACATGCGGCTGCATGCCTCATCAAGGGTCTACGCTAATACGACCACATCACCACGGCCCAAATCAACCTTCACTGACTCCCACTTTACGCACAAATCACCTTCAAGTCTTGCTACATCATCGATACAGTAGTCACCCTTAAGTCACCCAGCTACCTTGTGTAGAAACTCAGCATCTCTGGAGGACAGCACACCACCAGAAGCCAGGACAATTGCAGACGGGAAATCCACCACTGGAAAAAGGAAAGGACCAGAAAACAAGCCTTCTCTGCCTATGCCCCAAGACTATGGAACCTACTCCCCGCCAGCATCAGACTCGCATTCACGCTCCTACAATTCAGAAAAGAACTCAAGAGCCACCTCTTCAAGGAGTCGTTCATCCTCAACACCTTGGCTATCAAGGCGCCCTCGCACCATCTGACTCACTAGACGCTGCCCACCACTCTTCTCCCCACCACCCGTATAGCTGTACCCCTTCTATGTGCCCCTCTATATCATACCCCTGCTGTATATCTGTTCTGTTGGTACCTCTGAAAATCGCTACGTTCTGTATCTGTATTGTTGTATACTTCTGTAAAGCGTTCAGTTGCTTCTCAAAGCTAGGCCCGCACTCCATAACTACCGTAATAACAATCATTTGAAAAGTATAAGAATGAGGCCAACATATAACAACGCATGTGCTCTATCACATCCGAGGGGAGGGGGCTGCTGATGTGCGCACTTGCTTTTTGTTAAACAGAGAGGGGAGGGAAGCATTGATGTATGTTAGCTCAATATGTATGCATGTATGTGTGCAAGGAGTGTGTATATGTATTATGTAATGTGCGTGTGGGAAGGAGTGCATGAAGAATGGGGGCTGGGTGCGCCTGTGAATGAGCAAGTGTACAGTGAATAGGGGCGCAAGTGAATGATGTTTAAACAAGTGAGTGAATGCTGTGTAAATGTGTGTGTGTGTGCACACGCGAGCGCTTATGTGTAATGCTGGGCAAAGGAGCTGATTTTGGCGGTTAGAGAGTAGAAGTGGTGTGGAAGTGGGTGGGAGAGGGAAGGGTGGTGCTTAAAGGGTTCTGCCTGATCGGATACCTGGACTTCAGATATGAAAATTATCAAAGCAACTTCATGTGTATGTTATCTTTAAATCCCATCACTTGGTTACTTTCACTGGCAACATATTGCGTTTACTTGGGTCCCATGCCGGACAACCCTTGTGATTGAATAGAGGAGGTGGAGCCTCCAAGTTTGCCCGCCTGTTTTCTGAAGTGGCCCCTCCCATCACCAGTTACTCCCCATCCGCCCCAAAATGTAGGCTTTGTTGCCCCCCTTGCAGCAAGGTATAGTGGTGGAGTGAGTGCACACCGAAATAGAGGAGATGTTTGAAAATATTATTTTGAAAACCACAAGGAGCGGTGTCGATACTTTTATGAGGTGCAGAGGAGGAAAAGAGGGTTTTGGCACAAAAACCCTATAGCAAATAAGAGCAAGAGAAGAGGACCCAAGGTTGGAGTCCTCCCGTCCCCTGCACACTCTTGGACTACGCAACAAGGGCGTAGATTCTTAAGGATATAGTTAGCAATATTCGTTTTTAAGCACTCTTTAGAGAATTGATTCGACAAAATCTATAACATCAAACAGAGGAACAATGGTTTTTGTATTTTAGGTGTTCAGGGATGAAGTGAGCACCTATTTATTTATACATAAAAATGTAGTGAAGACAGGAGAAATTGCATAACATTATAATGTCAACATAATCAAAAGTTGATGGAAATTGCACTCTCAATGGCTTGACGCGTTTCGAGGTGTTACCTCTTCTTCAGAAGCCTCTGTGGATCTACTGTCTATTGAGGTTTAATGTTGTAGCAGAAAAGCCATCTATGGCGAAAAATAAGTCCAAGTGGACATGCTTGCAGTGCCAAGACCTCGATTTAGGTGTTTTCTTGGTACAGAAAGGTACCCCCCTTGCAGCATACAGACCCTACAGCTGCATTACAACGAGTCGGCACAAAACCCTCTATTCCGAATTTGTATATTTGAATCCAGCCGCAAGCTAATCCCTGTGAAAGCACAACCCATGCTTCATGTGAACGCCACAAAACCAGTGCGCCTGCCATACACTTGCCGCAAAAGCTCTCAACCGTCAATATTTACCGTCAGTGACGGGCGCCATTATTTCATGATTATCCGAAGGATAGAGTTAAGACTTTTTTCTGTTAATTCCGCGCTAAGGAAGCATTAATAGAGTTCTAATGGTTGCGTAACGTGCCTAGGTAATTTCTTTTTTTTAAATATATTTACATACACATTTTTTTTATTACGTTTTTGATTTGAAATGGGGGGGTCCCCCCAACCTCCCTTTTAAACATTTTCTTTTTGTTTTACCCATTTTTTTTTATTCCCGGACCCCAAAATAAATATATAATTAAAAAAAGGTTTTTTTTTCTACTTTTTGTCTTTCTATATTATGACTTTCGACATTTTTTTCGATATTTTGACTGCACACCATATATATATATATATATATATATATATATATATATATATATATATATATATATATATATATATATATATGCATATATATATGCATATATACAGTAAATGTACATTACGTCTTTGCTATAATGGAGAAATGATGCTCCAGATGAAATCTGCCTTGAGTAAATGGGATTCTATGGAGGTTACTTTAATCATTTTCATGGCAGTTAGAGCTGTTTTACATCTTATTTGCAACAAAAGGGGCCTCTAATTATCTTGAGAGAGAGAGAGCATAGCAACGAGGTGCTCTGCCGCTGCGCAAGTGTGGAATCGTGGCGGCTGTTGATGGGCGCCGACAGCTAAATACATGTCAGGCATCCAGCGGCCAGGAGCCCTGACAGCCTAACCACTTGTGCTGACCTGCTCACGAGCGGCGCGCCGCGTTCAGCAGGAACTTTGTAGTTTAAAATAAAAAAAATTAAAAATCTTTTCTCCCCGTTATTTCTATCATTTTTTTTTTGCGGTGGAAAGTGTTATCTCCTGACGAAAGCAGTGGCCTAGAGTTTCTATAGTGTTGGTACAAGTTCAGCATGACGCAGCGTGTCATTGCGAAGTAGCCGTTAAACGTCATTGAACAGTGTCTCTCCAGAGAATTAACGCATGTCGTGTGCTTTGTAATATAATGTAATGTAATTGTCATTTGTATAGCGCCTTTCACCATTGGTATGATTGGTGTGGTCCCAAAGCACTGTAGGTGGAACGCCCTTGGGGGACAGAAGTCAAGGAATGTAACGGTTGTCATAGAAGTTTAGAATGCATGTGTGCATTTTAGCCAATATGAAGGTAGGCAGGGATGGACAAGTCACTGCTAGCCACCCATGTGGAGCTGGGATAGCGGATGGGTGCTGAGAGGTAGTACAGGGAACATGCAAGAGCAGGAGAGGCTAGGTGTGCAGCTAGACGGAACTGTATCGTGGGGGATAGCTGCATTCCTATGGCAGAGGTGTTGTGCAATGTGTCTTAGTGTAGTGTATGTGGTGGATGGGTGCTGAGAGGTAGTACAGGGAACATGCAAGAGCAGGAGAGGCTAGGTGTGCAGCTAGACGGAACTGTTTTGTGGGGGATAGCTGCATTCTTAAGGCAGAGGTGTTGTGCAATGTGCCTTAGTGTAGTGTATGTGGTGGATGGGTGCTGAGAGGTAGTACAGGGAACATGCAAGAGCAGGAGAAGCTAGGTGTGCAGCTAGACGGAACTGTATCGTGGGGGATAGCTGCATTCTTATGGCAGAGGTGTTGAGCAATGTGTCTTAGTGTAGTGTATGTGGTGGATGGGTGCTGAGAGGTGGTCTGGAGAGTATGCGAGAGCTGTAGAAAAACCGAGGTGTGCATATCTTCTACACTGCATTGCCATTTATAGAAACGATTGGACACACATGGCTGATTTTTGGTTCTATTTATGGTTTGACAGCTGCAGCCGCAGCTGTGCCGGGGTGCAATACTCACACCATAGACCAGGGTCCACAAGATTTGTAAATAGCACCGAAACAGGATGAGAGCTAGTGAACTGCCTTTATTATGGGACTTCGAGATAGACTCATATGTGATTGCAACTGAGACACCACCTAGCCTTTAACAGGACAACAGGATATTGATAAATACACACAACTCGTTGGATGGCCCAGTGAGCTGATACAGGATCGATGAGCACCCATTGTTCCACGTGACACTATTTTTGCAAAAATATCTTTCGTAATTTTTCCTTCTCAGTTTCTTCTTCCGAATAATTTCGTTTTTGTAGTTGTAGCCCTTTCTTTTCCAATCATTTCTTTTGTATTTCATTTTGTTTATCACTTCTTTGATTTCAATCCACTTCTTTAAGTACTTTTTGCTTGCTTTTGGACCTGCCTCCTGTTCTTGTTTTTGTTATTCCCTGTCAGAGGTTCTTTTTGGAAGATGTTTTTCAAAAAAGATATTTTCATGAAGTTTTAAGATAATGTCATTTTAGTCCCTTTTCCATGTCAGTGCAAGTCCAATGCCAGATCGATTTTCTTTTTTCTTTAAATAAGTCATCCCATGCATAGTTTGCACTGTTTAGGAGCTTATTGACCTTGATCGTACAGTTGGCTTACGGCTGTCGAGTGCTATACACCTAGTCACTTCGATCAATGGTTTGATTACATTGCCATCAAACAATGGGCCTCATTACACGGATGGCGGAGAACCATGGCGCTATTAGCGCCATTGTTCATGCCGGTACAATACTGGCACCGCATTGGCGGAAAGGGGAATTACCGCCCCATTCCAAGGTTGGCGGGGCGGTAATTCCCCCTTCCACCATTGCCCTTCCCCATTCCCATTTTTGGCCCATAGGGCTCAATGGGAATGGGGAAGGCGCTAATTACGGTACCGCAAATTGCGGTACCGTAATTAGCTCCCTGGGTCCCTTTGCGGGTTGGTTTTTAACGCCTGCAAAAAGCAGGCGTTAAATCCCCCAACCCGCAAAGGGACCTCGTAGTAAGGCGGTAAGGATTTACCGGTACCGGTATTTTACCGGTACCGGTAAATCCTTACCGCCATCCGTGTAATGAGGCCCAATGTGTTAAGCTAGTCACGTTCATTGGATTTGTGTTCGAAGTAATCTTTGCAAACGATATGGAAAACTGTCTTGCGAGAAAACAAAATGCAATCAATTCTGTCATGAGTGTTATCTAGGCTAACATAGAATTTATTAAAAACTAGTTTGTCCTGGTTTTGTCCAGGGATGGATGAAAAAAGACTTCAATGAAGATTTGACGATTGACCATTAGAAGGTTTTTCAATATTTCTCTGGGTTGCAAAGAAACGTTTATGAAATGGTGTTCATACCCGAGACTGAGGATTAAACACGACTATCCTAGTCATTCCGAGTCGGGGGGTAGGGGATACCGGGCACCGGCTAGGAGACCGGTGCCGGTAATCCACTACCGCCCGATTCCGAGGTCCCCTAACGGGAACCGTAAGGGACGTGTGGTCGGACCACACGTCCCTTGCGGGTCCCGCAAAGGGACCAGGGCGCAAATAATGGGCTTGCCATTCATGAGCCCGTTATTTGCACCCTCACCATTCCGATTTGAGCCCTATGGGGGCTCAAATGGGAATGGGGAATGGTTAGTTCAATGGGGACTTACCGGTCCCTCCAGGGTTGGAATGGACCGGTAAGTCCCAATTGCACCAAGCCGGAGGCGGTATCGGTATGGGAGCCAGCCATGGAGCTAATGGCTCCATGGCTACCACCATACTCGTAATGAGGCCCATTGTCTTGTGAAGGATCCTGAAGCATTAACATCCAGGGTGGTTAACACTCTACAACTTTAAATCACATCCACCTATACATTACACTTGTCACCTGCACTTCCATGAGTGTTTGCATACCCAGCATACCCAAATAAGAAGCATGCTATGTTTCTCCAAAGGATCTGAGTGCATGTTCTATCAACCAACTAACAGTACTAATCCAGATGCCCGCAGCGTGTGGCAGACCCACGTCCCGCTTACATGGAGCTTAAGCATGTCTGGCTCCGGTGCATATTTTATTAAAACTATTGAAACATTAAATATGATCATCCTACTGAGAAACTCCCACCTGTTATATAAGGAAGAGCACACGTAAAGGTATGGTGAATGTAGCTGCCACTCTGGTGTAACTTTCCCATCACACTACCTCAGCGTGATGCTCCCGCATAATGGCGGAGAAGGATACTAAATTGATGGAAGTCTTGAGGAAGGGGTGATCCCTGGCCTATGTTATTCACCAGTATGGCACAGACATGGCAGTTTTCCACGCAGAGCTCGCCGGAGCCTTATAGGTCATTTCCTTAGACCTCTTGTTGACTTTCGTGCAAGGGATATATTGAGGTGGTTTGGGTCTAGTTGACCTAAAACATTTGACCTAATCACATTTGATCGAATTTATTTGACCTTTTTTTTGGTCTAAAATGCGTGGGGAGACCCCCGCAACGCCCCCCACACTTCCCCTCAACCTAATCTATAACCTTACCCACAACCATATATATATTTAATTAGATTTGACTGAAAAAAAGGTCAAAAAATGTGTTCAAATGTTTTAGGTCAATTATGCTATTGAGGTCACAGTGACTTTAATCATTTCATTGGCTTAAAAAAAAGACACCCATCCTCAATCATCAGAGGGGCTACTCTAGCTTTTGGTGTCCCTCAATTAGCTATTTATTTATGTTTCATCAAACATGTCACTAAAATGTAGGTCACAAGATACTAACCTGCACAGCAAGATTCTCAAGACTTTTTTCGGTGCAGGTGATGCGGTGCGCTCATTCAAATGCCCTTTTTCATCCCTTTCTGCAAATCGGGGGGTCAAGGGGGGGTGGAGGGGTGTTTCTGTGCATGTAAAAGTGCATCCCGAATTCACAAAAGGATGCACTTGTAAATGTGCAGAAATTAGGGCTAGCCCCCTGCACCTGTTGGGAACAGGTGCAAATAATGACAGCGTCCTTTCCAACCCTTTTATGATTTTTTTCTTTAAGTGTGATAGACGCGGTTTAACCCGCCTCTGTCACTCTTGCATTTCCATCCCCCAAACCGGAATATACATGTTTTTTTTTTTCGATCATTCCACAGAGACGGGCCCCCTCCGCCATGTGGTTGCTGAGAGCCTGTGCCAACACTAATGTACGCAAGAGCGCTGCACAGCGCGCCTCTGCGCCACTGTCCAGTTTACTGACATCCTGTGAGAATAAGGTGACCTGCACATTTCAGCAATGATCGCAAATGAAAACTGCGCATCCTCTGCGTGTTTTCCGTTTGCAGAATCTGGCGCACAGTGTTTATTTACTGCTGTCCCTACTAGCCCCAGCATTGGCCAGGCACAGCATGGTCTGTCAAGCTCATTGCAGCTGGAAGAGAAAGGCGCGGTGTGCACGGCGCAGCAGCATGAGGCTGTTAGACTTAAGGAGCACGTTTGAATTATGCAATTGAGGAATCAATGACAGTCCTGCAGTGGCAATCTGGACAAATGGCCCAGGTGACTGCCCTGCACAGTCGGTTGGGCAGTCCATAAATGAACAAGGCACAAAGTACATAAGTACACGGTGCAAAGTACGCAGGCTAACAAGGTACACTGGGAGGAGGCAGCGCGCTGAAGTTACTGCGTGCGGTGAACGCCATTGCTCCCAACTCTTTTATAATACCACCAGAGTAAAAATGTGGTTTCCGGGCCCCCACAAGAGATATTTTCTATTAAATGCTTATGTTTTCCATTAAAAGCAGTCACTGTAATCCCTTTTTAGAGCGCCTCATGTCCCCGTGCACATCCTTCGCCCCCCAACCCCCCACGCCCCCTAACGGTCACCAGGCCCACGGTTTGAAGAGTCTATTCCTTAAATCCGATTCATTGGGGGGAAGGAGGGAAGGGGAGAAGGGGGGAAAGGGGGAACGGCTGGAGGGGGGGCACGCTTTTTTGAAGTGCAGGGCATGAACTGGGCGCGAATGGCAGGCATAATAAGGTGGGTTGGCCCTTAATTTGGCACGATAGCAGAAAGAAATCCATGCCTGCGTCACACAGGATACAATGGGAGTCACTTTTTTGACATTTTGTCGTCTTTAATGTAATGGCAATCGGTGAGAGGATTACATTTTCTGCACGGTGCAAACCCATCTGTTTCTTCTGTAAAATCTGCCGCGTGCACGGAGCGGACATTTCTCTGCTTGGGAACCTGTACATGGATTACTTCGAACCTGCTTTGTATGTAATGGCTTCTCAGACAGCGCCCCTCGGTTTAGATGCTCTCCCGCTGTGCTTCCGGGGCCCAAAATCTGGGGAAACTAGCTGACAGGCGGCAAAGTGGGCGGCGAGAACGAGGACTGCGAATAAACGGTCCTTTGCATATTTCATCCGGACATGTGCATTGCGGCGGTGGAGATTACGCGGCGCATTGTGCGGCGCGTCTAATCTGCGCCAGCAGTTTCTTTCTTTCTCGCCCGCCGCGCGCACAGATCGCCTCTTAGAAACGCTGCGATGGACACGCGGGCGCGCAGCCGAGGCCTAATCGAAAATGGAGAACCACAAACCCGAAAGAGGATTGCACGGTTTAGGTTTTCATGCCGCTAGTCATATTACCCGAATGCGTCTAAGATTAAACTGCCACACTCGCTGCTTCAAGATATGGAATTAATATGTGTAATTCTGTGATACAGAGAGCTGGCCGGGCCGACAAATCTTGGCTTTAAAGCTCTCGGGAGGGAGGGAGATGGGGTGGGGGGTGTATAGCCAACATATAGCAGCAGTGAGCAGAGGCACTGTTAAAAAAAACGGGGCCTACCATAAAACAGCAGTGAGCCCCGAAGGCGAGGCACCCTCTCAGAAAAAAGAGACAATAACTGGCCCACACTGGGGCATGGCTACCACAAAGCAGCAGTGAGCAGATGGCAAGACACTGTCTATTACAAAATAAAGAAAATAGCTGGCACACACTGGGGCATGGCTACCATACATCAGCAGTGAGCAGGTGGCAAGACACTGTCTATAACAAAATAAACAAAATAGCTGGCACACACTGGGGGTATGGCTACCATACATCAGCAGTGAGCAGATGGCAAGACACTGTCTATAACAAAATAAAGAAAATAGCTGGCACACACTGGGGGTATGGCTACCATACATCAGCAGTGAGCAGATGGCAAGACACTGTCTATAACAAAATAAAGAAAATAGCTGGCACACACTGGGGCATGGCTACCATACATCAGCAGTGAGCAGGTGGTATGACACTGTCTGTAACAAAATAAAGAAAATAGCTGGCACACACTGGGGCATGGCTACCACAAAGCAGCAGTGAGCGGGTGGCAGGACGCTGTCTGTAACAAAATAAAGAAAATAGCTGGCACACACTGGGGCATGGCTACCACAAAGCAGCAGTGAGCGGGTGGCAAGACACTGTCTATTACAAAATAAAGAAAATAGCTGGCATACACTGGGGGCATGGCTACCACAAAGCAGCAGTGAGCAGGTGGCAAGACACTGTCTATTACAAAATAAAGAAAATAGCTGGCACACACTGGGGGCATGGCTACCATACATCAGCAGTGAGCAGATGGCAAGACACTGTCTATTACAAAATAAAGAAAATAGCTGGCACACACTGGGGGCATGGCTACCACAAAGCAACAGTGAGCGGGTGGCAAGACACTGTCTATAACAAAATAAAGAAAATAGCTGGCACACACTGGGGCATGGCTACCATAAAGGAGCAGTGAGCGGGTGGCAAGACACTGTCTATTACAAAATAAAGAAAATAGCTGGCACACACTGGGGGCATGGCTACCATACATCAGCAGTGAGCAGGTGGCAAGACACTGTCTATTACAAAATAAAGAAAATAGCTGGCACACACTGGGGCATGGCTACCATACATCAGCAGTGAGCAGATGGCAAGACACTGTCTATTACAAAATAAAGAAAATAACTGGCCCACACTGGGGCATGGCTACCACAAAGCAGCAGTGAGCAGGTGGCAAGACACTGTCTATTACAAAATAAAGAAAATAGCTGGCACACACTGGGGGCATGGCTACCACAAAGGAGCAGTGAGCGGGTGGCAAGACACTGTCTATTACAAAATAAAGAAAATAGCTGGCACACACTGGGGCATGGCTACCACAAAGCAGCAGTGAGCGGGTGGCAAGACACTGTCTATAACAAAATAAAGAAAATAGCTGGCACACACTGGGGCATGGCTACCATAAAGGAGCAGTGAGCAGGTGGCAAGACACTGTCTATAACAAAATAAACAAAATAGCTGGCACACACTGGGGCATGGCTACCACAAAGCAGCAGTGAGCGGGTGGCAAGACACTGTCTATAACAAAATAAAGAAAATAGCTGGCACACACTGGGGCATGGCTACCATAAAGGAGCAGTGAGCAGGTGGCAAGACACTGTCTATAACAAAATAAACAAAATAGCTGGCACACACTGGGGCATGGTACCACAAAGCAGCAGTGAGCGGGTGGCAAGACACTGTCTATAACAAAATAAAGAAAAT
This sequence comes from Ambystoma mexicanum, assembly GCF_040938575.1. NCBI lineage: Eukaryota > Metazoa > Chordata > Amphibia > Caudata > Ambystomatidae > Ambystoma > Ambystoma mexicanum. The sequence goes on along the minus strand of NC_090940.1, from coordinate 76,362,532 downwards.
AGCTGGCACACATTGGGGGCATGGCTACCATAAAGCAACAGTGAGCAGATGGCAAGACACTGTCTATAACAAAATAAAGAAAATAGCTGGCACACACTGGGGGCATGGCTACCATAAAGGAGCAGTGAGCGGGTGGCAAGACACTGTCTATTACAAAATAAAGAAAATAGCTGGCACACACTGGGGGCATGGCTACCACAAAGGAGCAGTGAGCAGGTGGCAAGACACTGTCTATAACAAAATAAAGAAAATAGCTGGCACACACTGGGGCATGGCTACCACAAAGGAGCAGTGAGCAGGTGGCAAGACACTGTCTATAACAAAATAAACAAAATAGCTGGTACACACTGGGGCATGGCTACCATACATCAGCAGTGAGCAGATGGCAAGACACTGTCTATTACAAAATAAAGAAAATAGCTGGCACACACTGGGGCATGGCTACCACAAAGCAGCAGTGAGCGGGTGGCAAGACACCGTCTACAACAAAATAAAGAATAACTGGCCCACACTGGAGGTATGGCAATCAGATAGCAGCGGTGAGTCGGGGGTTGGAGCGGATATCTGCCCTACACTGGGGTTACAGCCATCATATAGCAGCAGTGAGCCAGGGAGGAATAACTGGCCCACACTGGGGGTGTGCCATGATATCAAAGCAGTCTGCTGTGGTGGGGGGAATAACTGGCCTACACATATGTATGGCCATGATATAGCAGAAGTGAGCCAGGGGTGAATAACTGGCCTACATTGGAGGTATGGCCATGATATAGAAGCAGTGAGCTGGGGAATGGGGGGAACTGCCTACATTGGAGGTATTTCCTTGATATAGCAGCTGTGAGGTGAGCCGGGGGAGAATAATTGGCCTACATTGGGGTTATGGCCATAATATAGCAGCAGTGAGCTGGGGGCGGAGGAGGGGATAACTGGCCGACACTGGTGGTATGGCCATGATATAGCAGCAGTGAGTTTGGTGGCAGAGGAGGAGATAACTGGCCTACATTAGAGGTATGGCCATGATATAGCAGCAGTGAGCCGGGTGGGGGCGAGTATAACTGGCCTAGACTGGAAATATGGCCATGATATAGCAATTGTGAGCCGGGTTGGGGGAGGATAACTGGCCTACATTGGAGTTATTGCCATGATATAGCAGCAGGGGTGGTGAGACTGACTCTTTGCAAAGAACATGGGCACACGGGATGTGCTAGTGTGGTTCATGAGGATCAGAGAGGGCACACGGGACGTGCTAGTGTGGTTTATGAGGATCCGAGAGCCGCACACACCACATGTTCCATGACATCTGACACCAGCTTGTGGGCCAGGGGACCACACTATCTCCAACTTTATCTCACTAAATTCCAGAATAGGGCAGCAAGACTTATCCTTGGCCTTAAACCCAGGGACTGCATCTATCTCCCCTGCACTAAAAAGTCTTCACTGGCTCCTGGTTGCTGCACGGATTAAATTAAAATCCCTCTTGAACCCTTATGGTCCTTTTAATTAAGGTAACACATCGTATGAGGGATGGGATGGCGAATAACTTTCACACCAAACAAGAAGACCGACTCAGGAAGTTGCACAATGTCTGTTTTATTCTCAATTGTCTAAAACAGGGAGTGCAACGGACATCAAGAGACGTTGCATAGCACGATCTCAATGCATTTCATAGCAAAAACCAGTCATACGTGATGTCATACTAGCTGGCAAATTACAAAAGCCTACGCAGGATTGTGATAGGACTAAGGGGAGCATCTAAGTATACTTTCTGTATGGGATAGGATTGTGATTGGGTCTCTACATGCAGGTGGGCAACTCATGCCCTCCCTTAGTGCAAGTCATCTTCGACAGTTATTAGCTACACGGCACATCATTGACTATCAAACTATAAGGCCCTTTGTTATATGGCCTTGTACAATTGGTTGGCACGCTTGTACCCTTCTGGAACATTCAATTCTATAGCAACATGTTAACTGGTACCCCAGGTGCTGGTGGGTGGACTTGACCGTAACTCTCCACCCAATTAGCCCATCATCTCTGACCACTTATGCCGTCTGCCATTCAGATTGTCTTTGAACTTGGCCTTGTAGTTGCTTCTCATCTCTGTGAATATAAGGGAGTCTGAGCACGTTCTTATCAAGGTTTCAGGCTTGCATGCCCACATCTATTTCCATCTAGGACTCACGTGATCAAATACTGTGAATTGGCCCATTTATAGCATGTAATTATCTTAAATGAAGAAACTTGGCTCTCATGGTGTTCTCTCTTTTCAACTGAACAAGGGATGCCTCGGCATCTCACATTCACTGTTTCTTCAAGGACTGATAACCAGTTTTGGCTGCTCTTAGCCTTTGACACCAGGCCAAGCAGTCTTCCTTTGGTTCATCTTCGAGCCTAGGCTTATTCTTTGCTGTGACACACACACAGCTATCAATCCTCCTTTCTCCATGGGTTGAGTTTACCAAAATTATAGCATTGAATGTCCAGATTCTCAGAATGTCAGATATACATTGGCGGCACTGCCTGCAATCTATTCACTATGTATAGCCAGCCTTGTGATTACTTAGTCTACTTGCGTTACGACATCTGCTCAGTTATAAAACGACTTGCATTTTCTGCAGTGCTTCTTCGCACATGCAATCTTCATTCTGCACATGAAAGTCTTCTTGATTCTTTACTTCACCAGCAGATTCTATATCGTCTGTGCATTCTCTTCCTTTGTCATCCTTCTCAGTGCATCACTGTCATCTCTTGTGAAGTCACCAGCCTCTCCTTTTCACATCTTCACACTTCTTCAGGGATCTCCCTCAGGAGACCATCATCTCTTCGGGGATACATCATGTAGGGTTTTCTCACTGGATACTTTATCTCAAAGGCTCTTCGCGGTATAGGTACCTTTACTGGCACCGCGGATGTCACATTTTCCGGTTTCCAACCTATAGGCAGAATAGGAGCGGGACTTCCTGTAGAGGCATTCGGCTGCTCCTCTACATTCCCTCCTCTGGTTGATTTATCGACCACTCCTTCACCAGTCTCCACATCTTGGTATTCTTTCTTGAAAAAGTGCTTCTTTGGAATTCAGATTTTCAGTACTCCCTTCAGGGATCCTGCTGATTTCACATGTTCATCAATGTTTCAGGTCATGTGGCTGCATTGTCCCTTTGGATTACAGTAGGTCCATCGTCCCACATACTTCCTGTGATTTCTTGGATGCAGGAACTTCATTCCCTCTGGTGCTAAAATGCTGGCCTCTATATGTTTTCTAATTTCTTCATCTGTCAAGTCTTTGGGTCCAAACCCTGATTCGACATCGATCATGATCTTCATTCCTACTACCTTCTTTACTGTCTTCTTGAATTGTGTGATTATTATCCTGATCACACAGAATCCAAACATCACCATCACCAATATTGCTCCCAGGAATTTTAAGATATTTGCCATTCATTTTGGAACCCATGAGAAGATAGATGAGAACCAGCTGTCATCTGCAATATCTTCTGTCTCATCTTCCATCTTATTGTGTAGTTTCGTTAGCAATGTTATGGCCTCTGTCAAGATCCCATTCTCGTCATTGTGAGAAGGTATGAATGTGCAACATGAGTCTTCAATTTTGGTGCAAACACCTCCATCCATTGCTGTAATCAAATCAAGGACATATCTGTTCTGGAGGGTCATCAGCATTATGGCCCTCAATTCCTCCTTGATCGCATTGAATCCCTTTATAGTAGTATCGATTGTCTGCAGGAGCTCCCAGCAAGTGATCTGTAACCACTTTTTATGGGCCATCGTCTGGATCCCTGGCATGAAGATCATTGTGAATATTGAGGCAGTCTTGCTGAATAGCCTGTACTCATATGGAATAGCATCGAAGGCTTCTATTGATTTAGCAGAGAAATAATTTTCCCTCCTTCTTCGATTGAGGAATTCAAGTGATCTCCTCCTCCTCAAATGGGCATGTGCTTTTGGAAACTCTTCAATGTTCAAGTCACTCTTCAGAATCACTAATGCTGGAACATGGAGGCGAGCTTTCACAAGTATATATTCTATGCACCTACTACGTCCATATATGTATTGCTGATGTAGTTCCCCGCAACAAGAGGCAAGCTTTCTCAAGTACATATTCTATGCACCTACTAGTCCCCTTATATGTACTCCTGATGTAGTTCCCTGTAACAAGAGGTAAGCTTTCCAAGCATATATTCTATGCACCTATTATGTCTCTTACATGTATTTTCGATGTAGATCCTTGCAACAAGAGGCTAGCCTCTCCAAGTATGTATCCATGCACTACCCAGGCCTCATGTATTGCCTGGTTCGCAACTATTGTAACCTGTTGCCTCAAGCACTTACTCTAACCATATCCTTAAGCTAATGCGCCTAGATGCCTCTGGGCATTGTGTGCTATATTAATGCCAAATAAATAAATAGAAAAAATAAAAAAAATGGATAAGCACTAGAGAGCATGTCCCTCCCCAATCCTCGGGCAACTTCACATAGGCTCTGGATCCACAGGCCCAGTAACTCCATTAGGATGGCTGTCCCTGCTCCCATCTTGGAGACATCAACTATAGGCTTGCACCTTACGTTAGCTCCCACATACCTTTTTTCTTTTCTCTGAAAGCACAATGTTGCATTTGTCAATGGGATCCCCATCATTGGACTTGATTCATCTTCTACACATGACTTTAATAAATGAGATGAACATGACATCAGCGCCTCTTCCCATCCTTTCTTTGTTTTCACTCATCCATAGCCTAACGTCTGAGTTCATTTGCAGCATCCAGGTGCCCAAGGCTTTTCTTCCTTATCAGGACAGTCCATTTTCTTCATTTCCTCTATGGCCACTCCATCCTGTCCTGCCACTGAATATGTGAGCATCTTGCTTTTCCATGCAGGCTCCTTTTCCATTTGTGTAGTCTTGATATAATCATCCTGGAATGGAAACTACCATTTCAATCTCCATCACAAAGTGGCCCAGTTCCCTGGCCTCTTGCCATGCATGCTGCAAGGTGAACGAGACATCTGGCATCGTACTCCGGAATTTCTTTGGCAATTAAAGTTCGGGCAGCATTCATGGCATATGGTATGAGAGCACAAATATAGCAACTCTGCTTGGAAGTCTCTATCACACCTTTTTCATGTGTTGATACCACATGTTATTACCCAAATGTGCTGTACTGTCTACATATGTGTTAATCCCATTACCATCTTCCTCTGTACTTCTCCTCTGTCTTCTATTTTGAATGTTAGCAGCTAAAATAGCTCTGCTTTGAGCAGAAAACACTTGAGGTCTAGGCTCATCAGTAATGGGCAAATCTACACAAGTTCCTAAAGTACGAAGAATCAAAGGAACTTCGGCCTCTTGTGGATCCTAATAATAGAAAAGATAAATCATAAGGGAGGATAGCTCAGTGGCAAAGTGCTCGCTTTGGAAGCAAGATGGCATGAAGCAACACAGGTTCGATCCCCGGGTCCGCGCTTAGAAACCTCTGGGTATTTAAGCGAGTTATACATATGCAACTAAGACAACAAACAAAAAACAAAAAACCTTTGTAACAGCACCTCGATGCCCCTGTGCTGTGTGAGCGCTTTAAAAATGCAAATAAATAAATAAATAAGGAACAAAAGGACACAAAGCATAACTGTGCATATGTATATTGCAAACCGACACAGTAATCCCCACCATTTGTGCCACTTAGGTATCTCTAGGTATCTAGGTATCTCTTAGATATTTGCTTGAAACAGCCAAGAAAGCCATAGGGATGAAGATTATGAACTATGTTAAACCAGGATTGAAGGTCAAAGACTTGACAGGTGAAGAAATCAGAGACTTTGTGAAGGACAGTATCCATGCACCTGAAGGGACAAAGTCCCTGTAACCAAAGAATCATAAGAAGAACAAGGGAAGATGGATCTATTGTAGTCCCAAGGGACAGTGCAGCCTCATGACATGGAACAAAGATGAGCATGTGAAGTCAGCAGGATGCCTGAAGGAAGTCATAAAGATATGGACCCCAAAGAAGTTCTTCTTCAGATCAAGATGTCTGGATGTAAGGGAAAATGAGAGAGTGGTCGATAAAACGCTCAGAGAGGGGAGTGTAGAGGAGGAGCCAAGTACTCCCACCTCAACCACCTCACCCATATTGCCTATATGTTGGGAGCACGGATGTGAAAAATGTGCGGTACCAGTGAAAATACTGATACCTGGGAGTATCCTGGAGGCAAGGATCCCATTGGCAAAACCATACCCGCATACAAGGAAATATGATGGTGATTTCAATGAAATTCCAGAAGAAGCAGAGCAAATGAATGGTCAGGACGAATGGTGACGTCACACAGAGCAGAGCTGACATGCCTAGAAACAATGCAGAGACTAGAGAATGCAGATATTCTATAAGGAATTAAGAAAGTATCAAGGATAAGTCACATCTTGGGATCAAGGTGAAGAAGCTTATGCCATAAAATGGATGAAGATATCAAGTCAGTTTACATGTGTACAGATGCAAAAGAAACGCAAGCAGACAAAGTATTCTTGAGGCTAGCTTTATAGTGAATAGGTTGTGGCATGCGCCAATATATACATAAGTGCATAACGAGTAAAAGAGTTGAACTTAAAAAGAAAGGCCTCTTCCCAGTGCGTCGCAGTAAGAAAACACATTAATTAAAAGTGAATCTCGAAAAGACGAGGTTGTATGAGCCATGAAGCCAAGCCAAGAAGCTAAGGTCTTATCAGACTGAAATCAACTAGCATTGGATACAAATCGTGGGAAAGTACAAAACCTGTTCAAAAGACACGAACAAGCAAGGAAGACATCAGAGGTCTGTTAAAAAATAGTATTTTAAAGACAGTGAAAGCTTAAAATCATTGTCTTCAGTCACGTGGAAGAATGAAGTTGGACGAGCAAGATGCTCACACCTACGCATGAGGGCAGAGCATGCCTTCACTCCCCTGATTCTCCACAGTACAGAACAAACTCAAGGCCGAGCTTCAAAGCCTAATTGACTACGCAGACCACTCACCAGAACCTGGAAGTCCAATCTGCGTGCTGCTAGATGTAGGTGGAAAAGTACTGACGAAGGTTAGAGTGCCAACCAATTGTAGGGGACTGCGTAATTAAAGCTCCTATAGTTTGTGTAGCCAATGGGACCTCATGTATTTAGTGACGTTCGTAGTGGCCATTTTGAGGGGAGGGCTTAGTTCCTCACCTGATGTTATGAAACCTATCACTTTTCCTCACTTTCCCATATAGTATAGATCATATACTTAGATGTTCACTTAGAGCCTATCACAGTTGCCACTAGGTTTTTGTAGTTTGCCACGTAGGATGATGTTGGTAATGACGTAGATCAACGTCAATAATGACACGTTTTGTATATAAAAGCTTAGTTTTTATGAAACTCTTTGAGTAAGAGGATCGAGCGAATTCATTGATGTTCGTTGTGCTCCCTGTTTTAGACAATTGAAAATAAAATGTATCCTTTTTTACCAACTAACAGAGTCCTTTTGATTATTGATGTATGAATAAAATCTGCGCCCCCATCCATCTCCTGGGTAATTGCTACTCATCTTAAAGGGCTGAGTTTATTCAGTTCAGATGACTATTACATTACGCATACCTACTATACAACAGGCTAAAACCAACATCCTTTCAAGCCTAGCCCCCCCTCCACCTACACGAATCTAAGGGTAGCCCCCCAGTCTGTTCGTTATATGTGGAGACCTGCACTGCGAAGCCTGGGCTGCCTGTCCACCTTACGGGATTCTCAATTCTAGGTGCAGCCTCCACCTTGACTTACTATAGGACGTATCATACTGCAGGATGATATCCAGCCCTCTCGCCCCCATACAGAAGCCTCAAAGCTAGGTCTTGCCTTGATCCAGTATCGCCATATGCTTAAACCTCTGGCACTGTGAAATATAGGCCTTTCTCCCGCGGTACAGGCTCCTCTAATCTAGGTCTTGACCCCGCCTCTGCTTATTATATGCTGATACTGGCCTCAGTATGAAAACTAGGCCCATGGCTACAGGACTCTCAACTCTAGACCCAGACAAATAAGCAATCTCGCAGCCTATGGTACGTATAGCTCACACCACTAGCGTGGACACAAGCCACAGGCACGGCCAAACATCCATGCACGATAGAACACGTCTACGGCTAAGCACATCCGGCCCAGTTGCACACATAGCCATCCAGACTGAAACACCTGACGTACCCCAACACCTCTGCCACTAGCATACAGCGACCACCACCTGAAAGGAACACGGTATAGCTGGCCTCACCAAGACTCTCTCTCGACAGCCGCAATCTATCTCTAAACCTCAAGAGCACCCACCCACGTGTCTGACCTCTTCTGGGCTGCTTAGTGGAGTCTTGCCAGCCACCGAAGTCTTAGAATGGCAAACATGCACACACGCATCGAAGCTAATCCCCTAGAATCTCTAACCACATCGGCTATGGTCACCAAGGGCGTTCCAACCAAGGAAAAAGCGCATTGAGGCCACACAAGTGGGGAAAGAGCGCTATATAAACAAAAAATACAATACATTACTAAACAGTCCGTCACAAAAGGGATGAATTGCCAGTTGCAACTGTGGGACACTTTTTCCTTGGTGCCCGGGACAATGTTATGTCCCAGTCCGACCCTGCCATCCTCCTCTTGGACGCCATGTCCGATGGACGCTGAAAGCAGGGATTGGCCAGCGGCAGGCCGTGCTGAAAGGACACCCTGGTGTATTGAAATAGAGACAGCCCCTGGCATAGCACAGAGGGGAGGAGGGTGGTCACAGCTCGGCAGAGCACTTTGTAGGCCATGCGGAGGTTCTAATTGAGCAAGGTTTCAGGAGCAGGCCTTGTTTGGCTTTTTGGGAGTGCGACTTAATGACGGATGAAGGCCAAGCTGGGGCCTTGTTTTGGGGATCGGTTTGACGCTAAAGCCCCCCTTCAGTGGAGGCTTTTCTCCTCGTTCTGATTTTACGCTACATCTAAGGAGCAGCAGGCGCAACGGTGAGAGATGCGCGGGCATAAGGTTCTGCTCAATTCAGCCTCTGGGCAGAGTCAGGCGCAACAAGCATGGGCAAAGCCAGCAGGCCTGGCTTTCTGCAAGGATCTCTGCGTTTGGGGGTGGGGTGGGTGTTGTGGGGCCGGCAGCATGAGTGCAGAAGGTGGGCAAGGCGGTGCACACACAGAAACAGGGCCAGTGTGATTAAGAGAGTGGGAACAGCGACGGAGTTCGGATTAGGGGTAAAGGGGCACAGTGGCATTTGGAAACGGGTATGGGGGCGAGAAGAATCATGGAGGAAAAAAGGCACAGGGGTAAATGAAAGGAGCTCGGGGCAGGAGGGGCGCTAGAGGGGCAAAAGGACTAGTGAAAGGGGCAGTGCTTTGCAAAGAGAGGTAAAGGGTGTACAGGGGGGGCCAGGGTAGGTGTGCACGGACCACAAATATTGGTGTAGGGTACACAGGGGTGGCCAGAGCACGGGTGCAAGGATCACCCATATAGGTGTAAGGTACACAGGGAAGGCCAGGGCTGGAATGCAGGGACCACACAGAGAGGAGAAGGGTACACAGGGGTGGCCAGGGCACGGGTGCAAGGACCACACATATAGGTGTAGGGTACACTGAAGGCCAGGGCACAGGTGCACGGATCTCACACATAGGTGTAGGGTACACAGGGGTGGCCAGGGCTGGAATGCAGGGACCACACAGAGAGGAGAAGGGTACACAGGGGTGGCCAGGGCACGGGTGCAAGGACCACACATATAGGTGTAGGGTACACTGAAGGCCAGGGCACGGGTGCACGGATCACACATATAGGTGTAGGGTACACTGAAGGCCAGGGCACGGGTGCACGGATCACACATATAGGTGTAGGGTACACTGAAGGCCAGGGCACGGGTGCACGGATCTCACACATAGGTGTAGGGTACACAGGGGTGGCCAGGGCACGGGTGCACGGATCTCACATATAGGTGTAGGGTACACAGGGGTGGCCAGGACTGGAATGCAGGGACCACACAGAGAGGAGAAGGGTACACAGGGGTGGCCAGGGCACGTGTGCAGGGACCACACATATAGGTGTAGGGTACACTGAAGGCCAGGGCACGGGTGCACGGATCTCACATATAGGTGTAGGGTACACAGGGGTGGCCAGGGCTGGAATGCAGGTACCACACAGAGAGGAGAAGGGTACACAGGGGTGGCCAGGGCACGTGTGCAGGGACCACACATATAGGTGTAGGGTACACTGAAGGCCAGGGCACGTGTGCAGGGACCACACATATAGGTGTAGGGTACACTGAAGGCCAGGGCACGGGTGCACGGATCTCACATATAGGTGTAGGGTACACAGGGGTGGCCAGGGCTGGAATGCAGGTACCACACAGAGAGGAGAATGGTACACAGGGGTGGCCAGGGCACGTGTGCAGGGACCACACATATAGGTGTAGGGTACACTGAAGGCCAGAGCACTGGTGCAGGGATCACAAAAAGAGAGATGCGCAAGGTGCATAAGGAGGGCCAGCAGTGGGGGCTAAGGACCAAAGAATGACGTGCACGATGCACAGGGAGGGCTTTGGCAGGGGTGTGGAGACCACACAGAGTGGTGATGGGTGCACCGGGGTGGCCATGGTCAGGGTACGGGTGCATGGGCCATAGAGAGAGATAGGGGGTGCACAGAGTTGCCAAGGCCCCCATAACTTGATTGATACGGTCTGCATTAGCATTGGATCACTTATCGATTGATTTGTGGTTGTCTGTAGCAATGCATGCAGCTCTGATATGTGCCTCACTCCGCAGCTTTACCCGGTGCACCTATCTCACCCCATTTAACCAACCACTAAACCCAACTCTACAGTGACGTCCTCATAAACAGGCTTGACTTCAATGACAATCATTCAACTCAAGCCCACACGGACTCCCTCCCTGCTTATCTAGCCCACCCAGCACCTAATCCATTCCCACCTCAATCACCACTGTGTGAGGTGTGGAGAGCGACTTGCGTGAGATAGAGGGAGGGGTAAGGACCCTCCCACAGATCCTTCCTGGACCCTGCCACAGATCTTCGTACATCTTCGTCCAGTGCAGGAGCTGTGTGCAGCAGTGCAGGAAACTATTTGGCAGGGTCCAAGGCCCGC